>NC_091282.1:652406586-652728586 GCF_032444005.1 Ranitomeya imitator | reverse complement strand
AATTCCCCAAAGGAAAAGGCAGCCCCCCACATATAATGACTGTGAGTAAGATGAAAAGACAAAACGTAGGGATGAAATAGATTCAGCAAAGTGGGGCCCGATATTCTAGGACAGAGCGAGGACAGTAAAGCGAACTTTGCAGTCTACAAAAAACCCTAAAGCAAAACCATGCAAAGGGGGCAAAAAAAAACCACCGTGCCGAACTAACGGCACGGCGGTACACCCTTTGCGTCTCAGAGCTTCCAGCAAAACAAAAGACAAGCTGGACAGAAAAAAAGCAACAAAAAAGCAAAAAGCACTTAGCTATACAGAGCAGCAGGTCACAGGAACAATCAGGAGAAGCTCAGATCCAACACTGAAACATTGACAAGGAGCAAGGATAGCAGCATCAGGCGGAGTTAAGTAATGAAGCAGTTAACGAGCTCACCAGAACACCTGAGGGAGGAAGCTCAGAAGCTGCAGTACCACTTGTGACCACAGGAGTGAATTCAGCCACAGAATTCACAACAGTACCCCCCCCTTGAGGAGGGGTCACCGAACCCTCACCAGAGCCCCCAGGCCGACCAGGATGAGCCGCATGAAAGGCACGAACAAGATCGGAAGCATGAACATCAGAGGCAAAAACCCAGGAATTATCTTCCTGAGCATAACCCTTCCATTTAACCAGATACTGGAGTTTCCGTCTAGAAACACGAGAATCCAAAATCTTCTCCACAATATACTCCAATTCCCCCTCCACCAAAACCGGGGCAGGAGGCTCAACAGATGGAACCATAGGTGCCACGTATCTCCGCAACAACGACCTATGGAATACATTATGTATGGAAAAGGAGTCTGGGAGGGTCAAACGAAAAGACACAGGATTGAGAACCTCAGAAATCCTATACGGACCAATAAAACGAGGTTTAAATTTAGGAGAGGAAACCTTCATAGGAATATGACGAGAAGATAACCAAACCAGATCCCCAACACGAAGTCGGGGACCCACACGGCGTCTGCGATTAGCGAAAAGTTGAGCTTTCTCCTGGGACAAGATCAAATTGTCCACTACCTGAGTCCAGATCTGCTGCAACCTATCCACCACAGAATCCACACCAGCACAGTCCGAAGACTCAACCTGTCCTGAAGAGAAACGAGGATGGAACCCAGAATTGCAAAAAAATGGAGAAACCAAGGTAGCCGAGCTGGCCCGATTATTAAGGGCGAACTCAGCCAACGGCAAAAAGGACACCCAATCATCCTGGTCTGCAGAAACAAAACATCTCAGATATGTTTCCAAGGTCTGATTGATTCGTTCGGTCTGGCCATTAGTCTGAGGATGGAAAGCCGAGGAAAAGGATAGGTCAATGCCCATCCTACCACAAAAGGCTCGTCAAAACCTTGAAACAAACTGGGAACCTCTGTCAGAAACAATATTCTCAGGAATGCCATGCAACCGAACCACATGCTGAAAGAACAAAGGTACCAAATCAGAGGAGGAAGGCAATTTAGCCAAGGGCACCAGATGGACCATTTTAGAAAAGCGATCACAGACCACCCAAATGACTGACATCTTTTGAGAAACGGGAAGGTCAGAAATGAAATCCATCGAAATATGTGTCCAAGGCCTCTTTGGGACCGGCAAGGGCAAAAGCAACCCACTGGCACGAGAACAGCAGGGCTTAGCCCTAGCACAAATCCCACAGGACTGCACAAAAGTACGTACATCCCGTGACAGAGATGGCCACCAGAAGGATCTAGCCACTAACTCTCTGGTACCAAAGATTCCAGGATGACCAGCCAACACCGAACAATGAAGTTCAGAGATAAGTTTATTAGTCCACCTATCAGGGACGAACAGTTTCTCTGCTGGACAACGATCAGGTTTATTCGCCTGAAATTTTTGCAGCACCCGCCGCAAATCAGGGGAGATGGCAGACACAATGACTCCTTCCTTGAGGATACCCGCTGGCTCAGATAAACCCGGAGAGTCGGGCACAAAACTCCTAGACAGAGCATCCGCCTTCACATTTTTAGAGCCCGGAAGGTACGAAATCACAAAGTCGAAGCGGGCAAAAAATAACGACCAACGGGCCTGTCTAGGATTCAAGCGCTTGGCAGACTCGAGATAAGTCAAGTTCTTATGATCAGTCAATACCACCACGCGATGCTTAGCTCCTTCAAGCCAATGACGCCACTCCTCGAATGCCCACTTCATGGCCAGCAACTCTCGATTGCCCACATCATAATTACGCTCAGCGGGCGAAAACTTCCTGGAAAAGAAAGCACATGGTTTCATCACTGAGCAATCAGAACCTCTCTGTGACAAAACCGCCCCTGCTCCAATCTCAGAAGCATCAACCTCGACCTGGAACGGAAGAGAAACATCTGGCTGACACAACACAGGGGCAGAACAAAAACGACGCTTCAACTCCTGAAAAGCTTCCACAGCAGCAGAAGACCAATTAACCAAATCAGCACCCTTCTTGGTCAAATCGGTCAATGGTTTGGTAATGCTAGAAAAATTACAGATGAAGCGACGATAAAAATTAGCAAAGCCCAGGAACTTTTGCAGACTTTTCAGAGATGACGGCTGAATCCAATCCTGGATGGCTTGGACCTTAACTGGATCCATCTCGATAGTAGAAGGGGTAAAGATGAACCCCAAAAATGAAACTTTCTGCACACCGAAGAGACACTTTGATCCCTTCACAAACAAAGAGTTAGCACGCAGGACCTGAAAAACCATTCTGACCTGCTTCACATGAGACTCCCAATCATCTGAGAAGATCAAAATGTCATCCAAGTAAACAATCAGGAATTTATCCAGATACTCACGGAAGATGTCATGCATAAAAGACTGAAACACAGATGGAGCATTGGCAAGTCCGAACGGCATCACTAGATACTCAAAATGACCCTCGGGCGTATTGAATGCAGTTTTCCATTCATCTCCTTGCCTGATTCTCACCAGATTATACGCACCACGAAGATCTATCTTAGTGAACCAACTAGCCCCCTTAATCCGAGCAAACAAGTCAGATAACAATGGCAAGGGATACTGAAATTTAACAGTGATCTTATTAAGAAGGCGGTAATCAATACACGGTCTCAGCGAACCATCCTTCTTGGCTACAAAGAAGAACCCTGCTCCCAGTGGTGATGACGATGGGCGAATATGTCCCTTCTCCAGGGATTCCTTCACATAACTGCGCATAGCGGCGTGTTCGGGCACGGATAAATTAAATAATCGACCTTTAGGGAATTTACTACCAGGAATCAAATTGATAGCACAATCACAATCCCTATGCGGAGGTAGAGCATCGGACTTGGGCTCTTCAAATACATCCTGATAATCAGACAAGAACTCTGGGACCTCAGAAGGGGTGGATGACGAAATCGACAAAAATGGAACATCACCATGTACCCCCTGACAACCCCAGCTGGATACCGACATGGAATTCCAATCCAATACTGGATTATGGGTTTGTAGCCATGGCAACCCCAACACGACCACATCATGCAGATTATGCAACACCAGAAAGCGAATAACTTCCTGATGTGCAGGAGCCATGCACATGGTCAGCTGGGCCCAGTATTGAGGTTTATTCTTGGCCAAAGGTGTAGCATCAATTCCTCTCAATGGAATAGGACACCGCAAAGGCTCCAAGAAAAACCCACAACGTTTAGCATAATCCAAATCCATCAGATTCAGGGCAGCGCCCGAATCCACAAACGCCATGACAGAAAACGACGACAAAGAGCATATCAAGGTAATGGACAGAAGGAATTTGGACTGTACAGTACCAATGACGGCAGACCTAGCGGACCGCTTAGTGCGCTTAGGACAATCAGAAATAGCATGAGTGGAATCACCACAGTAGAAACACAGACCATTAAGACGTCTGTATTCCTGCCGTTCAACTCTAGTCATAGTCCTATCGCACTGCATAGGCTCAGGTTTAACCTCAGGCAGTACCGCCAAATGGTGCACAGATTTACGCTCGCGCAAGCGTCGACCGATCTGAATGGCCAAAGACAAAGACTCATTCAAACCAGCAGGCATAGGAAATCCCACCATGACATCCTTAAGAGCCTCAGAGAGACCCTTTCTGAACAAAGCTGCCAGCGCAGATTCATTCCACTGAGTGAGTACTGACCATTTCCTAAATTTCTGACAATATACTTCTATATCATCCTGACCCTGGCACAAAGCCAGCAAATTTTTCTCAGCCTGATCCACTGAATTAGGCTCATCGTACAGCAATCCGAGCGCCAGGAAAAACGCATCGACACTACTCAATGCAGGGTCTCCTGGCGCAAGAGAAAATGCCCAGTCTTGAGGGTCGCCGCGCAAAAAAGAAATAATAATCAAAACCTGTTGAATAGGATTACCAGAAGAATGAGGTTTCAAGGCCAGAAATAGCTTACAATTATTTTTGAAACTTAGAAACTTAGTTCTATCTCCAAAAAAACAAATCAGGAATAGGAATTCTTGGTTCTAACATAGATTTCTGATCAATAGTATCTTGAATTTTTTGTACATTTATAACGAGATTATCCATTGAAGAGCACAGACCCTGAATATCCATGTCCACACCTGTGTCCAGAATCACCCAAATGTCTAGGGGAAAAAAAAAAAGTGAACACAGAGCAGAAAAAAAAAAAAAAATGATGTCAGAACTTTTTCTTTCCCTCTATTGAGAATCATTAGTTTGGCTCCTTGTACTGTTATGTTTGCTAATGACAGGTGTTATGAAGGCAATCCAGAAACACAGTGTGCTTAGCGATCAGAGCGCACACAGTGATCTGACAAATACCCAAAAATACAAGAACGAGCTCTGAGACGTGGAAACTCTGTAGACTGCACACCTGATCCTATCCTAAACACAACTAAAAGCGGCTGTGGATTGCGCCTAACAACTACCTAGGCAACTCGGCACAGCCTAAGAAACTAGCTATCCTGAAGATAGAAAAATAGGCCTGACTTGCCCCAGAGAAATTCCCCAAAGGAAAAGGCAGCCCCCCACATATAATGACTGTGAGTAAGATGAAAAGACAAAACGTAGGGATGAAATAGATTCAGCAAAGTGGGGCCCGATATTCTAGGACAGAACGAGGACAGTAAAGCGAACTTTGCAGTCTACAAAAAACCCTAAAGCAAAACCACGCAAAGGGGGCAAAAAAAACCCACCGTGCCGAACTAACGGCACGGCGGTACACCCTTTGCGTCTCAGAGCTTCCAGCAAAACAAAAGACAAGCTGGATAGAAAAAAAGCAACAAAAAAGCAAAAAGCACTTAGCTATACAGAGCAGCAGGTCACAGGAACAATCAGGAGAAGCTCAGATCCAACACTGAAACATTGACAAGGAGCAAGGATAGCAGCATCAGGCGGAGTTAAGTAATGAAGCAGTTAACGAGCTCACCAGAACACCTGAGGGAGGAAGCTCAGAAGCTGCAGTACCAGGAGTGAATTCAGCCACAGAATTCACAACACATATCTTATGCAGGATTACATCTTGAATTTCTCATAGGGCGGTCAACAATTTCAGGCATTGTACGTAACACATGTGTTGAAATCTGGGACAAATTGCATAAACTTGTGATGCCGGAGCCCAAAATGGAGGATTGGCTCAAAATAGCCCATGGTTTTTCACACTATTGTCAATTTCCGCACTGTATTGGAGCCCTGGATAGGAAACATATCAGGGTGCGTAAGCCACCGAACTCGGGCACCCAATCCTATAATTGTAAGCAGTTTTTCTCTGTAGTTCTGTTAGCTGTAGTTGACAGTAACTACAGGTTTATAATTGTAGATATTGGGGCCTATGGGCGAACTGGAGACTCTAGAGTCTTCAATGCGTTCATTATGGGTCAGCGGCTACGTGAAAACCTGTTGGACCTCCCACCACCACAACAACTCCCAGGCTCCAATGCTGAACCAGTGCCATATGTACTTGTGGCAGATGAGGCGTTCCAATTGACCAGGCATGTCATGAGGCCTTATCCCCGGTGCAACCTGAATCACCGGCGGCATGTATTTAATGTCAGACTTTCACGGGCAAGGCGACTGGTGGAGTGCGCCTTTGGCATTATGGCATCAAAATGGCGTGTTCTCCAGTCTGCCATTCAGCTGAGTGAGGCAAATGTTAATGAAGTAATAAAAGCTTGTGTTGTTCTACACAACTTCACAAAAATTCATGAGTGCTGCTCAACTGACAGTGGTGAAGGCATGTCGCCTAATGTGGGTAGGCCTACAACACAAGTCCTTCCTCCACGGTGTCCCCTTTCTGGCATAAAAGTTAGGTATATATTTACAAATTATTTTGTTTCAACTCATGGAGCTACTCCCTAGCAAGGTAATGCTGTTTCTATGTTGTAATGTTTTAATATATATCTATATATGTTTTGCAAAGTTTAAAATTAAGAAAAAAACATTACTTAACTAGTTTTTCGGGCATACAAAGCATAGTTGTGTGTGCTAGGCTTGTTCTACTATTTTTTTTCTTTTTATAAATTCACCCAAAAGCCCCCCCCCCCCCCCCAAAAAAAAAAAAAAAATTAATACAGTCTGTTGTGTCATGCTGAGTCCTGGTGTTTTTTGATTTTTGTTTTAAAAATCGCATTTCTGCAGTAGCATAGTTCTGTGTGGCAGCCTTGTGCCACTCTTTTTTTTGGTTTTCAATTCACCAAAAAACAAAACGGTCTCAAATATCGTCATGCTCCAAGTTTGGGCATTTTAGGACGGTTTTCCACTGTTTTTGCTGTCTGTGACTCAACTTATATACAGCACTATTTTGCAGACCCCCCAAAAAATATAGGCCACATATTTGGCAGTGTGGTATTTCCGTGACAGGCCTCAAATATCTGCGTGCTCCAAGCTTGTAGCAAAGCTCAATGGTTCCAGGCACAGAGCCGAGAAGGTAACCACCCCCGGACTCTTCTTGTACTTCACCTCCTTTCATTCTCCCCCTCTTTCTGCTCGCCATTCCACGGGTGAGATTTTCAGGAGTTCCTGTTGGCAATCTTCCAGTCTTTGCACAATCTGCTGCTAGATGAACTCATCCTGATTGTAGCGAACAGGGGGTACACCAGCCATTGAACGTTCAGAGCGTCTCAAATCAGCAGGGGCGATGGTGTCAACTGCTGTGGGAGGAGTCGAGGTTTCCTCCGATACGTTGGTAGTTTCAGGCACCAACCCTGTTTCTGAGTTTCCTGGGAGAGATTGGGAGTCTTCCTCGTCATCCACATCTACATTGATAACTGGCGCAGCCGGTAGGGGCGCTGGAGCCAATTGGACTGATTCAGGATCTCGAGACAAACAGGGACGCAACATATTCCTGTGCAGTGTCCGGGTGGGAGTCCCCTCTTCCGTTTCGGGCTGGACCTCATAAACGGGACCCCCGTTGCCGAGCCGCCGCTTCACTCGGTATGGCCTTTTCTCCCACCGGTACTCTAGTTTGCTGTGTGGGCACTTTTCCCTCACTAAGACTCGGTCTCCAGGCCGCAGGGCTGTCCCCTTTTGAGGAGCTACCTGGGAATGCTCCAATTCTTGCAGCCGGTTCTACATCAGACGTTGAATTGTCTGCAGCCGACGACGATGTTCTTGAACCCAGGAGTACATCCCCGTCCGTGGGTAGTCCTCCTCGGGTTCCAGCTCCAGCTCTGCCAGCCCCTTCCAGGTCGGCCAAAGAACAAAGAGTAGGGGGTGAATCCGGTGGTGCTGTGTTTCCAATTGTTATACGCCCACACCAATTCAGGGACGGACTCAGTCCACTTCGCCTTCTGGTCCTCTTCCAGGGTCCTCAGCATTTGAATCAGAGTGCGGTTAAATCTTTCACAAGCCCCATTCCCCTGTAGATGATAAGGGGTGGTCCAGGACTTATCGATTTTGTACAGCTGGTGCAGCTCCTCCATCACTCTTCTGAGGAAGCAGGCCCCTTGATCAGAATGGATGTGCTTGGGACACCCGTACACCAGAATGAAGTGTTTGCAAATTGCGTGAGCAGCAGTCTCGGCAGTCTGGTCCCGCATGGGCGTCACTACGGCAAATTTAGTAAAGTGGTCTGTCATCACTAAACAATGCTCATAGCCTTGGTGTGCTGGTCCAATTGTCAAGTAATCTATTGCCAGTAGGTCCATGGGGCCAGAAGACCTCACCGTCTCTGTGGGGGCTCGTTGTTATGGTGGTTTGACCAGCTCACAACTTCTGCATTGCTGACATACTTTCTCCACAATGTTCCTTAAGTTGGGATGATAAAATAGGCGCTGTAACCACTGGAAAGTTTTTTCAGGCCCAAAATGTGCTCCTTTCTCATGTGCTTCCTTAGCCACCTGATCTATCAAGGATGAGGGAATCACCGTCTGCCATACAAGACTGAGTTCTGTTTGCAGGAATACCTTCCGGTACAGGGTACCATCTTGCAACTGACGCCTCTCCCACTGGCGTAGCATCTTCAGTACTTCAGGTGACATGGACCTCCTCTCGTGCAGATTGGGCATTTGTTCAGACACGACCCACCTTCTCAACTGAGCTAGCTCCGGATCCTCCTACTGCACTCGGACCCACTCATCACGTGGGTGCTTCAGCAAATTCACACAGGCCTCTTCATGTTCACTTTCCCGCTTTGCTGCCACCATCCTGGCAGTCTCTCCAAAACCTGGAACCGCCACATCTTCCAGTTCTTCATCCTGGCTGGGTGCTGGTTTGCGATAGTTTACTCGGGAGAGGGCATCCGCATGAACATTCTCAGCTCCTCTTTTATATGAAATTCTGAATCAGAACTTGGCCATTTGAGCTACCCAATGTTGTTCTAGGGCCCCTAACTTGGTATCCTCGAGATGGGCCAACAGATTGTTATCGGTGCGTACATGAACTTCTGAGCCAGCCAGATATTCCGCGAACTTCTCAGTCATTGCCCACACCAGCGCCAACAACTCCAGCTTAAACGAACTGTAGTTTTCTGGATTCTTTTCCAAGACATGCAAAGACCGACTAGCGTATGCGATGATGCGCTCTTTCCCGTCCTGCATCTGTGATAGTACGGCCCCGAGACCCTGCAGGCTCCCATCAGTGTGCAAGATGAACGGTTGTGTGAAGTCAGCGTAGGCCAGCATGGGGGCCTCCGTCAAAGCCTTCTTCAAAGCCAAGAATGCCTCCTCCTGATGCTTCCCCCACTGTATGTTCCTGTTTTTGGCGCAAGAGGGCACTCCCTTCAGCAACACCTGGAGTGGATTAGCAAGGCGGGTAAAGTCTTTTATGAAGGATCTGAAGTATCCTGTGAGCCCCAGGAACGCACGCACATCTTTCACAGTTCTTGGAGTTGGCCACTCTTGTACTGCAGCGATCTTCTCCTGGGAAGGCCTCACCCCCTCAGCGGAGACAACGTGTCCCAAGTATTCAATTTCGGTACGAAAGAGGTGACATTTCTGGGGTTTCACTCTCAAGCCATTCTTCTGTAGCCAACTCAGAACTTGCTCTAGTCTCTGCAGATGCTCCTCAAAGGTGGAGGCAAAGACGATGATATCATCCAAGTAAATCAAAGTGGCTTCAAAGTTCAGGTCTCCCAGACATCTCTCCATGAGTCGCTGAAATGTTCCTGGGGCGTTTGCTAGGCCGAAGGGCATCAGGTCGAACTCATACAGTCCCATCGGAAGGATGAAAGCCGTCTTGGCTCGGTCTTGCTCAGACATGGGCACCTGCCAGTAGCCAAGTCTAACGTGGAGAAATATCTGGCATTCCCTAGTGCCGTCAGGGACTCCTCTATCCTGACCAGTAGGTACGAGTCCCGCACTGTGCAAGCATTGAGCCGGCGATAGTGTAACGGGGTCTACGAAGCTGGGGTACCTTTTTCAGTACTACCCCGTGTTTCAGGAGGTCCACTCTTCTTTGGCTGGAGTCTGAATGAAGGACGCTGGCTGGAATTCCTTAATTACATGGGCACATATAAAATCTCACTGCTTCTCCACGTTTTTCCAGTCTGACAACACTTTATTCACAGGACACAGAATATATCACACAGTTACAGAGGGCGGGCCAATTGAAAAGCGGCAGGCCAGACATACATTCCAATAGCCGCAGGGGGCCGGAGCCTGCCGATATTTACAGTGGGAATTACAAAGGTGGGGGAGGACAGAAGGGGAATATCTTGTCCACTCTGCCCAGGGGCGCAGCCTGTGGGCTGATGCATCTCACATGGAACCTATTTTACATACATATAACTGCACAACATGTTCTGGGTGCTGAGTGGTTCCGTAACATGTAACATGGCTCCCCTTTTCAGCGACGCGATCGGCATACACAGTCTGATCCTTAATGGATCGGTTGGGGATGACCAAAGTTTATGGGGTTGGTACAAGTTCCGTTTGCCGACTTAGTCCATCGGCGTTACCGTTTTGTTTGCCGGGTCTGTAGTGGATGGTGAAGTCCAGAGGTTGTAGGGCTAAACTCCACCGCAGTAATCTGGCGTTGTCTCCGGAGACCCGATTAAGCCAGACTAGGGTTTAATGTTCCGTTAGGAGGGAAAACTGTCATCCATACAAATATGGTTGCAACTTTTTGAGTGCCCATACTACTTCCAGGCACTCCTTCTCGATGGCCGCATAGCTTATTTCACGAGGCAGTAGTTTCCGACTCACGTAAGCTACCGGGTGTTCTTGGCCGTCCGGCCCGACATGGCTCAGTCCTGCCCCCAATCCAAACATAGAAGCGTCTGTGTGAACAAGGAAATGTTTAGTTGGATCGGGTGTGGCCAATACAGGGGTATTGGTGAGGGCGTCCTTTAGCTGGCTGAAGGCTTCCTCACACTCTGGGGTCCAGGTTACCTGGCGGGGTTGGTTCTTACGGGTCAAATCAGTGAAGAGCTTGGCTATGCTGCTGTAATTGGGAATGAATTTCCTGTAATACCCCGCTGTCCCTAGAAATGCCATGATCTGGGTTTTAGTGTGTGGGGTGGGCCATTTGGCTATGGCCTCAATCTTGGCTGGTTCTGGTCTTTGTTTCCCACTTCCCACCCAATGCCCTAAATTCTGAACCTCTGCTTTGCCCATGTGACACTTGTTTGGGTTCAGGGTGATTCCGGTCTTGTGGATCCTGTCCAATACTGTCTCTAGGTGATTTAGATGCTCTTCCCATGTCGCGCTGTAGATGGCGATGTCGTCCAGGTAGGCACAAGCATAGTCCTGGAGACCATCCAGAAGCCGGTCAGCCAGCCTCTGGAAGGTCGACGAGGCAGTCTTCATCCCGAATGGCATAACTCGAAACTGGAATAAGCCAAACCGGGTGACAAATGCCGACTTGGGAATAGCGTCAGGACTAAGGGGAATCTGCCAGTAGCCTTTGCATAGATCGATGGTGGTCAAATACTTTGCCCCCGCCAGCCTGTCTAACAACTCATCCACACGCGGCATGGTATACGCATCTGTCACTGTTTTCTAATTGAGCTTACGATAGTCTACACAATACCATGTAGTCTCATCCTTCTTGGGCACTAACACTACGGGGGATGCCCAGGGACTATCTAACTCTTCAATGACCCCTAAACGCAACATCTCTTGTATCTCTTGTCGCATCCCCTCTTGTACAGACTCAGGGACGTGGAAGGGGGGTTGTCGCAGGGGGGGTCTGATCCTGGGTCTCAACCTTGTGTTGTGCCAGGCGAGTGTACCCTGGTTTCCCCGAAAACATCCTCTGTCGCTGCCTCAACAACTCCTCCACCTGCTGTCTCTCCCGGGGGCCTAGGTCTTCACCCAAGTGTACCTGGTCCCATGTTTTAGACTGAGTCCTTTCCCCTAAAACATCAGGCAAGGGAAGTCCGGCTAATACCTCCGCTTCAGGTGCACAGATGGCCACTACCTCTTCAAGGCGCTCCCGGTAGGGCTTCAGCATATTCACGTGGAACATGCGGATAACCCTGGGGTCGTCACAATCGCCGACATTATAGGTTGTGTCGGCTATTTTCCCCACTACCTGGTAGGGCCCCTGCCATGCAGCTTGGAACTTGTTCTGCCTGGTGGGCTCTAACACCAGGACCTTCTGTCTTATTTCCAAGGTACGCTCTCTGGCCCTCTGATCGTACCATACGCGCTGGCGCCGCTGGGCCACCTGCATGTTCCCGCGTACAGCCTGGCTCAGCTCCTGTAGGCAGTCCCGGAATTCCAGCACATAGGGTACAATAGGTACCCCTTCTATGATGCCCTCCCCTTCCCAGTGTTCTAGCACTAAGTCTAGGGGTCCCCCTACCTGTCTCCCGTATACCAGTTCGAATGGGGAGAACCCCGTGGATACTTGGGGCACCTCCCGATAGGCAAACAGGAGGTGTGGCAAGAATTTCTCCCAGTCCCTGTAGGTCCTGGTAAAAGTCCCAATGAGTTGTTTTAACGTTCCGTTAAAGCGTTCACACAACCCATTGGTTTGCGGGTGGTACGGGGTGCTTCTAATAGACTTTACACCGCACAGCTTCCACAGTTGGTTGGTCACCTCTGCTGTAAACTGGGTACCCTGATCTGAGATAATCACCTGGGGAAATCCAACCCGTGAGAAAACCTGGAGCAGGGCAGCCGCCACCGTCTCTGCCAGTATGTTAGGTAACGCAACCGCCTCTGGATACCGTGTGGCATAATCTACCACTGTCAATATATACCTTTTCCTTGAAGGACTGGGTCTGGCTAACGGCCCTATCAGATCAACCGCTACTCGGCTAAATGGTTCCTCCACAATGGGGAGGGAGCGTAATTTGGCCTTGCATCGATCTCCCCTCTTGCACATGCACTGGCAACTGTCACAGGTCTGGCAGTACTGACGAACATCATAGGTTACCCCCGGCTAAAAGAAGTTTTGTGTCAGACGATGCCTGGTGCGACTGACGCCGAAGTGCCTGGCCAAGGGTATGTCATGAGAGATTCGCAGTAACTCCTGCCTATACTTCTTGGGAACTACCAGCTGTCATTTTATAGTGGAGCTCGTCCCTGTGTGGTGCTGCTCTGTGATCCGATAGAGGAGTCACTGCTTCCATATAACCTGTTTCCCTTCCAGTACTCCTCTCCCCTCTTGTGCCTTCCCACAATATTCCTCCAATGAAGGATCCTCAAGTAACTCCCTCTTAAATTCATCTGAGGTGGCCCAAGAAATGTGCCTGGCTATGAGAATACGTGTAGGGCTGGGATGTCTTACCTGGGCCTCCTCTGAGTGTGATTACACCTCCGCAGCTCGAGCTTGTCTCCAGGTGGTCACAGGATATGTCTCAGCCAGACGGGCAACCGAGAAGGCAGACAACATGGGCCCCAAGTCATTTCCCAGCAAGACTTCTGCGGGCAAATCCTCCATCAAGCCGACCTCAACAAGGCCATCCCTGACTCCCCAGTTCAGGTGAATCCTGGCAGTGGGCAGTCGATGTATGGCTCCCCCGGCTACACGGACTGCCACTGTCCGGTCCGTCTTCTCTTGGCCCCAGACGAGATGAGGCTTCACAAGGGTCAAAGTTGCCCCTGAATCTCTTAGTCCCTGCATACGTTTCCCATTAAACCACATGACCTGTCGATGCTGTTGTCGATTATCTGCCCGGGCTGCCTGCACGGGGTTTACTTCATGCAGCACTTCCTCCATCTCTTCCACCCCTTGGTTAGTCGTAGCCCCCAATGTCGGGTCAGCTTCACCTTGGTAGCAGTGTATAACGGCCCGGCCGAAGGTATCTGTTCCCGCCTTTGGCCACTGGGTATGCTGAGTCCGGTTGGGATATTGTCTTTGCAGATGGCCCAGCTGATGGTAGGTGCAGCATTGTGCCCCAGGGGAACTGTGGTAGGCCGGATTTCTAGCTGCCCCCCTACAATCTTTGGTGGTTTGGGGCCCTGCAGGTCCATGGGCGGACCCCTAGTGACCATTTTTGATCCGGACAACTGAGGCCTCCTGGCATCATGATGTTCATCGGCCAGACGAGCGGCTTCCTCAAGAGTTGTTGGCCGCCTGTCTCGAAGCCATTCCTGTGTCTCGGGGGTTAGTCCATTAAAGAATCATTCCTACAAGATGAGCTGGAGGACGTCCTCCTTAGTGGTTGCTTGGCTCCCTTGTACCCACTGTAGTAGAGACCTCTATAATTTACAGGCCCATTCAGTGTGGGTATCGGTTACTCGTTTTATAAGTCCGCTGAACTTTTGGCGGTATGCCTCTGGTGCCAGCGTATACCGGGCCAAGATCACTTCTTTGATCCGCTCATAGTCCATACAGTCCTCATCAGGTACCGTGCGATAGGCGTCCGCTGCCCAGCCTGTCAGCTTGCTGGCCAGAATCTGAACCCTTTCCTCTGGCTTCACTTGATGAAGGGCACACTGCCGCTCAAAGTCCTGCAGAAAAGCCATCAATGTCTTCCTCTGCCTCCCCCAACTGTCGGAAAGCATTATACTGGATCTTTTTGTGGCTTACTGTTGAAGGTACATGGTCGGAGGCCAGAGCTCCCCCTGCTCACTGACTCTCCTCTCTCCGCTCTGCCATCTCCATCTTGGCTAGCTCTATCCTGCTCCGCTCGGCCATCTTTTCCTTCAGATCAGTACGCACATCAGCCATCACCTCTCGTATGATCTCTACTGCAGGGTTTGGGCCATAGAACTCCAGTCTGTTCTTTACCTCCCTCTGGAATTCAGTCTCCTCCACGTTCACATTGGGGGGGGTGCTGCACTGTCGTGTTCCAGGATGGCTGCTATCAAATCCACTTTTGTTTTCTTGCTGGCGATTAACCCTCGGGCTTCCACCAGATCTTTTTGTACCCGTCCTCTTTAACTTCTGGTAGTTGTTTTCCATTCATTCCTTTGCTCCTGTAGAAGGGGTATCATATCCCGCTGAATGCCACCAGTGTAACGGGGTCTACCAAGCTGGGGTACCTTTTTCAGTACCACCCCGTGTTTCAGGAGGTCCACTCTTCTTTGGCTGGAGTCTGAATGAAGGACGCTGGCTGGAATTCCTTACATGGGCACATATAAAATCTCACTGCTTCTCCACGTTTTTCCAGTCTGACAACACTTTATTCACAGGACACAGAATATATCACACAGTTACAGAGGGCGGGCCAATTGAAAAGCGGCAAGCCTGCCGATATTTACTGTGGGAATTATTAAGGTGGGGGGAGGACAGAAGGGGAATATCTTGTCCCCTCTGCCCAGGGGTGCAGCCTGTGGGCTGATGCATCTCACGTGGAACCTATTATACATACATATAACTGCACAACATATTCTGGATGGTGAGTGGTTCCGTAACACGTAACAGATAGTATACACAGAACCACAAGGACCCGTCTTTCTTTCTCACCAAGACTATAGGGGCAGCCCATGGGCTCTGACTCTCGCGTATAACTCCCTTCTTCAGCATGTGTGACAGCATTCCCTTTACCTCCTGGTACATCTGTGGGGGTATTTGGCGGTACCATTCCCGGATTGGTGCTGCATCCCCGGTGGGTATCTCATGAGCGATGGCCATGATACGTCCAAAGTCATCTTCATCTTTGGGGAACGCCTCCTGAAATTTCCCCAATACGGCTTCCACCTGAGGTACCTGCTGCGGAGTAAGTTCTGAGTGCTCCGCCCTCATGCGTTCCAGTATCTGGCACACTTCTTGCAGTAATCTGGGGTCCAGAGCTGCCTCCACTTTGACGGTCACCAGCCACGGATCTTCTGGCCTTGCGGTCAGCTGTAGCGCCTCAGTTGGGACCAACTCGTCTGGGAGGCCCAGGACTTGGGCGACTCCACTTCTAGGGGGCAAAGTTGTATCTGTCTACCCCAAATTTATGCAGCGCACAAGGCAGTTCCATCCCGCACTTTAGCCAGGGACTGTGCGACCAAAATTCCTGATGGCCGCTGGTCGGCTCTGCTGGGCTCAATTTGGACTTCGACCCCTTCCAGCGGGATGCCGGCTCGTATAGGCAGGGGAGGCACCGTCTGCCCAGGGGGCAATACTCGATTGATTGAGGCAGGGGCGACGACTTTGCCGAGTTCCTTTCCGTCGCTGTATGCTTCCCGGACCTGGGCGGTCCGTATCAGTTGTTGAAAGACCCTTCTCTGGGGGGGTTTGGTCGCTCCATTGTTGCAGGAACTGTTCTGGGGACTCGTTGAAAACCAGGCTTCCGAGGTCCTTTAACACATTTATGCCCAGGGTCACGGTATGGTCTTTAGCTACCTCTCCATCCACCAGTACCACTCCTCTTCTCCCGAGGTCTTTTCCGCAGACCTCTATGTTCATCCATACCACCCATGCGACCGGGATGGGCAAGTGATTGGCCGCCATAAGTTTGATCACAGGGCCCCATTCGGGCGTAGCGCCTCTGTGAAGTTGCAGCGGAAATATCTCTCAGGCATGGTGGTCACTTGTGAGCCAGTGTCTATCAAGCACCGCACTGCTCTTCCATTGATTTCTGCCCAGACCAGAGGGCACATGGAAACAAGGCTGTGGGGACTTTTACTACTCCTCCTCTGTTCTTCACGCTCTAAGCGATGCCCCTCGAGATCAGAGTCACCTAGTTTAAAGGAGGGCGCGGGGATGGTCGGCTCTGCCGGGGACACCATCGAGCAATGTGGCCGGATTCTCTACAAGTGTAGCATATAAGAGGGCTTCTCCTCCTGGTAGTTTCACTCTCCCTTCGGGGGGCAGCTTCACTGTCTCACACCAGAGTTCTTCTGGAGGCCGCCATTTCTTCACGGACCTGTCTAATCTCCATTCTTAGGTCCTCCACCCACTGGGGAATATTGTCTGCGGTGGTGGTTACCTCCCCGCTCTGCACCCTTCCCACCAGCCCTGTCACTCCATGTTCTTGTTCTCACACACGTGCCTCATTGCCAACCTCAGAGAGAGTCATGTCTGGCTTTACTCGCATGCGCTCTCGCAGTGTCTGTTTCATCATTGCGTCACGCAGTCCCGTCACCAGCTGATCTCTGAGCACCACATCAACTGACCCAACCCCTACACCGTCCTTTCGTCTGATAGCAGTGTGAAGCACTTGTGGGGCATTCATGAATTGGGTCACCGTCTCCCCCTCCCGTTGTACCCGGTGAAACAGTCACATGCGAAGTTCCCCTACGTCAGTGGGGTCCCCATGCGTCTCCTCAAGTATGCGCAGCACTTTGTCCAGGGTATCTCTCTCCCGGGGGGACCTATGCATGACAGAATCCCGCGCCTCCCTCTCCAGGGCCATCAATGCAATTTCTGCCTCCAGGGCTGGTGTCATGGGATGCATCCACATCACTCCCCGGGTACGCTCCGTCCAACTCCACAGCATTACATTGTTCCCAGTGTACCTTGGCAAATTATTCAACATTGCTCCCAGGGAAATGCTAGACCTGGGAACTACCCCAGCTGCTTGGTCTGCCCTGTCCGCGCTACCGTGTGACATCCTGCCGACTGCGCCAAATGTAATAGTATGCAGGTACTGAGTATATCACCACGGAACAGACAGACCAACAGTTGAGGGGTTTAATAACAGGAATAAGGTTCTCCTCGCAGGGAGGAAGCAATGGAATATAACTAGCAATAAAACAGTGCAAAAATATGGGAGTCAAACAGTGTAACAGAAGTAAGCAGGATTTCTTGAGAAAAGAACACTTATCAGTCTGATGAGGACTTGCTTGAAGGGTCGTCTTCTCCAACGTAGGCGCCGAGAAACAACGGCACTTGTCGTCTCTCTGTTGTCCGTGGGCTGAGTAGTCTCTAGGAGCCCGCTGCCTGGGGTTTTGGGAGTTAATGTGATATGCAGAGGCTCTGAGACTTTAGCTTTTACAGCACAGCCTATCTCAGGAAAACGATGGTCAGTCATAGTAACATACATAGTAACATAGTTAGTAAGGCCGAAAAAAGACATTTGTCCATCCAGTTCAGCCTATATTCCATCATAATAAATACCCAGATCTACGTCCTTCTACAGAACCTAATAATTGTATGATACAATATTGTTCTGCTCCAGGAAGACATCCAGGCCTCTCTTGAACCCCTCGACTGAGTTCGCCATCACCACCTCCTCAGGCAAGCAATTCCAGATTCTCACTGCCCTAACAGTAAAGAATCCTCTTCTATGTTGGTGGAAAAACCTTCTCTCCTCCAGACGCAAAGAATGCAGTCTATTATTAAGTCTCTCACCAGGAATCAGGAACTCTGCACTCTTAAGTCTCTCACCAGGAATCAGGGGCTCTGCACTGGTACCGTGGGTACCAGTGGTCACAGTCTCTGTACTGATACCGTGGGTACCAGGGGGTCGCAGTCTCTGCACGGGCCAATGTCTCTACACGGGTCTCAAAGCGCCCCTCTCCAGTCACAGCAGAGTCCGCTTTCATGTACTCACAAGATGCAGTCTTTCTTGGCAATCTCCCTGTATTTGTCCTCTGACCGGGAGCTCTCTCTCTCTCCCGGAGCGCAGCAGCACCCTGCTCTGACCGCTGCTCTGTTCCTTGCGCGCGTGCCTTTCTCGCTCTCTGCCCGGCTTCCTTCCTGTCCCAGTCTCTAAGTCTGCCCCCTGGCGAACCTGTAGCACAGCTCAATGGTTCCAGGCATAGAGCCGAGAAGGTAACCGCCCTGGAATCTTCTTGTGCTTCACCTCCTTACAAATACATCACCAGAACAACCATCAGCACATCAATACATCTCCAGAACCACCATCTGTTCAAGATTACAACAGCAGAACCACCGTCAGTTCATGAATACATCACCAAAACCATCATCAGTTCATGAATACATAACCAGTATATGAATACATCATCAGAACCACTGTCAATTCAGGAATACATCACCAGTCTGCGACTGTGAATACTTCTCAAAGATGTCTCCATAATTGAAGGTCTGATGCCAGTTTTACTCTAGTGAATCATATAGAGGTGCAGGGGGCCACAACCTTTGTAGATCTGCTATAATATAAATCTGGAGAACTTTCCAGTATATGTGCAGCTGATTCAACAATGTCTTTGAGACCTGAGGTGCTTCTTATCACGTGTAATCATCAAGTGGGGCAGCAGATGGCAGCACATGGCTGGTTTATGGATTCTCATCACTTGTTAATAGTCTAAATTCTATACATTATATAAAAAGGGGTGATCCATGAAAATACTGTGTCCCAGGAGGGATAGTAGATAAAAAAATTACTATTACATCGCATAAATCATGAGCAAAATAGTAAAAGTGGACAAAACTCTGAGTAAGTCAAAATACATACACTTTATTACAATAAAATTACGAAAGACTACAAAACTTCTAGTGTGAGGGACGGGAAGGATTAAGACCTCATTCACATAAAGAGTCATGCACTTGTAAGATTACATACGCAGGTAGAAGGCAAGATTATACAATGCTCAGAAAAAGGCACTAATAATAAATAGTACAGTACTGTGTTGTATGTTAGAAATAATTATGCATATGTAAAATAGACTAAATTCTCTATCAACATTTTATAAGTGTCTTTTAAAGCGCAAGTGCTTATCCTACTGATAGATAATGAATTTCAAACCATGATCATGATTCATTATTGCAGAAAACTCCTATTATGGCCAAATGTCATTGCACATGGATCCTAGGTCAATATTTGTGCAAGATAATGAATAATTGTAATTTGCAGCATTTGAAAATACATATAGATAAAGCAATATCTGCAGCGTTTTTAAATATTACAAGTTCATATAGATAAATGCAGAGCCGTGCTAGACGGACTTACAAGTAATATGTAGAGAAGCGGTCTCTCCTCCGTCCCTCTGCCCCGACGAGCGTTTCGTCCAACTTTCCTAAGGAAGTATTATCTATCTTTTCTATCTTTCTATTATCGATGTATTATCTATCTATATATCTATCTATTATCTATTTATTATCTATCTATCTATCTATCTATCTATTATCTAGAATCTATCATCTATCTATATATCTATTATCTATCAATTATCTATCTATCTATCTATCTATCTATCTATCTATCTATCATCTATCTACAGTATGTATTATCCATTATCTATCTATCTATCTATCTATCTATCAATCAACTATCTATTTATTATCTATATATATATATCTATTATCTATTATCTATCTGTCAATTATCTATTATCTACATATTATCTATCTATCTATCTGTTTATCTATCTGTCTATTATCTATCTATTATCTATCCATCTATTATCTATCTATCTATCTATCTATCTATCTATTACCTATATATATATATATATATATATATATATATATATTATCTATCTATCTGTCTATTATCTAGTTATATATTTATTATCTATTTATCTATCTATCAACTATCTATAATCCTGTAGAATGTAAGCCCGGGTCCTCGCCCCTCTGTATCAGTCTGTCATTGTTAGTTTGTTTTCTGTAAGTGATATTTGTATTTTGATGCAACCCCTTCTCATGTACAGCACCATGGAATTAATGGTGCTATATAAATAATAATAATAATAATAATAATAATAATAATAATAATAATAATCTATCTATCATCTATCTATTATCTATCTATCTATCTATTATCTATCATCTTTCATTTATTATCTATTTATCTATCATCTATTATCTATCTATTATCTGTCTATTATCTATCTATCTATCTAGCTATTATATATCATCTATTATCTATGTATCTATCTATCTAATATCTATCTATCTATTATCTATCTATCTATCCATCTATCTATCTATCTATCTATCTATCTTTCTATCCATCTATCTATTATCTATCTAGCTATTATATATCATATATTATCTATGTATCTATCTATCTATCTATTATCTATCTCTAATCGATCTATTATCTATATCTATATATCTATGTATTATCTATATATCTTAGTTGCTAGTATAGATAGTGCTCACCTGCGCTGTCTACAATGGATGAGCAATACGGAATGAATCTGAATATTAAAGTGGATATGAGTTCAAAGATACTTACTGTTTGGTAACGTTGGTGATAATGTAGGTATGTTGTGGATCCTGTTAGGAACCAGTAGAGTCTTTAAAAAATAAAAAAGATGTGTAACAATTATATTTGTGAATGAAGCAAGATGGTGAGATGTATATGAGTAAGTATATAATTTTACTCACTTGGGTTATTAGTGACGATGTAAATTCACAATTTTTTAAAGACTCTACTGGTACCTAACAGGATCCACAACATAGCCACGTTATCACCAACGTTACCAAACAGTAAGTGTCTTTGAATTCATATCCACTTTAATATTCAGATTCATTCCGTATTGCTCATCCATTGTGAGCACTATCTTTACTATTAACTGAACTATACATTTAACAGGTCCACACAGAACCTGTTGTAATCACCATAAAGCACTTGTTCCTCCATTAGGAACTGTCTGGAGCGCCAGTGTTTTTTTGTTCTTAAAGAATTATCTATATATCTATTATCTATGTAATAGCTATCTATCTATTATCTATCTTTCAATTATCTATCTATTATTTATCTATTTACCTTTCTAACATCTATTATCCATCTATTATCTATCTATCTATTATCCATCTATTATCTATCTATTATCTATCTATCTATCTATCTATCATCTATCTATCTATCTATCTATCTATCTATCTATCTATCTATCTATCTATCTATCTATCTATCTATCCATTTTTCTTTCCGGTTTAGAAATTTTGCAGAGAAATGATTTGTACAGTAGATTTTTCAAGCAATGATTTTGGACTCTAACTTGCTATTCTATAGAATATAAACTCTATATATACCAGGAAGTGCTTCTTGCATGTAGTATTTATATATACTGCTATAATTATCATTATTACAACATTTTGTAGCTTTAATGAACCTTTATTAAATTATTATTACATTTTAAATATAATTTATACACATATATTTGGGGCACTTTACAGATTTGATTACTATAATTAATTTCTATCATTGTATAATATAGTTATTTCTATTTATTTCATTATACTTATCCATTACTTAATTAATGTATTCTCTCATTTCACCAGATACAGCCCTGCCCAATTTAATCTTAATTATTCTTAATAAGGGTAATCAATGATGTACTTATGTAATTAATTGTAAATTAGTTATAGTAATAATCACTATATATAAAAATAGAAATATTTAAAAGTAATTATTATTTTTTATTTATTTGCTGCTACTTTGAACACTTTTATACACTATTATCTATCTATATTTCTCTTGCTTTGTCTATTTATCTATGTTTTTATTTATCTATCTATTATCTATCTATCATCAATCTATTATCTATCTATCTATCTATCTATCTATCTGTTTTTCTATTATCTATCTATTATCTATTAATCTATCTATCTGTTCATCTATCTAGCTATTATCTATCTACTGTATCTATATATCTGTCTATTATCTATCTATTAGCTATCTATTTATATTTCTTCTTTTGAGAATCTAAAGAATACATATAATAGAAATAAATATAAATAATGATAAAACAAGTAAGTTCTCATAAATTAATGTCCATTTTATCTATATTTTCTACAGCTTGTACAATGCAGTCTTTTATTTTATTAAAAACACATTTTTTTCTATTGGAGATGGAATAAATAATAGATCGATACATAGATAGATAGTCGATAGATAGATAGATAGATAGATAGATACATAGATAGATAGATAATAGATAGATAATAAAACAAACCTATTTTAACACCCTCATCACCTCACTGTCCAATAACCCTAAACGTTTCTTTGACACTTTCCAGTCCCTACTCAACCCAAGAGTGCAGGCCCCAACCACAGATCTCCGTGCTGAAGATCTGGCCAATTACTTCAAAGAAAAAATTGACCACATTCGACAGGAAATTATCTCCCAATCCCTTCATACCATGCACTGTTCTCCCTCCCCCACTGCATCTAGTTCACTCTCTGACTTTGAACCAGTCACAGAAGAAGAAGTAATCAGGCTCCTTGCATCTTCTCGCCTAACCACTTGCACCAGTGACCCCATTCCAGTATTTTTACCTCCATATTTAAGCATGCCATCATACATCCATTACTTAAAAAACCATCCCTCGATCAAAACTGTGCCACTAATTATAGACCTGTCGCTAATCTTCCCTTCATCTCTAAACTCCTCGAACACCTGGTCCACTCCCGTCTTACCCGCTATCTCTCAGATAATTCTCTTCTCGACCCTCTTCAATCTGGTTTCCGTTATTTACACTCTACTGAAACTGCCCTCACTAAAGTCTCTAATGACCTACTAACAGCTAAATCTATTGGTCATTACTCCATGCTAATTCTCCTGGATCTCTCTGCAGCATTCGATACTGTGGATCATCAGCTCCGCCTCACTATTCTCCGCTCCATCGGCCTCAAGGACACCGTTCTCTCCTGGTTCTCCTCCTATCTCTCTAACCGCTCCTTCACTGTATCCTTTGCTGGTTCCTCCTCTTCTCACCTTCCCCTTACTGTTGGGGTTCCTCAAGGATCAGTCCTAGGCCCCCTCTGCTTCTCTTTGTATCAATCAGTAGATTTGGGCTCCAGTACCATCTCTATGCTGACGACACCCAATTATACACTTCTTCTCCTGATCTCTCGCCTGCCTTTTTAGAAAACACCAGTGATTGTCTTACCGCTGTTTCTGACATCATGTCCTCCCTCTATCTTAAACTGGACCTGTCTAAAACTGAACTCCTCTTGTTCTCTCCCTCTACTAACCTACCTTTGCCTGACATTGCCATCTCCGTGTGTGGTTCCACCATTACTCCCAAGCAACATGTCCGCTGCCTTGGGGTCATCCTTGATTCCAAGCTTTCCTTCACCCCCCACATCCGATCATTGGCTCGCTCTTTTTATCTGCATCTCAAAAACATTTCTAGAATTCGCCCTTTTCTTACTTTCGACACTGCAAAAACTCTTACTGTTTCACTCATTCATTCTCGTCTTGACTATTGTAACTCTCTACTAATCGGTCTCCCTCTTACCAAACTCTCCCCGCTCCAATCTGTCCTGAATGCTGCAGCCAGGATCATATTCCTCATCAACCGTTACACCGATGCCTCTACCTTGTGCCAGTCATTACACTGGTTATCCATCCACTCCAGAATCCAGTACAAAACTATTACCCTCATCCACAAAGCACTCCATGGCTCAGCACCACCCTACATCTCCTCCCTGGTCTCAGTCTACCACCCTACCCATGCCCTCCGCTCCGCTAATGACGTCAGGTTAGCATCCTCAATAATCAGAACCTCCCACTCCTGTCTCCAAGACTTCACGTGCTTCGCCAATTCTTTGGAATGCACTACCCAGGTTAATACGATTAATCTCCAATCCCCACAGTTTTAAGCGTGCCCTAAAAACGCATTTGTTCAGACTGGCCTACCACCTCAATGCATTAACCTAACTATACCTGTGTGGCACATTCAAAAAGAAAAAAAAACATAATCAGGTTCTTCACATCATGTTCTCATACACTTCATGCAGTTAATAGCCCTCTGTGTCTGTACTCAGGGGTGGATTAAGGGTAGCCAGGGCCCCGGGCTGTTCACACACTGTGGGCCCCCCCGGTCATGTGACGGGGGTCATGTGACGGGGGTCATGTGACGGGGGTCATGTGACGGGGGTCATGTGACGGGGGTCATGTTATACCCGAACCAGATTATTCCAGAAAAATGGCCGGGCCCTACTCTACTGTAACCTATTCAATATTTGTTAAAATCTGCAATACAATTTAGGTATATCTTGACCAATAATATCACATACAAGGAACAAATACCACCGTACCATGACCAGACCACAAATTACAACCACAGTGATCGAATAATATCACATACAAGGAACAAATACCACCGCACCATGTCAAGACCACATATTACCACTTGGTGACCAAATAGCACATACAAGGGACAAATACCACAACACCATTTCCAGACCACATATTACCACCACATAGTGACTGAATACTACAATACTGATCAGTAAAAAACAAAACAAAAAAAAAACACAATACTATCACCATAAGTGCCAGTATTCACAGGAGATCTGTGCTTAGTATGCAGTGTCTGTGTAGAGGTAATACAGAGATCACGGGTGACATTGTACACAGGACCTCTGTATATAGTATACAGTGTATAGTGTCAGTGTATAGGTAACACTGACTCACCAGTGACGTCTCTAGGTGAAGTCCTTCATCTTTCATCCAGCACAGACCGCCATCATTTCTTCCAGCCAGGACTCGTTTCTGCAGGAAATAACACAGTTATCTCGAGCTCCGCTTGTAGAACACATTACTTAATTTTTCACAACTTCTACATTACACCACATGAAGAGAAAAAGGCAATATAGTGTCACTCTGCACAGTAACAGGACCGCCCCCCCATTTAAAACAGTATACTCAAAAAATAAAATAAATACATCACTGCAGTAATAATATCCCTTAATTAGCCCCTATGGTAATACTATTCCCCACCCCATGTATCTCATTCCTCGCTCCAGCCATATGTTCTCCCATCCTGCACTCATGAGTATCCATCCTGCCCCATATGATCTCCCCATCCTGCCCCATCTGTCTCCATCGTATCCATCCTGCCCCATGATCCAATCCTGCCCCATGTCATTCATTCTACCCCGTGTCTCCAATCATGCCCTGTGTCTACATTCTGCCCATGCCTCCAGTCCTGCCCCCAGTGTGTCCAGCAATCTGCCCCACTGTCTCCAGCAATCTGCCCCACTGTCTCCAGCAATCTGCCCCACTGTCTCCAGCATTGCCCCCCAGTGTGTCCTCCAGCATTGCCCGCCAGTGTGTCATCCAGCATTGCCCGCCAGTGTGTCCTCCAGCAATCTGCCCCACTGTCTCCAGCATTGCCCCCCAGTGTGTCCTCCAGCATTGCCCCCCAGTGTGTCCTCCAGCAATCTGCCCCTGTCTCCAGCATTGCCCCACTGTCCCCAGCATTGCCCCACTGTCCCCAGCATTGCCCCACTGTCCCCAGCATTGCCCCACTGTCCCCAGCAATCTGCCCCACTGTCTCCAGCAATCTGCCCCACTGTCTCCAGCAATCTGCCCCACTGTCTCCAGCAATCTGCCCCCAGTGTGTCCTCCAATCTGCCCCAGTGTCTCCAGCATTGCCCCCCAGTGTGTCCTCCAGCAATCTGCCCCACTGTCTCCAGCATTGCCCCCAGTGTGTCCTCCAGCAATCTGCCCCACTGTCTCCAGCATTGCCCCACTGTCTCCAGCATTGCCCCACTGTCTCCAGCATTGCCCCACTGTCTCCAGCATTGCCCCACTGTCTCCAGCAATCTGCCCCCAGTGTGTCCTCCAATCTGCCCCAGTGTCTCCAGCATATCCCCCCAGTGTGTCCTCCAGCATTGCCCCCCAGCAATCTGCCCCACTGTCTCCAGCATTGCCCCCCAGTGTGTCCTCCAGCAATCTGCCCCACTGTCTCCAGCATTGCCCCCCAGTGTGTCCTCCAGCAATCTGCCCCACAGTCTCCAGCATTGCCCCACAGTCTCCAGCATTGCCCCACAGTCTCCAGCATTGCCCCACTGTCTCCAGCATTGCCCCACTGTCTCCAGCATTGCCCCACTGTCCCCAGCATTGCCCCACTGTCTCCAGCAATCTGCCCCACTGTCTCCAGCAATCTGCCCCACTGTCTCCAGCAATCTGCCCCACTGTCTCCAGCATTGCCCCCAGTGTGTCCTCCAGCATTGCCCTCAGTGTGTCCTCCAACCTGCCCCAGTGTGTCCAGCATTGCCCCACAGTGTGTCCTCCAGCATTGCCCCCCAGTGTGTCCTCCAGCATTGCCCCCCAGTGTGTCCTCCAACCTGCCCCAGTGTCTCCAGCATTGCCCCCCAGTGTGTCCTCCCTCCAGCATTGCCCCCCAGTGTGTCCACAGTCCACCGTTTAACTGATCCAAAAAAAACAACAAACAGTCTCCTCACCTGTCCACGCTCCCGGCGGCGAGCTCCCTTCTGCAGCGCACACTCGCCGGCTGACAATGACTTCAGACGCCGGCGACGTGTGCGCGCGGCCGACTTCAGCCGCCAGCCTCCAATTGGCTGGCGGCTGTTGTTGTTAACTATTGACGTGCGGGCACGCGCCCGCACATCAATAGGAATCCGCCGCAGCGCCGGAAGGGGCCCGGTGAGCAGATGAGAAGGGGCCCGATGCGGGCCCCCTCTCTCTGCCCACCGGGTCCGGGGGCACATAAACGCCGCCCGGCGGGCATTCACAGATGATTATCAGAGGGTTAATCTGTGCGGTAGCCCAGGGCCCCCCCAGACCACTGGGCCCTGGGCTACCGCCCATATTGACCCTCTGATAATCCGCCCCTGTCTGTACTGTTACATACTTAGGCTGTTAACTGGTTCATGCAGCTTTACATAAACACTCGATCCTTACACTATGGCTGGTCCGAATAACTAAAGCAATTGTTACCATCCACCTCTCGTGTTTCCCTTTTTCCTATAGATTGTAAGCTTGCGAGCAGGGCCCTCATTCCTCTTGATATCTATTTTGAACTGTGTTTTTGTTACGCTGAAATGTCTATTGTCTGTAGAAATCCCCTCTATAATTTGTAAAGTGCTGCGGAATATGTTGGCACTATGTAAATAAAATTATTATTATTTATTATTATAATAAATAAATAGATAATAGATAAATATATAGATAATAGATAGATAATAGATAGATAGAGATAGATAATATATAGATACATAGATAGATTATACTGTAGATAATAGATAGATGGATAGATAGATGATATATAATAGATAGATTATTATTATTATTTATTATTATTATAGCGCCATGGCACTTTACATGTGAGGAGGGGTATACATAAATATATAAACAATAAAAAAGAAGTACAATAATCTTAATCAATACAAGTCACGACTGATATAGGAGAAGAGAGGACCCTGCCCGTGAAGGCTCACAATCTACAAGGGATGGGTGAGGATACAATAGGTGAGGGCAGAGCTGGTCGTGCAGCGGTTTGGTGGATCGGTGGTTAGAGCAGGTTGTAGGCTTGTCGGAAGAGGGAGGTCTTTAGGTTCCTTTTGAATTTTTCCACGGTAGGCGAGAGTCTGATATGTTGGGGTAGAGCGTTCCAGAGTAGGGGGGATGCGCAGGAGAAAGTTTGCATGCGATTGTAGGAAAAGGAGATAATAGGAGAGTAGAGAAGGAGATCTTGTGAGGATCGGAGGTTGCGTGCTGGTAGGTACCAGGAGACGAGGTCACAGATGTATGGAGGAGACAGGTTGTGGATGGCTTTGTATGCCACGTTTAGGGTTCTGAACTGGAGTCTCTGGGTAACGGGGAGCCAGTGAAGGGATTGGCAGAGAGGAGAGGCCGGGGAATAGCGGGGGGATAGATTGGAGGGGTGCGAGAGTGTTAGAGAGGAGGCCACAGAGCAGGAGGTTGCAGTAGTCAAGGCAGGAGATGATGAGGGCATGGACTAGGGTTTTTGCAGATTCTTGTTTAAGGAATGTACGGATCCGGGAGAAGTTTTTGAGCTGAACTTGGCAGGAAGTGGAATGGGCTTGGATATGTGGTTTGAAGGAGAGATCAGGGCCAAGGATTACCCCGAGGCAGCAAGCTTGTGGGACTGGGGAGGGTGAGCAGCTATTTACTTTAATGGATAGGTTTGATGGGAGAGTCGAGTGAGATGGGGGAAAGATGATGATAAATTCTGTTTTGTAATGTATTTATGTTTAATGTATTTGTCTATATTTGCCTCGTATTCACATGTAAAGCACCATGGAATAAATTGCGCTATAAAAATGTATAATAATAATAATAAATAATAATAATAATTTTGTCCATGAAATCTAGCAAAGAAGAAGGATGAAATAGGGGACATGCATGGTGAGATTTTGGTTAGTATGGAGGTGATATCTGGTCCAGAAAGGTAGATCTGTGTGTTATCAGCATAGAGGTGATACTGCAAGCCATGAGATTCTATGAGCTGTCCCAAGCCAAAGGTGTAAATGAAGAAGAGCAGGGGCCCTAGAACTGAACCTTGTGGGACTCCGACAGATAGGGGGTGAGGTGAGGAGGTGGTGTGTGAGTGGGATACACTGAATGTCAGGTCTTTTAGGTATGATGCAATCCAAGATAGGGCCAAGTCTGTGATGCCAAGAGATGAGAGGGTCTGCAGTAATAGGGAGTGGTTCACTGTGTCAAAGGCAGAGGACAGGTCCGCGAGAAGGAGGATAGTGTAGTGTCAGTTGGCTTTGGCAGTCAGCAGGTCATTGGTGACTCTAGTTAGGGCAGTTTCAGTAGAGTGATGCGGTCGGAAGCCAGATTGTAAGCGGTTGAAGAGGGAACAGGAAGAGAGGTGGGAGGACAGGTTGAAATGGACATGTTGTTCAAGTAGTTTTGAGGCAGAGGGGAAAAGTGATATGGGGTGATAGCTAGATACAGAGGATGGGTCAAGAGAGGGCTTTTTGAGGATGGGTGTGATTGAGGCATGTTTGAAGCTTGAGGGGAAAACGGCAGTTGTTATTAATAGCTTGAAGACCTGGGTTAGAGTTGGGATGAAGACTGTGTTGAGGTTTGGGATGAAGTAGAATGGGATCGGGTCACGTGCACAGGTGGTGAGATGTGATCTTGAGAGTAGGGCAGAGTAATAGTGGAGAAGCTGGTTTTGGAGGAGGAGGGCTGAGTAGTTAGGAAGAGGGGTGTCGGTGTTGTAGGCCAAAGCATTCTCTGATGTTATCAATCTTTTGTTTAAAGAATAAGGCAAAGTCTTCAGCTGAGATGAGTGGAGAGGGAGGAGGTGGAGGAGAGAATTGAAGGCGTTCAATAGCTGTATTGCGTTGTGAGACAGTGAGGATATGAGAGATGAGAAGTAGGTTTGTTTTGGTGCAGCGAGTGTGACCTTGAAAGTAGTGAGGGACTGTTTGAATGTGGCGAAGTCCTCATTGGATTGTGATCTTTTTCATCTCCGCTAACTCTGGAACCCCGGAAGCTCACCTTAGTTCTTTGGTTAGACTGGTGTGCCAGGGTTGTCTGTTGATTTTGCAAGCTTTGTATGTGTGAGAGGGGCGACCGATTCCAGAGCTGCAGCTATTGTGGTGTTATACAAAGAGGCAGTGGCGTCTGTATTGTGTAAGGAACTTATGTCTGTAAGAGGGAGAAGAGATTCAGAGAGTGAGTGTAGAGCGAGGTGTTTGAGATTTCTGTGAGGGTATGTAAGTTTGTGGGGTTGGGATTGTGGACCTGGAGAGGAGAGGGAAGAGAATGTAAGCAGGTTGTGGTCAGAAAGAGGTAGAGATGAGTTAGAGAGGTTAGAAAGGGAATAGAGGCATGTGAAGATGATGTCCAGTGTGTGGCCATCTTTGTGAGTGGCTGCAGAAGACCATTATGTGAGGCCGAAGGAGGAAGTGAGAGATAGAAGTTTAGTGACAGCTGAGTGGGAAGAGTCAATGGGGATGTTGAAGTTACTCATGATGATAGTGGGGATATCAGCGGAGAGGAAATGAAGTAGCCAGGTGCTGAAGTGGTTGAAGAAGGTCGTGGCTGGTCCTGGAGGGTGGTAAATGACAGCCAGTTGGAGTTTGGTGGGGAATAGATGCGCACAGAGTGCACCTTAAAGGAAGGGAGGGTAGCAGAGGGCAGCAGTGGGATGTGGGTGAAGGAGTAGTTATCTGACAGGAGAAAACCAACTCCTCCACCATGCTTGCTGCTGGGATGAAGGGTGTGGGAAAGGTGTAATCCACCACACGAAAGTGCAGCAGGAGGGGCTGTGTCAGAGGGGGTGAGCCAGGTTTCGGTGATAGCGAGGAAGGAAAGTTTGTTAGTAATGAAAGGATCATGGATGTAGGAAAGTTTGTTGCAGACAGAGCGAGCGTTCCATAGAGCTCCTGTTAGTGGGACTTGGGAAGCAGGGGCTGGGCAAATGGATATAAGGATAGAGAGATTACGGAAATTTGTGATAGCGCGTGGATGGGAGGCAGAAATGACTGTGGGGATGTGGTGAGAAGTGCCAGGATTTGGAGAGATATCACCAGCAGTGAGGAAGAGCAGAGAAAATTATAGCAGGTGGAAGCAGGAGAGGGCATGAGGGGGCTGTCTGTGTTTGGAGACCGAGGATTGTATGTTGAGGAACAGTTCTGAGGAGGAGTTGAGGATGGAGGGAGAGATAACCAGTCCCTTACTAGGTGTAGGGATTAGGGGTGAATGATTATAGGGATGAGAATGAAGACAAACAGAAACATTGTTTACTGTTACTGTATCCAGTTCCCTTCAGTTCCCTTCTGGTTCAATTCTGGATTAATTCTTCCATAACTCCACACACTTGTCTGATACACTTATATGATGCACTAGGCAGACTGACTCTTGGCAGACTTATGCTATGCAATACATGTGCTACAAAGTGCATTCAGGTGTGATGCAGACGGGAGTGGTCTGTGCTCATCTTGGTTACATAATTAAGAGTGAGCCAGATGCATATGATCAGGGCAGAGTAAATGAGATCATAAATAACATTAGGGGTATTGCAGGGGTCAGTTGAAAAGCATATCAAAGTGGTTGCATGAGGCTGAGGTGTGGGAAAGTCAATGAAGAAAAACTGGGTAACGTACCTGTAGGAAGAATAGAGAAATGGACATGTTGATTAGAGTGTGATGGTGGCAGATGGCAGGGTACAGTCTGTATATATCATATTAAATTTCAGATTAATTCTTCTATAACTCCACACACTTGTATGATACACTTATATGCATTAGGCAGACTAGATAGATAATAGATAGATAATAGATTGACGATAGATAGATTAATAATAGGCTCTGTCTGCAACAAGCTCCACATGGCCCATGATCTCTTCACTTCCCACAACCTTTCCTTCCTGGCCCTCACTGAGACCTGGCTGACGCCCCCTGACACGGCCTCGCCTGCAGCACTGAGCTACGGTGGCCTCCACTTTACCCACACTCCTCGCTCTGGCAACAGACATGGTGGAGGAGAAGTGGGTATCCTTCTTTCTAAAAACTGTTCCTTCAACCCTATCCAACCCCCACCCTCCCTTATCCTCCCTTCTTTCGAGGTTCACTCTGTCCGTATCTACGCTCCCTCCAATCTCCAAATGGCTGTCACATACCGACTGGGCTCAGCCACTGCCTTCATCGACCAATTCTCCACCTGGCTTCTTCACTTTCTCTCTGCTGACATCCCCACCATCATCATGGGTGACTTTAATATCCCTGCTGACACCCGCCAGCCAGCAGCCTCCAAGCTACTGGCCCTTACTTCATCCTTTGGACTCACACAGTGGTCCTCCACAGCCACCCATACAGACGGACAGTGGCGTATCTAGGGGGGGCATGTGCCCCGGGCGCAGCCGGCAGGGGGGCGCAGTCGGGCCGCCTGATTCGGCGGTCCGCAGTGTCTCCCCTGGCGGCTGCATTCTGCCGCCCCCGGTCTGGGAGTCAGCTGTTCTCTGTGCCGACTGTCAAGCTGACAGCCGGCACAGAGAAGCTGCAGAGCGCCGGCTCGCAACGTGTGCAGACGTGGAGGGGAGCCCCTGCAGAGTGCCTGCGGCAGGCAGGGATAAATCCCTGCAGCTCCGCTGCCCAGCGATCGGTCTTCCTGCTTCCTCTTGCTTCCTCTCACACAGACGCGCCGCTGGATGATGTCATCATTCAGCGGCCGGCTGTGTCAGAGGAAGGCGATGAGATGCTTCGGCAGAGCACGAGGAGAGGTGAGAGGGGTGTTTGAATGTGTGTATCTGTGTGTATGTGAATGTGTGTATGTGAATGTGTGTGAATGTGTGTGTGTATATGAATGTGTGTGTGTGTGTGTGTGTGTGTGTGTGTGTGTGCGAATGTGTGTGTATGTGAATGTGTGTGTATGTGAATGTGTGTGTGAATGTGTGTATGTGTGTGTGAATGTGTGTATGTGTGTGTGAATGTGTGTATGTGAATGTGTGTGTGTATGTGTGTGTGTGTATGTGAATGTGTGTGTGAATGTGTGTGTGTGTGAATATGTGTGTGTATGTGAATGTGTGTGTGTGTGTGTGAGAATGTGTGTGTATGTGCATGTGTGTATGTGTATGTGTGTGCGTGTGGCTCAGTATTGGGTGTGTGTGTATCGCGCTGCAGGGGAATGTGCAGAGAAGTGAATGGTGTTTGGGGGAGGAGAGGGCAATGATGGGGCTGACGGGGAGAGAGCAATGATGCGGATGGTGGAGGAGAGGGCAATGATGGGGCTGATGGGGGCATATGTCCTTGGGGGGGGCGCCAAAATGAATTCTTGCCCCGGGTGCCAGAAACCCTAGATACACCTATGCAGACGGACATACACCAGACCTCATCTTCACCCGCCTCTGTTCCTTATCTAATCTCACAAGCTCTCCCTTCCCCTTATCTGACCACCATCTACTCACCCTCTCATCCTTGTCCTCTTCACCTGCCCCCCATGTCCAGCTATTACCACATCCTCGCAGAAACCTTGCACATCTAGACATTCACAGACTCTCAGACTCTCTCTTACCCCTGTCCTCCATATCTTCACGCCATGACACAGACAGCGCTACCGCTTTCTATAACTCCACCCTCACATTAGCCATAGACTCAGTAGCCCTTCTCATGCATGGCACAGTGCGACAAACTAATAGGCAACCTTGGCATAACAATCTCACAAAAAAACTTCGACAAGCATCAAGGGTTGCGGAGCCAGACAACTTCACTGCTTTCAAACAAGCTACATTTGACTTCAAATTAGCCCTCACCTCCGCTAAACAGACCTATTTCACTAATCTAGTATCTTCACTATCCTACAACCCAAAACAACTATTCAGCACATTTACCTCCCTCCTCCGCCCACCAATGCCACCTCCAACTCCCCTCATCTCTTTCAAGGACTTTGCCACCTACTTCAAAAACAAGATCGACCAAACAAGGCAAACCCTAACTGTTTCACGACCCCAACCACTCCATATACCAGACCTCTGCCCTTCCCTAATAACCTCCCTCTCCAACATCACTGAAGGAGAGCTTACTCGCCTCTTTTCCAAATCGCACCTCACCACCTGTGCACTTGACCCCATCCCCTCCCACCTGCTCCCCAACCTCACTAACACGCTCATTCCAGCCCTAACCCATCTCTTCAACCTATCGCTATCTTCTGGTACCTTCCCCTCTGCCTTCAAACATGCCACCATCACACCCATCCTCAAAAAAAGTAACCTTGACCCAACTGCTATGCCCAGCTACCGCCCGATATCACTGTTCCCGTTTGCTTCAAAACTCCTTTAGCAGCATGTCCATGCTCAAATTTCCTCCCACCTCTCATCTAACTCCTTGACAACCTCCAATCTTGCTTCCGCCCCCACCACTCCACCGAAACTGCCCTGACAAAGATTACTAATGACTTAGTCACAGCCAAAGCTAACAGACAGTTCTCCATCCTCCTCCTTCTTGACCTGTCCTCTGCTTTCGACACAGTCGATCACTGCCTACTGCTACAGATTCTCTCTTTCCTTGGCATCAAAGACCTTGCCCTGTCCTGGATTGCCTCATACCTATCCCACTGCACATTTAGCGTTTCCCACTCCCATAATACCTCCTCATCCTGTCCTCTCTCTGTTGGAGTCCCTCAAGGCTCTGTCCTAGGGCCCCTACTTTTTTCCATCTATACCCTTGGCCTAGGACTACTCATAAAGTCCCATGGCTTCCAGTACCACCTGTATGCAAACGACACTCAGATCTACCTCTCTGGCCCAGATGTCACCTCCCTGCTGTCCAGAATCCCGAAGTGTCTGTCAGTCATATCCTCCTTCTTCACCTCTCGCTTCCTTGAACTCACTAGACTAGACTAGTCACTTAGACTAAACCGAACTCATCATCTTTCCCTCACCTCATCTATCCCCCCTACCTTATCTATTATGGTAAACGGCATCACGCTCTCTCCCGAACCTGAATTCCGCTGCCTCGGGGTAACTCTCCACTCTGCCCTGTCCTTCAAACCTCGCGTCCAAGTACTTGCCACCTCCTGTCGCCTCCAACTCAAAAATATTGCCAGAATCTGTTCCTTCCTCAGCCCACAATCTACCAAAACTCTTGTGCATGCTCTCATCATCTCCCGCCTCGATTACTGCAACACCCTCGTCTGTGGCCTCCAAGCTAACTCTCTTGCACCACTCCAGTCTGTCCTCAACTCTGCTGCCCGGCTAATCCACCTCTCTCCTGAGTTCTCCCCTGCTTCTCCCCTCTGCAAATCCCTCCACTGGCTCCCAATTCCCCAACAAATCCAGTTCAAATTACTAACACTGTTCTACAAAGCCATTCACAACCTGTCCCCTCCCTATATCTCTGAACTAATCTCCCAATATCTTCCCTCACGTAATCTTGATCCTCCCAAGACCTCCTACGCTCCTCCACACTTATTCCTCACACAACCGCCTCCAAGATTTCTCCCGAATATCCCCCCATCCTCTGGAATTCCATGCCTCAACATGTCCGACTATCCACCACCCTCGGATCCTTCAGACGGAACCTGAAAACCCATCTCTTCAAGAAAGCCTACAGCCTGCAATAACCATTCTGCCGCCTCGCCATCGCCAGAGCCGCCGCCTCGCAATTGCCAGAGCCGCCGCCTCGTCATCGCCAGAGCCGCCGCCTTGCCATCACCGCTGCCTCGCCCTACCTTCTGCCTCTTCCCCACTATCCCATAGAATGTGAGTCCGCAAAGAAAGGGTCCTCTCCCCTCTGTACCAGTCTGTCACTGGAAACTTGTTTACTGTAAACGATTTCTATAACAATGTATGTAACCCCTTTCTCATGTACAGCACCATGGAATTAATGGTGCTATATAAATAAATAATAATAATAGGTAGATAGATATATTGATAATTTATTTCAGTTCTTCAATACAAAAAGTGATTTAAAGTGTTTATTTATGTTAATGTTGATGATTATGGCTTACAGCCAATGAAAACTCAAAAGTTATCTCAGTAAATTAGAAAAATTAGCAAAAAATACCTGCAAAGGCTTCCTAAGTATTTAAAAAGTCCCTTATCATGGGGAAGGTTGCTGACTTGATGTCCAGAAGGCAGTCATTGACACCCTCCACAAGAAAGTAAATGTTGCATTTCATTTGGAAATCAAGATCCCGAGTCTGGAGGAAGAGTAGAGAGGCCACAATCCAAGATGCTTGAGGTCTAGTGTGAAGTTTCCACAATCAGTGATGGTTTGGGGAGCCATGTCATCTGCTGGTGTAGGTTCACTGTGTTTTATCAAGACCAAAGTCAGTAAAGCCGTCTACCAGGAAATTTTAGAGCACTTCATGCTTCCCTCTGCTGACAAGCTTTTAGGAGATGGAAATTTCATTCTCCAGCAGGACTGGAGACCTGTCCACACTGACAAAAGTACCAATACCTGGTTTACAAACAACAGTATCACTGTGCTTGATTGGCCAGCAAATTCGTCTGACCTTATCCCCATAGAGAATCTATGTATGGGGTATTAGAAAGAGGAAGATGAGAGACCCAGCAATGCAGACGAGTTGAAGACTGCTATCAAAGCAACCTGGGCTTCCATAACACCTCAGCAGTGCCACAGGCTGATCGCCTCCATGCCACGCCGCATTGATGCAGAAATTGATGCAAAAGGAGCCCCGACCAAGTGTTGAGTTCATTTACTGAACATATACAGTATTTCAGTAGGCCAACATTTTGGATTTTAAAATCATTTTTCAAGCTGATGATAGAAAGTATTCTAATTTACTGAGATCATGACTTTTGGGTTTTCATTGGCTGTAAGCCACAATCATCAACATTAACAGAAAGAAACACTTGAATCAGATCACTGTGTTTGTAATGACTCTATATAATACAGTATATGAGTTTCACTTTTTGTTTTGAAGAACTGAAATAAATTAAATTTTTGATGATATTCTAATTTACTGAGAAGCACCTGTAGATAGATAGATAGATAATAGATACATAATAGATAGATAGATGATAGATAGATAGATAGATAGATAGATAGATAGATAGATAGATAGATAGATAGATGTGATATAATAGATAGATAATAGATAGATTGATAATAGATAATATATAGATAGATAATAGATAGATAGATAAATAGAGATAGACATCTAATCGATAGATAGATAGATAATAGATAGATAAAAAATAGATTATAGATAATAGATGATAAATAATAGATGATAGAAAGATAGATAGATAATAGACAGATTGATAGATAATAGATAGATAATAGACAGATTGATAGATAATACATAATAGATACTAGATAGATAGATAATAGATAGATGATAGATAGATAATAGATAGATGATAGATAGATAATAGATAGATGATAGACAGATTGATAGATAATAGATAGATAGATAGATAATAGATAGATAGATAATAGAAAGATAGATGGATAGATAGATAGATAATAGATAGATATTAGATAGATAGATGATACATAATAGATAGATAGATAAATAATAGATTATGAATAATAGATAGATAATAGATGATAGATAAATAATAGATAGATAATAGATTACAGATAATATGGTAGATAGATAATAGATGATAGATAGATAATAGACAGATTGATAGATAATATATAATAGATAGATAGATAGATAATAGATAATAGATATTAGAATAGATAGATAGACAGATAGATAGATAATAGATATTAGATAGATAGATAGATAATAGACAGATTGATAGATGATAGATAGATAGATAGACAAATAGATAGATGATAGATAAATAGATAGATAGACAAATAATAGATAGATAGATGATAGATAGATAGATAGATAGATAGATAGATAGATAGATAGATAGATAGATAGATAGATAGATAGATAGATAGGATAGTTAGATAATAGAGAGTTCTCGGTATAGTCATGGTTACATTTCTGCCCGAGCTTAATGACAAACTGAATTTCTAGTTCCATGGTCCCCCTGTGTATGATGCTGGCATGGCGCCCTTGCTGTCATTTAACAACCCCTTCCCCAATTACCGCCCTGCAGCACTGAGCCACTCAAACCCCCTTGACTCCTGATTGATTGACATGGCCATGGTCCTGGGGCCATACTCACAAGGACCCCTCCAATCACATAAACAAAGCTAATTGTCTGCTGAATGAGGACAAAGACTCTCTGCTGTTCTCTCAGATAAGGGAAGGATTCAGATTTACAAAAAGGGAATGAAAATTAGCCGTACTTCTGGGTTTCTTTGTAGCTTTGCCGGGTTCGTCAATTTCTGATTTGGCTTCAACAGAGCAGTACATATCTCTATTATATGTCTGGGAGCAGAAGCGGAGCGATGATGTTATTCACATTCGGTGATGTCATCGTACTCAGTATGTGATGTCACTAGCTGGGCCATAGCAGCGTCGGACTAGAGCACCTTGGGCCCACCAGAGAAAATCATTCTTGGGGCCCACAAAGTGTGCATGAAAACACGCTAATATCAGGGTATAATATAAGGTAGTACACGTCTTAATTATGTAGCAGGGGTTGGGGTAGCCCCCTCAGAATATAAAGTAGCCCCCTCATAGAATGTAATGTAGCCTCCTCATAAAATATAATGCAGTCCCCTCTCATAGAATATAATGCAGCACCCCACAAAATATAATGCAACCCCCTCAGGTATAACACAGTCCCCACCATAGAATATATTGTAGCACCCTCATAGGGTATAATGAAGCCCCCATCATATAGTATAATGCAGCCCACCACAGAATATAATGCAGCCCCCATAGAGTATACTGTAGCCCCCTCATAGGCCATAATGCTGCCCCCCTCATATAGTATGATGTGGCCCCCCAGGATATAATGTAGTCCCCTGAGAGAATGCAGCCCCACTACAGAACATAATGGAGCCCCCCCATAGAGTATACTGTAGCCCCCTCATATAGTAATATGCAGCCCCCAGAATATAATGTAGTCCCCTGATAGAATAATGCAGCCCCACCACAGAATATAATGCAGCCCCCATAGAGTATACTGTAGCCCCCTCATATAGTATGATGTAGCCCCCATAATATAATGTAGTCCCCTGAGAATAATGTAGTCCCCCCACAGAATATAATATAGCCCCCTCATAAAGTATAATGCAGCCCCTCACCACCCCCATCATTGTCCTCATCACAACCTCCATCATTGCCTTCTCCCCCACCACCCCCATCACTGCACATTCCACCACCTCCATCATTGCCTCCTCCCCCACCATCATTGTCCATTTCATCACCTCCATCATCACCTCCATCATTGCCTCCCCCACCACCATCATTGCCCATCACCTCCATCATTGCCTCCCCCACCACCATCATTGCCCATTTCATCACCTCCATCATTGCGTCCCACCACCTCCATCATTGCCTCCCCCACCATCATTGCCTATCACCTCCATCATTGCCTCCCCCACCATCATTGCCTATCACCTCCATCATTGCCTCCCCCACCATCATTGCCTCCCCCACCATCATTGCTCATCACCTCCATCATTGCCTCCCTCAGCATCATTGCCCATCACCTCCATCATTGTCTCCCCACCATCATTGCCCATCACCTCCATCATTGTCTTCCCTCACCCTCATTGCCCATTACCTCCATCATTGCCTCCCTCACTATCATTGCCCATCACCTCCATCATTGCCTCACTCACCATCATTGCCCGTCACCTCCATCATTGTCTCCCCCACCATCATTGCCCATCACCTCCATCATTGCCTCCCTCAGCATCATTGCCCATCACCTACATCATTATCTCCCCACCATCATTGCCCATCACCTCCATCAGTGCCTTCCCTCACCCTCATTGCCCATTACCTCCATCATTGCCTCCCTCACCATCATTGCCTATCACCTCCATCATTGCCTCCCCCACCATCATTGCCTCCCCCACCATCATTGCTCATCACCTCCATCATTGCCTCCCTCAGCATCATTGCCCATCACCTCCATCATTGTCTCCCCACCATCATTGCCCATCACCTCCATCATTGTCTTCCCTCACCCTCATTGCCCATTACCTCCATCATTGCCTCCCTCACTATCATTGCCCATCACCTCCATCATTGCCTCACTCACCATCATTGCCCGTCACCTCCATCATTGTCTCCCCCACCATCATTGCCCATCACCTCCATCATTGCCTCCCTCAGCATCATTGCCCATCACCTACATCATTATCTCCCCACCATCATTGCCCATCACCTCCATCAGTGCCTTCCCTCACCCTCATTGCCCATTACCTCCATCATTGCCTCCCTCACCATCATTGCCCATCACCTCCATCATTGCCTCTCTCACCATCATTGCCCGTCACCTGCATCATTGTCTCCCCCACCATCATTGCCCATCACTTCCATCATTGCCTCCCTTCACCTCCATCATTGCCTCCCCCCACCACCATCATTGCCTCCCCCCCACCATCATTGCCCATCACCTACATTTTTCTCTACACCACCATCAATGCCCATCACCTCCATCATTGCCTCTCTCACCATCATTGCCCGTCACCTCCATCATTGTCTCCCCCACCATCATTGCCCATCACTTCCATCATTGCCTCCCTTCACCTCCATCATTGCCTCCCCCCACCACCATCATTGCCTCCCCCCCACCATCATTGCCCATCACCTACATTTTTGTCTACACCACCATCAATGCCCATCACCTCCATCATTGTCTTCCCCCCACCACCATCATTGCCCATCACCTCCATCATTGTCTCCCCCACTAATATCATTGTCCTTTACCACCACACACACACACAGCTCACTGCAGCAGCAGCTCATCATACATACGCAGGTACACAGCACAGCTCACCTCCCCACTGCAGCACATCCTGCAGCCTCTTCCTCGCCCGCAGCGTTCTGTCTGAGACAGCGCGCTGGATGATGACATCATCCACCTGGGCTGTCTCACACAGGAAGCAGAACGCTGGGATGTGTTGCTCTGTTTCACTGTGTGCCTGCATGTGTGTGTATGTGGTGCAGTGCTTTGTGTGTGTGCGTGTGTGTGGTATGGTGCTTTGTGTGTGTGCGTGCGTGTGTGTGGTGCGTTGGTGGGGCTTTACATGCGGGCAGTGTTAGCTGCAGCCTGCAGCTAACGCTGCCCGCTATTAAAGAGAAATGGTATTCACGCCTCTCCACACCCATGTGGGTGTGGGGAAGCGTGAATATTCATTTTGCTTTAGCAGCGGGGACAGGATCCTGTCTCCAGTTGCTGCTACGCTGGCACAGGGTGGGCCCCCTTGACTCAGGGACCCCATAGCCACTGACTGGGGGCCCCTGGAGCAGTGGGGGCCCTAGGCAGCTGCTGGCCAGTGTGCCAGCAGGTGTCAGTGCTTGGGCCCATCGGAGAATCCTCCGGTGGCCAGTCCGAGCCTGATAGTCTGTAATGCTCAGCAGAAGCTCCTCCAGCATCTCCAGGGTAAAAATATTATGCATACCCTCTTAGAGAATCCTAAATTAACAGAGGTGAGGGTCCAGCGTCCTCATCTATTAGACAATTAAAATTATTTTCCTTTGGAGCACCCATTCAGTCCTGTATTGCAAACAAAACCATTGACTTTATTGTTAGCCATGTAATACCTTATTTCTCCTGCTGGGGAGCCATAGAGAAATTGAACACTCGCTGATGAGATCTTCCAATGCTTATAGATGCTTCCTTGAGGACACCCTTGTGATCAGCTTATCAATAAAAGGGATTATAAAGATAAATTAGAAGGTAAATAATGATAAATATGCATTTGAGTGCATTTTAACTTGTTCAACTGTCAAAGTGCTTCTCCCATACTCTGGAACTTTCTACCCCAACATATCAGACTCTCGCCTACCATTGAAACCTTCAAAAAGAACCTGAAGACCCACCTCTTCCGACAAGCCTACAACCTGCAGTGATCCTCAACCTACTGAACCGCCGCACGGCAAGCTCTTCCCTCTCCTAGTGTATCGTCACCCACCCCCTGCAGACTGTGAGCCCTCACGGGCAGGGTCCTCCCTCCTTATGTACCAGTGTGCCTTGTTATTTGCTCATGTTTAATGTATTTGTCTATATTTGCCCCGTATTCACATGTAAAGTGCCATGGAATAAATGGCGCTATAAAAATGTATAATAATAATAATAATAAAAAGTGACACCTTAAAATAACTTTCTATGAAGGATCACAATATGGCAGTATAATCATATTCATAATTTACTGTTACATTCATTTTCCTATTTATGTTGCATCTGTCTATAAATCCCTCCAGACTGACAATCATGGCAACTGTAAACCTAATAGACCAGCCAACAACATCTCTTACCTTTAAGAAAATCAAATGACCAAGAACTGAATTATTTAATAATGTAAATCCCCAATCCCCGGGAACTGAGATTGATATACAGTCACTTCATTAGGTTACTTGTGAAGCAATGTTTGTCTGCAGGTGTCGACAGGACCCAATTCTCATTGCCTGTGCTATGATATGATATCATGGTGAGCATTCTCTCTGTACTGTGATATCACTGTGTATATTATCCCCGTACTGTGACATCACTGTGTATATTATCCCCGTACTGTGACATCACTGTGTATTATTCCTGCACTGTGACATCACTGTGTATATTATCCCCATACTGTGACATCACTGTATATTGTCCCTGCACTGTGACATCACTGTGTATATTATCCCTGTACTGTGACATCACTGTATATTATCCCTGTACTGTGACATCACTGTGTATTATTCCTGCACTGTGACATCACTGTGTATATTATCCCCATACTGTGACATCACTGTATATTGTCCCTGTACTGTGACATCACTGTGTATATTATCCCCGTACTGTGACATCACTGTATATTATCCCTGTACTGTGACATCACTGTATATTATCCCTGTACTATGACATCACTGTGTGTGTTATCCTTGTACTGTGACATCACTGTATATTATCCCTGTACTGTGACATCATGGTATATTATCCCTGTACTGTGACATCACTGTATATTATCCCTGTACTATGACATCACTGTGTGTATTATCCTTGTACTGTGACATCACGGTATATTATCCCTGTACTGTGACATCACTGTATATTATCCCTGTACTTTGGCATCACTGTGTATATTATCCCTGTACTGTGACATCATGGTATATTATCCCTGTACTGTGACATCACGGTATATTATCCCTGTACTTTGGCATCACTGTGTGTATTATCCCTGTACTGTGACATCACTGTATATTATCCCTGTACTGTGACATCACTGTATATTATCCCTGTACTATGACATCACTGTGTGTATTATCCTTGTACTGTGACATCACTGTATATTATCCCTGTACTGTGACATCACTGTGTATTATTCCTGCACTGTGACATCACTGTGTATATTATCCCCATGCTGTGACATCACTGTATATTATCCCTGTACTGTGACATCACTGTGTATTATGCCTGTACTGTGATATCACTGTGTATATTATCCCTGTACTGTGACATCACTGTATATTATCCCTGTACTGTGACATCACTGTATATTATCCCTGTACTATGACATCACTGTATATTATCCCTGTACTGTGACATCACTGTATATTATCCCTGTACTGTGACATCACTGTGTATTATCCCTGTACTGTGACATCACTGTGTATATTATCCCTGTACTGTGACATCACTGTGTATTATTCCTGCACTGTGACATCACTGTGTATATTATCCCCATGCTGTGACATCACTGTATATTATCCCTGTACTGTGACATCACTGTGTATTATGCCTGTACTGTGATATCACTGTGTATATTATCCCTGTACTGTGACATCACTGTATATTATCCCTGTACTGTGACATCACTGTATATTATCCCTGTACTATGACATCACTGTATATTATCCCTGTACTGTGACATCACTGTATATTATCCCTGTACTGTGACATCACTGTGTATTATCCCTGTACTGTGACATCACTGTGTATATTATCCCTGTACTGTGACATCACTGTATATTATCCCTGTACTGTGACATCACGGTATATTATCCCTGTACTGTGACATCACTGTATATTATCCCTGTACAGTGACATCACTGTATATTACCCCTGTACTGTGACATCACTGTGTATTATTCCTGCACTGTGACATCACTGTGTATATTATCCCTGTACTATGACATCACTGTATATTATCCCTGTACTGTGACATCACTGTATATTATCCCTGTACTGTGACATCACTGTATATTATCCCTGTACAGTGACATCAATGTATATTACCCCTGTACTGTGACATCACTGTGTATTATTCCTGCACTGTGACATCACTGTGTATATTATCCCCGTACTGTGACATCACTGTGTATATTATCCCCATACAGTGACATCACTGTGTATTATTCCTGCACTGTGACATCACTGTGTATATTATCCCTGTACTGTGACATCACTGTGTATATTATCCCCATACTGTGACATCACTGTGTATTATTCCTGCACTGTGACATCACTGTGTGCATTATCCCCGTACTGTGACATCACTGTGTATATTATCCCTGTACTGTGACATCACTGTGTATCATGCCTGTACTGTGACATCACTGTGTGTATATTATCCCCGTACTGTGACATCACTGTGTATATTATCCCTGTACTGTGACATCACTGTGTATATTATCCCTGTACTGTGACATCACTGTATATTATCCCTGTACTGTGACATCACTGTATATTATCCCTGTACAGTGACATCAATGTATATTACCCCTGTACTGTGACATCACTGTGTATTATTCCTGCACTGTGACATCACTGTGTATATTATCCCCGTACTGTGACATCACTGTGTATATTATCCCCATACTGTGACATCACTGTGTATTATTCCTGCACTGTGACATCACTGTGTATATTATCCCTGTACTGTGACATCACTGTGTATATTATCCCCATACTGTGACATCACTGTGTATTATTCCTGCACTGTGACATCACTGTGTGTATTATCCCCGTACTGTGACATCACTGTGTATATTATCCCTGTACTGTGACATCACTGTGTATCATGCCTGTACTGTGACATCACTGTGTGTATATTATCCCCGTACTGTGACATCACTGTGTATATTATCCCCATACTGTGACATCACTGTGTATATTATCCCTGTACTGTGACATCACTGTGTATATTATCCCCATACTGTGACATCACTGTGTATTATTCCTGCACTGTGACATCACTGTGTGTATTATCCCCGTACTGTGACATCATTGTGTATATTATCCCCGTACTGTGACATCACGGTATATTATTCCTGTACTGTGACATCACTGTGTATCATGCCTGTACTGTGACATCATTGTGTATATTATCCCCGTACTGTGACATCACGGTATATTATCCCCGTACTGTGACATCACGGTATATTATCCCCGTACTGTGACATAACGGTATATTATCCCTGTACTGTGACATCACTGTGTATTATCCCCGTACTGTGACATCACGGTATATTATCCCTGTACTGTGACATCATTGTGTATTATTTCTGCACTGTAACATCACTGTGTATATTATCCCCGTACTGTGACATCACGGTATATTATCCCTGTACTTTGGCATCACTGTGTATATTATCCCTGTGCTGTGACATCACTGTGTATTATGCCTGTACTGTGTCATGTTGTCTTTGGTGCAGCTTTCATTATGTACCGCTATTCCTAATACATGCCCCTTTTTCCTCCCTCCCTTCCCCTCTCCATTTCCATAAGCCTGTGTTCGTTCACTTTACTTAGTACTCTATGCACAATGCGCTGCGCTGGAGGCTTTGGGCGCATGCGCATTGTGCAATACTGGCAGAGACGTCTGCCTGTATAGATCCTTCCGCCCTTCCATTGTGTCACTTCCGGTTCCGGTCTCCCGGCGTGTCTCGCTTATTCCTGATTTACCCACAAGGTATTTAAGCTTCTATTGTCAGCGTTTCTCTCACTCTTCCCCTGACGAAGCCGTCCTTGTAACGGCGATACGCGTGGGGTCTTTCCCCATATATATCCCTGCCTCTCGACATCTTGTCCGTTTGGTGGCATTACTTCATCTGCCTTGTACTATCTTTTCGGTTGGACCTGGGACCTTTGCATACCTTGTTGATATGCGGTAACTATAGTCCCACATACGGGACATTAAGCGCATCTGCACATATTCGTATGTATTCTGGGCTTTTTGCCACTGCTTCATATATAAGTGGTCCATTAGGTTTGCTGGCATACAGGTACCGATTGCACCTTTTTCTTTTTTTGGGCTAATTAGCCTTTGTGGACATAGCGTTCTGTTCATTTGGGCTTCCACGGGCATTGTCCATACTCTTTATATTGGAGGTTTGTGAGTATTTAAGAGGCTTTATATATATATAGGGTATGTTTGCACTATATTTGGTATCCTAATTATTATACTGATCCATTATACTGATCCATTATTATATGTGATATATTACCTCTATATTGTTCATATACGTGCTCTTTTTTCAGCTATTGTTATCTAAAGGGATTATTATGGGGATTTTTGTACTTCATTGGTTTTAGATGTTTTTATTGGTTTGTCAATAAAAGTTTACCTGTTTATATGTTCAAGTATATATTGTGGTGTACAGTTTTTGAGAGTGGTTCTTTTTTTGCTCTTGATCTAGTATGTCACCACTCTTCTGCACCCCTTGAGACATAGTGGTCGTGATTAGTAGTGCGCTGGTGTTTTCAATTTTGTTATGCCTGCACTGTGACATCACTGTGTATATTATCCCCGTACTGTGACATCACTGTATATTATCCCTGTACTGTCACATCACTGTGACATCACTGTGTATATTATCCCTGTATTGTGACATCATGGTATATTATCCCCGTACTGTGACATCACTGTGTGCATTATCCTTGTACTGTGAGATCATTGTGTGCATTATCCTTGTACTGTGAGATCATTGTGTGCATTATCCCTGTACTGTGACATCACTGTGTGTATTACCCCTGTACTGTGACATCATTGTGTTCATTATCTCTGTACTGTGACCTCATTGTGTGCATTATCCCTGTAGCGTGACATCACTGTGTGTATTACCCCTGTACTGTGACATCACTGTGTGCATTACCCCTGTACTGTGACATCACTGTGTGTATTATCCCCGTACTGTGACATCACTGTGTGTATTACCCCTGTACTGTGACATCATTGTGTGAAGGAACATAAACCAGCTCACCCGTGATGCAGCAACCAAACCTCGGGAGCACGGACCCGCTGTGTCCAGGCGTACAAGATCCAAAAAAAGAAAGAAATGTCCAGCTTCATCGAGTCCGTAAAAAAGCGTTTTCTTTATTCACAAACTTTAAACATGGAGGATACAGACTTCAGCACAACCATATGGGTAAGAATCTCAACGTGTTTCTGGAGACTAAGCTCCTTTAATCATGAAGATCATGATCATGATTAAGGGAGCCTAGTCTCCAGCCTCCATGTTTAAAGTTTGTGAATAAAGAAAACGCTTTTTTACGGACTCGGTGAAGCTGAACATTTCTTTCTTTTTTTGACATCATTGTGTGCATTATCCCTGTACTGTGATTTCACTGTGTGCATTATCCCTGTATTGTGACATCCCCGTGTTCATTATCTCTTACTGTGACATCACGGAGTATATTATCACTATACAGTGACATCATTGTGTGCATTATCCCTGTACTGTGATGTCACTGTGTGCATTATTCCTGTATTGTGATATCCCTCTGTTCATTATCTCTGTACTGTGACATCACTAACTGCATTATCACTATACTGTGACACCATTGTGTACATTATCTCTGTACTATGACATCACGATGTACATTATCCCTGTACTGTGGCATCATTGTGTGCATTACCCCTGTACTGTGACATACCTGTGTTCATTATTTCTGTACTGTGACATCGCAGTGTGTATTATCCCTGTATTGTGACATCATTGTGTGCATTATCCCTGTACTGTGATTTCACTGTGTGCATTATCCCTGTATTGTGACATCCCCGTGTTCATTATCTCTTACTGTGACATCACGGAGTATATTATCACTATACAGTGACATCATTGTGTGCATTATCCCTGTACTGTGATGTCACTGTGTGCATTATTCCTGTATTGTGATATCCCTCTGTTCATTATCTCTGTACTGTGACATCACTAACTGCATTATCACTATACTGTGACACCATTGTGTACATTATCTCTGTACTATGACATCACGATGTACATTATCCCTGTACTGTGACATCCCTGTGTGCATTATCCCTGTATTGTGACATCCCTGTGTTCATCATTATCTCTGTGCATCGAATAAACTTAAATAAATATACATTTTTCATTCATTGAATTTGTTGAAGGGATTATGATGAAGTAGGCCCCCACTCCATATTTGGGGTCTCATGTATACTGGTTTGTGATCGTCATCTGTTCTCTAACCCAGTTTCTGTTCTATTCAGCAGTTATACCCACTTATGGAAGTCATTGATATGTGTAATAAGAGGCACCAGACAGGGGATACCTTTCATGCGCCTGGTACGGAACTGTCAGGACTGTCACCTTTGTTGTCTGGGGGAAAGCTTAGAAACCCGGACCGACCTTTGCAGTGGACAGCAGGGGGCGTAGTTAGCATAAAAGAGAGAGAGCGCGTGAAAAGGAGGAGAGACTTGGCGGGAACACGCAGCGTGCAGCAGGGGAAGTTTGGTGCTCTGTCCTCTGAGCTTTGCAGGCCCAAGCTTTATCCCTGCTGCGACTTACAGAGACTGTGACCAGAGCACTGTTTTCTACCCTTCGGCTCCCACTACACCAGGTTCCCGACGCTGCAGGCTAGTAGAAAACGCGGACGTGCCGCCTAAGAAACCCCGGGTGACTTACCGAGAAATGTACTCTTTCACACCCACCTATTTCTGCCGAGCTGCGTTAAGCCCTGGCAGTGTTGAAGACTGCGCTTCACCCTCATCCCACATCCTGGACCTAGGACCCCGTGCAAGACGTCAAGGACCCATCGCCAACAACCGGATCATCAACGCCTGCAGGACGACACTGGATTCATCACGTGCTGACCGCGTTGGCCACACCGTTAGAACCTAAGACTCTGCAGTCACGAAGCCATCTGGCTGATAAGTTTACTCTTTATGAACAGTGGTTATATTTTTGCCCTCATAACCTCCCTCAGCACACCTATTGTGCTCCTATCACCTGCCATACGCCTGCCTCTACTTTCCCCTCCCTGTGGAGTACACCCCTGTATCAGTAAAGTTCACTTTAACCCTTGCTCTGCCTCCTGTCCGTTACTGCATCCTGCAACTTGCTCACATATGATAGATATGAAAGCTAAGGGAGTTGCTCTCTAGACCTGCCAGGTGGATCTCCTTGTTCAGGTTCCACATAATGGTCAATATTGATGTCTACAATCAGTGGCCATTGAGGAACAATCAGTTTGACCAGAACTTTCCGATCAATCCACATCTACTTTTCATTTTGATTTTCAATTCTGTTTACAGACAAGTCATTTTAGGAAGCTTGTTCCCTGCTCTTACATCTCGTCTTACATGAAAATTCCCTGATGTCCCGGAGGTCCTCCCACAATGTAGGATTCTCTTTGGACCAGCTTGTAGTCTTTGAAGAGAGAAGTTTATTGATGGTGCGTGATAGAACAGAGTATTTCTGTTCTTCCTTCTGATGCGAGGGTCAGTGAACCTTCTTGAAGCAAAGTTCTGCCAAGGTCTGAAGGAAATGAAATATACTTATTAAATAAAAAGACCTTATAATGAGAAGTTCTCTTATATACAACGGTCCCCAGTGATACTCCGAGCTCCTGTGTGAGGGCAGCCTTGTTCTGAAGTTAGTCAAAGGAGCCGCTAATCTACAATACTGTGCAAAAGTTTTAGGCTGTGTGCACACGTTCAGGATTTTTCACATTTTTTCCGTGTTTTTTCACTATAAAAACGCAATAAAACCACGAAAAAAACACATACATTAAGCATCCTATTATTATAATGCAATCCACAATTTTTATGCACATGTTGCGTTTTTTAACAGTTATATAGGAGGCTTACAACTGGGTGAGGAACAGACAAATTCTGCTACAAAGGTGAGGTTGTGGAAGACCGCTTCATGTCACAGATCATACAACAAGTTAAAACTGAGCAGAGCAACAAGACATAAGGTTATACCACATCAGCAAGGTGTCTCCCAAGCAGAGTAGACTTGAATTTCCATATGTATTATTCAAGGTCTTTAGAAGAAGCACCAAGAATAGACAATGTTGAGGACTGTAAGATGAAGCAGTTGGCCAAGAAACTTAGTGCTGCAGATGAAAGGCACACGCTGATTACTTCCCTTTGAAATCAGAAGATGTCCAGCAGTACCATCAGCTTAGAACTGAGTCAGACCCAGCTACACCCATCTACTGTCTGGAGAAACCTGGTCAGAAGTGGTCTTCATGGAAGAATTGCAGCCAAAAAAACAAGCAAAGGCCAAGTGTCTCAAATATGCACAAAAACACAGGAACCTGGGTGCAATAAAATTGCATTAGGTGCTCTGGACCGATAAGTCGGAAAGTTAAATATTTGGCTGTAACAGAAGAAAGTTCGTCACTGAAGGGCTTGAGAGCGGCACGATAATGAGCAGGAACAGAGAAGCAGGTGGGGGTCCGGCAAGTTTGGGGCTGCATTTCAGCAAATAAATTTGGGTATTTGGTCGGGACTAATGATGTCCTCTTTGCTGAGAAATAGAGGCAGAAAATTCCCAAACCCACCACTAGGGGGAGCTAGAATTGAATTACATATTCAGTCTGCTCCTGAGCTCCCTCTAGTGGTGGATACAGGTAGCTAAAAAGTTTCAAATTACGTTTCTATATAGGATTTGGAGCTCTGTGTCAATAAAACTGAGCTCCAAACTCCTGGAAAATTTCTCTGCACAGAATTTTAGACATAAGACAAAAATTTGATTCAGTGGTGGACATTCCTTTTAAGAAGAAGTTGTATACCATGTAATAATAATTTTCTTTATATTACATTATTATAATCTTCTGGACTCAATGTGGAAGAAGATGAAGAAAGCAACTGTAGCAGGTGACTTGGAAATCATCCGCCTCGTGCTGGCGTTGAGAGCCTGCCCGGTAATTTGTTAAGCAGACTGCTAGCTGATGGAGATTGGGTGGAAAGAATTATCAGGAGGTTTTCATGTAGAGAGCTGGCATGGCACGGAGAAGCAACTAGTATACACAAGGGGGCGAAGGCAGATGGAAATTTAATAAATTAGACCTGTCATTCTCCGGGATTTCCTACGGTGCAGACAGGGTGAGAAAGGACGCTGAACTTTTTGCCTGGAAGTAAAATGTAATAGAAAAATGTCCATGAAGACTGGAAAGAGTTTTACCTTCTGTCTTGTAAAGTAATTACTGTATACTATGCATCTATATCAAGTGCACAAAAATACATGTACCACAGGAAATACTGTACATACTGCAGATAAATTGGTAGCTAGACATGGGGAGTCTAGATAGATAATAGAGAGATAGATAGATAATAGATTGATATAGAATAGATCGATATAGATAATAGATAATAGATAGATAATAGATAGATATAGATAATAGATAGATAGATAGATAGATAGATAATAGAGAGATAGATAGATACATAGATATAGATAATAGATAGATAGATAGATAATAGATAGAGAGATAGATAGAGAGATAGATAGATAGATAGATAGATAGATAGATAGATAGATAGATAGATAGATAGTGTGAGGGACAAGGGTGACTCCATTTTGGATTTATTAATTCAGGCCCCATAGATTATCCAGAGATCTCCCTTCACATCAGAGTTGTGGCCCCCACCCTTGGGATAAGTACACGATTCCCAAGAGAACTGAACTTTTGCAAAATGGCCAGAGAATTAGAGGCCACGTGTTAGGCTATGTGCACACGTTTCGCATTGTATGCGTTTTTGCCATGGGTTTTCGCCTCAAAAACGTGGCGAAAACTCTGCTAAAACGCATACACAACACAGCCCAATGAATTCAATGGGATTCCTCAATGCTGTGCTAATGCTGCGTATTTTTCCGCGGCAGAATCGCATCGCGGAAAAATATGCAGCATGCTCATTCTTTGTGCGGAAACGCGGCGATTCCGCACACATATGAATGCATTGATCCGCTTACTTTCCGCATGGGGCTATGCCCACCATGCGGAAAGTAAGCGGATCATGTGCCATTGGTACCCAGGATGGAGGAGAGGAGACTCTCCTCCAGGCCCTGGGTACCATATCCCTGTTAAAAAAGAATAAAATAAAAAATAGTTATATACTCACCTTCTGGTGGGCCCCCGATACAGCCCAGGCCTTAGCGATGCTCCCGGCAGCTCCCGTTCCCAGTGATGCTTTGCGACCATCACCTGGATGATTTAGCGGTCTCGTGTGATGCTACATCATCTGGGGTCATTGTCATGAGGCATCACTGGGAACAGGAGTTGCCAGGAGCATCGCGAGGATCGGGAAGGCTGCGGGGGCTGCCGGAAGGTGAGAATTTTTATTTTTTTATTTTTAACATTATATCTTTTTACTATTGATGCTGCATAGGCAGCATCAATAGTAAAAAGTTGGTCACACTTATCAAACACTATATTTGATAAAGTGTGACCAACCTGTCAATCAGTTTTCCAAGCAATGCTACTGATCACTTGGAAAACGCTATCATTCTGCATGCTAATTACACTTGCAAAATGCTAGTGTTTAGCGGGAAAACACATGCCAATTCCTCATGCGTTTTACCAGTGGCAGGAAGTTGTGGAATTGCCACGGAAATTTATTTTCTTTTGCAATTCAGCAACATGTGCACATAGCCTTAATGAGGGCGATGGAGGAGCAGAGCTTGGACCCCCTGCTGTCTTTTGTGCAATTTGGCCAACATCAAGGGAAAGCTCTAGACCGAGTGTCACTGACATCTAGAGATGAATTATGAAAGTACCGTGAATCTCAGGGTTAAGTCCAATGCACCACCAGAACCCGGGGAGCCATCCACACACACCCCTCATTTCACCTTTCTCCAGCTGCCCCGAATATCAAGCTATCGAGACTGGCTCTCCAGAACCACTTAGCGGACCCAAGTTTGGCCTCTCCATATCGGTCCAGCCCCAACAAACCCGTTGAGACGTCAGTCGTCCCATTTGGACATCCCACCAAGAAGTTATGACCCATCCTAGATATTGGGAATTATTTCAGCTAGAAGGTCAAGGGAGGAGAACTCAGTCCAACCCAGGGGGCCGGTGGCGAATATGGGAGGGGCTAAGCTAGGGGTAAAAAGCTTTCCACCCACCTTTAGCCTTTGTCATTGTTCTATCATGGAAGCTGCCACACGTCACGCGTGGAGACGGACCAGAAACTAAAAAAGTGCCTGTGGATTCAAGAGCTTCCCTTCATCCACAAGTTATAAGGAATGGTAACGAGATACATACAGCTAACTGGAATCCCCATACCTGTACCCTACTTTTACCAAGGAAGGTGACGGGCACAAGGGGGCATTCTTTGCGTCTGGAGGAGAGAAGGTTTTTCCACCAACATAGAAGAGGATTCTTTACTGTTAGGGCAGTGAGAATCTGGAATTGCTTGCCTGAGGAGGTGGTGATGGCGAACTCAGTCGAGGGGTTCAAGAGAGGCCTGGATGTCTTCCTGGAGCAGAACAATATTGTATCATACAATTAGGTTCTGTAGAAGGACGTAGATCTGGGGATTTATTATGATGGAATATAGGCTGAACTGGATGGACAAATGTCTTTTTTCGGCCTTACTAACTATGTTACTATGTTACTATGTTACTATCTGTACTTCTGGCTGTAATATCTGTATATTACTCTGTATATATTTGTATTATATAGTGCGCCTTTCGGCAATTAAAATGTCAATTAATTTTGGGCTGATCTTTTATCTTGAAACCCGATTTCCCATGTCCGTGAGTCTGGCTAGAACTTATACGCTATCTGGTGTTGGTTTGTAACCTGATATAAGCTTGTTAACAGTCCAGGCTTATATGTAACGAGGAACTGGTGGAAGCATACCATTCTGGTGTTATTGGGGGATCATGGCAGTGATGGACCAGAGGTATATATACAGCTCTGGCAAAAATTAAGAGACCACCACATCAAAACCATGTCATGGCCAGCCCAATCTCCAGACCGGAACCCCATTGAAAACCTCTGGAATGTAATCAAGAAGATGATGAATAGTCACAAGTCATCAAACAAAGAAGAACTGCTTACATTTTTGCACCAGATGCAGTGTGAAAGACTGGTGGAAAGCATGCCAAGACGCATGAAAGCTGTGATTAAAAATCATGGTTATTCCACAAAATATTGATTTCTGAACTCTTCCCGAGTTAAAACATTAGTGTTTGTTTCTAAATGATTATGAACTTGTTTTCTTTGCATTATTTGAGGTCTGAAAGCACTGTTTTTTTTTAATTTTGACCATTTTTCTTTTTCAGAAAAAAAATACAAAATGTGTTGCTTGGAACCTCGGAGACATATTGTCAGACGTTTATAGAATAAATGAACAATTTACATTTTACTCAAAAATATACCTATAAAGAGAAAAATCAGACAAGCTGAACATTTTGCAGTGGTCTCTTAATTTTTGCCAGAGCTGTATATATTCTCGGCCTGGGAGTGGTGATGTATATGCCGCCCTCACTGCAGAGTGCCTCAATAACCAGTACATAACAGGGCAGCCTCTCCGGTTACTACTTATCCTAAGTGCAGTTGCCTGACTGACCTGAAGGTAAGGGAGGCAGCAGAGAGCTGCGACTGTGTAAGCTCCATCACAGATTGGGGACGACGGGGGTATATCTATATTCCATGGCTCTCGTGTATTTTCCTTACAGATAGATAGATAGATAGATAGATAGATAGATAGATAGATAAATAGATAGATAAATGATGGACAGATGATAGCTAGCTAGCTAGATAATAGATAATTGGATAGGTAGATAGATAGATCATAGAAGATAGATAGATAGATAGATAGATACGTCTCTGCCCGTAACCCCCTTTATCAGGAGTTACCTTAAAGGAGCTCCTGTTCCACACACTGACTCCTGTCAGTGTTGGTTTCCAGGGGAAAGCTGCCACACTGGGGTCACCGCCCTTGTGACCAGGGCACCTCAGATAGTCCAGGCCCGCAGTAGGAACTGTAGCTGCCCCAACACAGTAGCCGTCACAGGTTCTGCAGATACGGCCTCTCTGTGCACTATTCAGGAAGTCCAGTCAGAGGCACTTCCAACTCACAAGGCTTTAGTCCATGGTCTCACCAGGTGCTTCCAGGAATCCAGTTCATCCCAGCACATTCTAACACACTGACCATTCAGTCCATTATCTCACCATGTGCTTCAAGGAATCCAGTCCATCCCAAGACATTCCAACACACTGACCATTCAGTCTATAGCCTCACCAGGTGCTTCCAGGAATCCAGTTCATCACAGGACATTCCAACACACAGGCTATACAGGAACTGACACTCTGAACCATGTGACCCACACCCTGGTCACGTTACATAGTTGTAACCACTCCCATACATGGGAGGTGTGTGTGGTTAGTTCGACCCGCCCAGCTCTCAAACTAGCCCTGCAAGCCTCTCTCTATAAACTGTACAAATACTTGTGGAACTACAGGTCCCAGAAAAACAATACTACAGGCTTACAGCGCAGACTCCCTCTGCGACACATACCAGCCATTTACAATCCTTCCAGACACTGTTTCATTATCATCATAATTATGCGTCCAAGCGCATCCTGAAGCGCACGCACAGCGCCCCCTGGCCGTAACATGGGTCACGGCATCACAATAGATAATAGAGGATAGATAATAGATAGATAGATAGATAGATAGATAGATAGATAGATAGATAGATAATAGACAGATATGTCTGCCTCCTAACCCCTACACCCATAGGTTATTACTCGGCATATATACACTGCTTAATATTATAGATAGATAATGGATAATTGAAGATAATAGAAGATAGATAGATAATAGATAGATAAATAGATAGATATATAGATAGATAATAGATGATAGATAATAGATAGATAATAGATGATAGATAGATAGATGATAGATAGATAGATAGATAGATAGATAGATAGATGATAGATAGATAATAGATAGATAATAGATGATAGATAATAGATAGATAATAGATGATAGATAGATAGATGATAGATAGATGATAGATAGATAATTGATAGATAGATGATAGATAGATAATAGATAGATAATAGATGATAGATAATAGATAGATAATAGATGATAGATAGATAGATGATAGATAGATAATAGACAATAGAAGATAGATAGATAATTGATAGATAGATGATAGAAAGATAGATAATAGATAGATAGATAGATAGATAGATAGATAATAGATAGATAATAGATAATAGACAATAGAAGATAGATAGATAATTGATAGATAGATGATAGATAGATAGATAGATAGATAGATAGATAGATAGATAGATAGATAGATAGATAGATAGATAGTGAAATCCTGACCAGCACCTCCTAGATGTGAACAGGTGCTAGCTGCAATAACTGCATTACATAGAAAAAGAAAATATAGCAGCACTCTATAGGAGCCAAGATATATGCAAACAATGAAAACATTGAGTCTAAACTGTATTATTATTCAGAAAGATAAACTTACAAAAATGGAGATTTTTAGCTCATAAATTGGCCAATTCATGTGCCTATCTACCGTGGCATGATGACTGCCCTCCGATGGGTCCGTGTTCTATTGTATATACCTCTGTTGAGCTATTAGCCAATAGTTAAATGGACAAAACATGTCTTTCCTGGGCCATGAGCCTACAATTAAATGGGCAAGTAGAACTGATATACATCACCTGCTGGTCAATGGGAGGTGCTGGTAGTAGTAAGTTCATCTTACTGAATAACAACACAGTTTGAACTCAATGTTTTCACTGTTTGCATATATATTGGCTCCTATAGAGTGCTGCTTTGTTTTCTTTTTCTAGATAATTGATAGATAGATGATAGATAATAGATAGATAGATAATAGTAGATGATAGATAGATGATAGATATATACTGTAGATAGATAGACAGATAGATAGATAGATAGATAGATGACAGATAGATAATAGATGATAGATAGATAATAGATAGATAATAGATAGATAAATAGATAACAGATAGATAATAGATAGATAACAGATAGAGAGATAGATAATAGATAGATATTAGATAATAGATAGATAGATAGATAGATAGATAGATAACAGATGGATAGATAAAAATAGATAGATAATAGATAGATAGACAGACAGACAGACAGACAGACAGATAGATAGAAAGATAGATAGATAGATAGATAGATAGATAGATAGATAGATAGTAGATAGAGAATAGATAGGTATACATCACCCGCTGGTCAATGGGAGGTGCTGGTAGTAGTAAGTTCATCTTACTGAATAATAACACAGTTTGATCTCAATGTTTTCACTGTTTGCATATATATTGGCTCCTATAGAGTGCTGCTGTGTTTTCTTTTTCTAGATAATTGATAGATGATATATAATAGATAGATAGATAATAGTAGATGATAGATAGATGATAGATAATAGATAGATAATAGTAGATTATAGATAAATGATAAATAGATGATACATAGATGATAGTTAGATAGAAAGATAATAGATAGCTAGGTAATAGATAATAGATAGATGATAGATAGATAGATAGATAGATAGATAGATAATAGATAGATAGATAATAGATGGATAATAGATAGATAATAGATAGATAGATAGATAGATAGATAGATAGATAGATAATAGATATATACTGTAGATAGACAGACAGATAGATAGATGACAGATAGATAATAGATAGATAACATAGATAGATAGATAATAGATATATACTGTAGATAGATAGACAGACAGACAGATAGATAGATAAATAGATAGATGATAGATAATAGATAGATAGATGATAGATAACAGATAGATAACAGATAGATAAATAGATCGTAGATAGATAACAGATAGATAGATAGATAGATAACAGATAGAGAGATAGATAATAGATAGATAATAGATAGATATTAGATAATAGATAGATAATAGATAGATAGATAACAGATGGATAGATAAAAAATGGATAGATAGATAGATAATAGATAGATAGTAGATAATAGATAGATAGATAACAGATAGATAATTAGATAGATGATAGATAGATAATAGATGGATAATAGATAGATAGATAGATAATAGATGGATAATAGATAGATAGATAATAGATAGATAATAGATAGATAGATAATGGATAGATACTGTAGATAGATAGATAGATAGACAGACAGACAGATAGATAGATAGATAGATAGATAGATAGATGACAGATAGATAATAGATAGATAGATAACAGATAGAGAGATAGTTAATAGATAGATATTAGATAATAGATAGATATTAGATAATAGATAGATAGATAGATAACAGATGGATAGATAAAAATAGATAGATAAATAGATAATAGATAGATAACAGATAGATAATAGATAACAGATAGATATTAGATAATAGATAGATAGATAGATAGATAGATAGATAACAGATGGATAGATAAAAAAATAGATAGATAATAGATAGATAGATAATAGATAGATACTGTAGATAGACAGACAGACAGATAGATAAATAGATAGATGATAGATAATAGATAGCTAGATAGATAGATGATAGATAGATAACAGATAGATAACAGCTGCTGTGATATGCTGACGCACTTTATTGTTAATGTCTATATCACTGAGTCACATACTATATGATGCACTTTGTCACCTACACGACCTACTGCTATAATACCTTGCACTAAGCACCTTGCTATAGGTATTTTCTGGCACATGTACTGACTATATACATATATATTTGATCTAGCAGCTATTTAAACTAATGCCCCTTTCATTTCCTTCGGGTTATTAAGGAAGACATTCATGTAGTGTAAAGAAATAACGTATACATTTTGCAATGCACACCTGATCTGTGTAGTGTATTTTTGCACCTGTATCTCCATTGAAAGAGCATTTTAGATTATATATGGCAAATAAAGTTTTTTTAGTTTTGAAGATTGGCAATGACTTCCCTTTTTGTAGGAGTATATATAGTACTAGATTGTGGCCCGATTCTAACGCATCGGGTATTCTAGAATATGCATGTCCCCGTAGTATATGGACAATGATGATTCCAGAATTCGCGGCAGACTGTGCCTGCCGCTGATTGGTCGAGGCAACCTTTATGACATCATCGTCGCCATGGCAACCATTATGACATCTACGTCGATACTGTGCCCGTCGCTGAATCAGAAACGTGGGATTTCTATGTCCTTTATGACATCATCGTCGCTGTGCCCGTTGCTGATTGGTCGAGGCCTGGCGGCCTCGACCAATCAGAGATGCGGGATATCTACGTCCTTTATGACATCTTCGTCGCTGTGCTCGTCGCTGATTGGTCGAGGCCTGGCGGCCTCGACCAATCAGAGAGGCGGGATTTCCAGGACAGACAGACAGACAGAGACACAGACAGACAGACAGAAAGACAGACAGACGGAAAAACCCTTAGACAATTATATATATAGATTGGAAGTGCCACTTTCTAGGCCTTTATTAATTTTTGGATAAATAATAGATAATAAATAGATGATAGATAGATAATAAATAGACAATAAATGATAGATATGAGATAGATAAAATTTTCTTTTGTAATTTCTCCCCAATTCTAGACCTTGGTGACTCCCGTCTGCTGCTGTTTCCGCCATATTGAGTTCTTGAGCTGTTTGTCCAGGGAGGAGTCATTGAATGAAATTTGTGTTTCATAGTGTCACACACTAATGGAGTCCGGGGCCAATCAGCCTCATCATGGTGCGGAGTATTTTGGGGGAAGGGGGGGAGCCGCCTGCCCTGCTCCTGTCCATCACCACAGCTCAGAAAGAGGGACTCTGTGTTTTAGGGTGAGGGGCAGGCGAGCTTTCCAGGGAGGTCTCCATTACTATTGATCCTGTGAAGAGTTTCACAGTGTGACACTTCTTTTAATTACCAGGCTTGGCGATTCATAGGGAACATGCCCCATGCGGTCCAGCCCTCCCCAGTCAGAAAAACAGCCCTTTCTTTCCTCCCTCTGAATATGGAGCCTTTTGGGATCACCCCACTCTTCCCTCTGCCTCGCTGATGATCGGAGTAAGTAAGGCATAGTCTAATCCTGGCCCATAATGAGGCGTAATTAGCTCAGGCACCTTTTTAATGTCAATCCTCTCTTCAATTGGGACTAAGGCGATAATTAAAAAAATAAACCCTGCTGCAGACAAATCCTTTTTTTGCCTCTCCGAGGGCCACCGGTCTCGCTAGGCCTAGTCACAGCTCTTGTTTTGGTTTCCATCACAGATCCCATTGTCTCTCCCTCCATGTTCCAAAAATGTGCTTGTCATCTGTCAATTGAAAAAAATGATTTTTTCGTGGACCAAAAGCGAAAAATGTGGAAATTAATATTCAGGGCGGCTTGTGTATAAGCTTCTTGGGTCAGGAGCGAGATCTCACCTCGCCATTGTGCTGCCTTCCTCCGGTGATCTCATCGGCCATTGTGCATGGAAGCGTTAGATGAGTCCAGGGATATCGGCTTTGAAGGTGAAGAATACTCGGGGGGGTCGACCACATCAATCATGGTCGCTGTACGTATATTGTACCGCATACACACTGTAGACATCTGATGGCAAGGGTTAACATCAAAGAATCCGGCGTCTCAGTCTGTTATCCCTTTTGTTCCTCATTGATACGTCTTCTCGCGGCCTCCGGTAGGATTTCTCCTACTTTATAGTCATGTTTCTTTGTGGTGCAGCGTTTTATCTCTCGCCTTTTTTTTCTACCGATTCTATTGTCGATGGAGGACAAAACTCCACTTCCAAAATGACCGACTTTCCCATCAATTCTCTTCTGGGCTACTTTTTTATTTTTAGGGTTTTGATCTTATCTTTAACAGTATTGTTGAGATGGGGGTTAATCAATATCCAAATGTTTTTTGCCTTTTGACTCCCAAAAATGAATAAAATATTTAAAAAGTTCCCCTTCCCAAAGTTCCCATTCCTGGCAGGTGTCAGCTGTGTTATACAGCCACCACCTGCCACTGGTTAACAGCAGTTAGCAGTAATCACTGGAAGGATCCTTGTTGCATGCCGTTTTGAGCACCCATCAGCACCTGGTGCGTTGCTATTGCAACCTATTAATGGCCTGTATTGGACAAAACCTTTGCATTTTTTTTAAGCTGGAGGCAGTGATTACAGTGTGGTCACTGACTACTCACAACCTCCTCGCTGCCCCGATCACTGGAAGCGAGCGGCTGCAGGGAGAATAAAATATCACTTTCTTCCCTGCAGCCACAGGGTGTTTTTCTGCTGTTTTCTGACAAGAAAGAGAGATCATAATTCATGGTTATTGCAGCAAGGTGTCAGCTGTATTATACAGAGCCTAAACCATCCAAGCTGTAAATAATCAGTGGACCACCTACCCGTCAGTTCCAGCAGATGAGATTTTACTCATTATTTTAGAATACGGTGTTGGGTCAAACAATATAAAAAATGGAGTCCACGCAATCTACAGGGTAAACCTCTTACTGACAGTTATCTGAGACTCACACCCATGATGAAAGTGGGAGACCCTCATCACATGTACATCCTGGTGGGGAGAACACCACATTCAGGCAGCGAATGACTAAGTTGTCCCACTTTCCTTACTTCCGAATAGGGGTCAGAAGATCGTGACGTGGCTGTGTGTAGTGCTTAAATATTGTACCATACCATACACTGGACAAATCCATAGTGCACACAAATACCGCCATACAATACACTGTGCAAATTCATAGTGCACACATATACTGCCATATAGTACATAGTGCAAATTCATAGTGCACACACATATCGCTATAAAATACATAGTGCAAATTCATAGTGCACACATATACCGCCATACAGTACATAGTGCAATTTCATAGAGCACACACATACCGCCATACGGTATGTAGTGCAAATTCATAGTGCACACACATACCACCATACAATTCATAGTGCAAATTCATAGTGCATACATATACCGCCATAAACTACATAGTGCAAATTCATAGCACACACATATACCGCCATACAGTACATAGTGCAAATTCATAGGGCACACATATACCGTCATACAGTACATTGTGCACATTCATAGGGCTTACACATACCGCCATACAATACTTTGTACATCTCCACAGTGCATACATGTACCTCCATACCGTACTTTTTACAGATCCATAGTGCACACATATACTGCTATACAGTACATTTTTCAGATCCATAATGCACACATATTGTGCCAAATAGTAAATAGTGCAAATTCATTGTGCACTCATATACCACCACACAGCACATTTTTCAGATCCATAGTGGACTCATATACCGCTATATAGTACATTGTTCAAATGCATAGGGAACACATATACCGCCATACAGTAATGTACAGATACGTAGTGCATATATATAAAGCCATACAGTACATTGTACAGATCCATAATATACACATATACCACATTATAGCACATTATACAGATCCATAGTGCATAAATATACCACCATACAGTACATTGCACAGCTCCATAGTGCACACAAATACCTCCATACAGTAATGTACAAATCCATAGTACACGCATATACCGCCATATAGTACATTGTACAGATACATTGTGCACACATATACCCAGGGCTGCCACCAGGAATTTTGGGGCCCCATACTCGCAAAATTTTCGGGGCCCCTTCAGACTCTGCCTAGGCTCCAACCCAGCTCCACCTCCAACCTTCCACAGTTCCACTGCCCATTCACAGAAAAACTCCACATCTGGACCATGTCCTCACCAATAACATAACAGTTCTCATCACCAGATCACATACTGTACATAGCCAGCAGCTTTTGTTTTGGCTAAAAGATTTTTTTTAAGCCGCCAACATGATAAGGTAGATTCCTTGGGCCAGGCCCTACTCTACTCTAAACTATTAAATATTTGTTAAATATGCAATACTCTTTTTAGGTATATTTTTATTTATTTTTATTTAAGGGAATGTGTCATATACAATTTTTTAAATTATTATTATTATTTATTTATATAGCACCATTGATTCCATGGTGCTGTACATGAGAAGGTGCTGTTACATACAAATTACAGATATCACTTACAGTAAGCAAACTAACAATTACAGACTGATACAGAGGGGCGAGGACCCTGCCTTTGCAGGCTTACATTCTACAGGATGGTGGGGAAGGAGATGTGACGCCCCAGGGTCCTGGCCTTCACAGTGGCATTGCTTTCCCCACGGGGAGAGTGATGTCACGCTTGGAGGCGATCAAGGATAACTTTCACTAGGTAAATCTTACATACAACACTATCACACTCCAGGCCAGAAGGGGGAGCTCTGAACCCAGATTAACCCCTTAATCCCATATGACGTACTATCCCGTCCAGGTGACCTGGGACTTAATTCCCAGGGACGGGATAGTACGTCATATGCGATCGGCCGCGCTCACGGGGGGAGCGCGGCCGATCGCGGCCGGGTGTCAGCTGCCTATCGCAGCTGACATCCGGCACTATGTGCCAGGAGCGGTCACGGACCACTCCCGGCACATTAACCCCCGGCACACCGCGATCAAAGATGATCGCGGTGTGCCGGCGGTGCAGGGAAGCATCGCGCAGGGATGGGGCTCCCTGCGGGCTTCCCTGAGACGATCGGTACACGGTGATGTACTCACCGTGTACCGAGCGTCTTCTCCCTGCAGTCCCCGGATCCAAAATGGCCGCCGGGCTGCATCCGGGTCCTGCAGGGAGCACTTCCGGGTCAGGATCAGGCTGCAGCTGCAGCTCTAATCCTGCCCGGCTGTATGTCAGATCACCGATCTAACAGAGTGCTGTGCACACTGTCAGATCGGTGATCTGTGATGTCCCCCCCTGGGACAAAGTGAAAAAGTGAAAAAAAAAATTTCCACACTTGTAAAAAAAAAAAAAAAAAAAAATTCCTAAATAAAGCAGAAAAAAAAAATATTATTCCCATAAATACATTTCTTTACCTAAAAAAAACAAAAAAACAATAAAAGTACACATATTTAGTATCGCCGCGTCCGTAACGACCCGACCTATAAAACTGGCCCACTAGTTAACCCCTTCAGTGAACACCGTAAGAAAAAAAAAAAAAAACGAGCCAAAAAACAACGCTTTATTATCATAATGCTGAACAAAAAGTCAAATAACACGCGATCAAAAAGACGGATATAAATATCCATGGTAACTCTGAAAGCGTCATCTTGTCCCGCAAAAAACGAGCCACCATATAGCATCATAACCAAAAAAATAAAAAAGTTATAGTCCTCAGAATAAAGCGATGCCAAAATAATTATTTTTTCTATAAAATAGTTTTTATCGTATAAAAGCGCCAAAACATAAAAAAAATGATATAAATGAGGTATCGCTGTAATCGTACTGACCCGAAGAATAAAACTGCTTCATCAATTTTACCAAACGGGGAACGGTATAAACGCCTCCCCCAAAAGAAATTCATGAATAGCTGTTTTTTGGTCATTCTGCCTCACAAAAAATCGGAATAAAAAGCGATCAAAAACTGTCACGTGTCCGAAAATGTAACCGATAAAAACGTCAACTCGTCCCGCAAAAAACAAGACCTCACACGACTCTGTGGACCCAAATATGGAAAAATTATAGGTCTCAAAATGTGGAGACGCAAAAACTTTTTTGCTATAAAAAGCGTCTTTTAGTGTGTGACGGCTGCCAATCATAAAAATCCGATATAAAAAACGCTATAAAAGTAAATCAAACCCCCCTTCATCACCCCCTTAGTTAGGCTAGGTTCACATTGCGTTAATGGGTTAACGCTAACGGACAGCGTTGCACGGCGAAAATGTCACAATTAACGCCGTGCAACGGGTCCGTTAGCACAACCATTGACAGCAATGTGATTTTCGGGTGTAGCGCATCGCTAGAGCGTGCCATTTTCGGCTCGCACTAGCAAGGTGCCATTCTTTTGTGGCGCGCCTCAGACGCTGCTTGCAGCGTCCGCGGCGCGCCCGAGGTCCGATCCCCGATCTTCCAGAGCGGGGACGTTAACGCGACCACTAAACACGACACCTAAAAAGACATTGCGTTAGCGCAATCCGCTAGCGCTAAACGGATTTCCCTAACGCAATGTGAACCTAGCCTTAGGGAAAAATAATAAAATTAAATAAAATGTATTTATTTCCATTTTCCCATTAGGGTTAGGGCTAGGGTTAGGGCTAGGGTTAGGGTTTGGATTACATTTACGGTTGGGATTAGGGTTGGGATTAGAATTAGGGGTGTGTCAGGGTTAGGTGTGTGGTTAGGGTTACAGTTGGGATTAGGGTTAGAGGTGTGTCTGGGTTAGAGGTGTGGTTAGGGTTACAGTTGGGATTAGGGTTAGGGGTGCGTTTGGATTAGGGTTTCATTTATAATTGGGGGGTTTCCTCTGTTTAGGCACATCAGGGGCTCTCCAAACGCGACATGGCGTCCGATCTCAATTCCAGCCAATTCTGCATTGAAAAAGTAAAACAGTGCTCCTTCACTTCCGAGCTCTCCCGTGCGCCCAAACAGGGGTTTACCCCAACATATGGGGTATCATCGTACTCGAGACAAATTGGACAACAACTTTTTGGGTCCAAGTTCTCTTGTTATCCTTGGGAAAATAAAAATTTGGGGGGCTAAAAATCATTTTTGTGGGAAAAAAAAGGTTTTTATTTTCACGGCTCTGCGTTGTAAACTGTAGTGAAACACTTGGGGGTTCAAAGTTTTCACAACACATCTAGATAAGTTCCGTGGGAGGTCTAGTTTCCAATATGAGGTCACTTGTGGGTGGTTTCTACTGTTTGGGTACATCAGGGGCTCTGCAAATGCAACGTGACGCCTGCAGACCAATCCATCTAAGTCTGCATTCCAAATGGCGCTCCTTCCCTTCCGAGCTCTGCCATGCGCCCAAACAGTGGTTCCCCCCCACATATGGGGTATCAGCGTACTCAGGACAAATTGAACAACAACTTTTGGGGTCCAATTTATTCTGTTACCCTTGTAAAAATACAAAGCTGGGGGCTAAAAAATCATTTTTGTGAAAAAAAAAAGAATTTTTATTTTCACGGCTCTGCGTTATAAACTGTAGTGAAACACTTAGGGGTTTAAAGTTCTCACAACACATCTAGATAAGTTCCTTGGGAGGTCTAGTTTCTAATATGGGGTCACTTGTGGGGGGTTTCTACTGTTTGGGTACATCAGGGGCTCTGCAAATGCAACGTGACTCCTGCAGACCAATCCATCTAAGTCTGCATTCCAAATGGCGCTCCTTCCCTTCCGAGCTCTGCCATGCGCCCAAACAGTGGTTCCCCCCCACATATGGGGTATCAGCGTACTCAGGACAAATTGGACAACAACTTTTGGGGTCCAATTTATTCTGTTACCCTTGTGAAAATACAAAACTGGGGGCTAAAAAATAATTTTTGCGAAAAAAAAAAAAAATTATTTTAACGGCTCTGCGTTATAAACTGTAGTGAAACACTTGGGGGTTCAAAGCTCTCAAAACACATCTAGATAAGTTCCTTAGGGGGTCTAGTTTCCAAAATGGTGTCACTTGTGGGGGGTTTTAATGTTTAGGCACATCAGGGGCTCTCCAAACCAGCATGGCGTCCCATCTTAATTCCAGTCAATTTTGCATTGAAAAGTCAAATGGCGCTCCTTCCCTTCCGAGCTCTGCTATGCACCCAAAAAGTGGTTTACCCCCACATATGGGGTATCGTCACACTCAGGACAAATTGCACAACAACTTTTGTGGTCTAATTTCTTCTCTTACCCTTGGGAAAATAAAAAATTGGGGGCGAAAAGATCATTTTTGTGAAAAAATAAGATTTTTTATTTTTACGGCTCTGCATTATAAACTTCTGTGAAGCACTTGTTGGGTCAAAGTGCTCACCACACATCTAGATAAGTTCCTTAAGGGGTCTACTTTTCAAAATGGTGTCACTTGTGAGGGGTTCAAATGTTTAGGCACATCAGGGGCTCTCCAAACGCAACATGGCGTCCCATCTCAATTCCAGTCAATTTTGCATTGAAAAGTCAAATGGCGCTCCTTTCCTTCCGAGCTCTGCCATGCGCCCAAACAGTGGTTTACCCCCACATATGGGGTATCGTCGCACTCAGGACAAATTGCACAACAACTTTTGTTGTCTAATTTCTTCTCTTACCCTTGGGAAAATAAAAAATTGGTGGCGAAAAATCATTTTTGTGAAAAAATATGATTTTTTATTTTTACGGCTCTGCATTATAAACTTCTGTGAAGCACCTGTTGGGTCAAAGTGCTCACCACACATCTAGATAAGTTCCTTAAGGGGTCTACTTTCCAAAATGGTGTCACTTGTGGGGGGTTTCAATGTTTAGGCACATGAGGGGCTCTCCAAACGCAACATGGCGTCCCATCTCAATTCCTGTCAATTTTGCATTGAAAAGTCAAATGGGGCTCTTTTCCTTCCGAGCTCTGCCATGCGCCCAAACAGTGGTTTACCCCCACATATGGGGTATCAGCCTACTCAGGACAGATTGTACAACAACGTTTGGCATCCATTTTATCCTGTTACTCTTGGTAAAATAAAACAAATTGGAGCTGAAATAAACTGTCTTTCACTAGGGGGACTTGTCAGGGAGTCACAAAAACATTGAACTTTAGGAAGGCAAAGTTTGAACAGCTTAGAGATGCCCTTAATCTGGTAGACTGGGACAATATCCTCAGAAATGAGAATACAGATAATAAATGGGAAATGTTTAAGAACATCCTAAATAGGCAGTGTAAGCGGTTTATACCTTGTGGGAATAAAAGGAATAGAAATAGGAAAAACCCAATGTGGCTAAACAAAGAAGTAAGACAGGCAATTAACAGTAAAAAGAAAGCATTTGCACTACTAAAGCAGGATGGCACCATTGAAGCTCTAAAAAACTATAGGGAGAAAAATACTTTATCTAAAAAACTAATTAAAGCTGCCAAAAAGGAAACAGAGAAGCACATTGCTAAGGAGAGTAAAACTAATCCCAAACTGTTCTTCAACTATATCAATAGTAAAAGAATAAAAACTGAAAATGTAGGCCCCTTAAAAAATAGTGAGGAAAGAATGGTTGTAGATGACGAGGAAAAAGCTAACATATTAAACACCTTCTTCTCCACGGTATTCACGGTGGAAAATGAAATGCTAGGTGAAATCCCAAGAAACAATGAAAACCCTATATTAAGGGTCACCAATCTAACCCAAGAAGAGGTGCGAAACCGGCTAAATAAGATTAAAATAGAGAAATCTCCGGGTCCGGATGGCATACACCCACGAGTACTAAGAGAACTAAGTAATGTAATAGATAAACCATTATTTCTTATTTTTAGTGACTCTATAGCGACAGGGTTTGTTCCGCAGGACTGGCGCATAGCAAATGTGGTGCCAATATTCAAAAAGGGCTCTAAAAGTGAACCTGGAAATTATAGGCCAGTAAGTCTAACCTCAATTGTTGGTAAAATATTTGAAGGGTTTCTGAGGGATGTTATTCTGGATTATCTCAATGAGAATAACTGTTTAACTCCATATCAGCATGGGTTTATGAGAAATCGCTCCTGTCAAACCAATCTAATCAGTTTTTATGAAGAGGTAAGCTATAGACTGGACCACGGTGAGTCATTGGACGTGGTATATCTCGATTTTTCCAAAGCGTTTGATACCGTGCCGCACAAGAGGTTGGTACACAAAATGAGAATGCTTGGTCTGGGGGAAAATGTGTGTAAATGGGTTAGTAACTGGCTTAGTGATAGAAAGCAGAGGGTGGTTATAAATGGTATAGTCTCTAACTGGGTCGCTGTGACCAGTGGGGTACCGCAGGGGTCAGTATTGGGACCTGTTCTCTTCAACATATTCATTAATGATCTGGTAGAAGGTTTACACAGTAAAATATCGATATTTGCAGATGATACAAAACTATGTAAAGCAGTTAATACAAGAGAAGATAGTATTCTGCTACAGATGGATCTGGATAAGTTGGAAACTTGGGCTGAAAGGTGGCAGATGAGGTTTAACAATGATAAATGTAAGGTTATACACATGGGAAGAGGGAATCAATATCACCATTACACACTGAATGGGAAACCACTGGGTAAATCTGACAGGGAGAAGGACTTGGGGATCCTAGTTAATGATAAACTTACCTGGAGCAGCCAGTGCCAGGCAGCAGCTGCCAAGGCAAACAGGATCATGGGGTGCATTAAAAGAGGTCTGGATACACATGATGAGAGCATTATACTGCCTCTGTACAAATCCCTAGTTAGACCGCACATGGAGTACTGTGTCCAGTTTTGGGCACCGGTGCTCAGGAAGGATATAATGGAACTAGAGAGAGTACAAAGGAGGGCAACAAAATTAATAAAGGGGATGGGAGAACTACAATACCCAGATAGATTAGCGAAATTAGGATTATTTAGTCTAGAAAAAAGACGACTGAGGGGCGATCTAATAACCATGTATAAGTATATAAGGGGACAATACAAATATCTCGCTGAGGATCTGTTTATACCAAGGAAGGTGACGGGCACAAGGGGGCATTCTTTGCGTCTGGAGGAGAGAAGGTTTTTCCACCAACATAGAAGAGGATTCTTTACTGTTAGGGCAGTGAGAATCTGGAATTGCTTGCCTGAGGAGGTGGTGATGGCGAACTCAGTCGAGGGGTTCAAGAGAGGCCTGGATGTCTTCCTGGAGCAGAACAATATTGTATCATACAATTATTAGGTTCTGTAGAAGGACGTAGATCTGGGGATTTATTATGATGGAATATAGGCTGACCTGGATGGACAAATGTCTTTTTTCGGCCTTACTAACTATGTTACTATGTTACTATGTTACTTTGTGTGAAAAAAAGTTAAATATTCATTTTTATTTAAACATTCCAAAAATTCCTGTGAAACCCCTGAAGGGTTAATAAACTTTTTGAATGTGGTTTTGAGCACCTTGAGGGGTGCAGTTTTTAGAATGGTGTCACACTTGGGTATTTTCTATCATATAGACCCCTCAAAATGACTTCAAATGAGATGTGGTCCCTAAAAAAAAATGGTGTTGTAAAAATGAGAAATTGCTGGTCAACTTTTAACCCTTATAACTCCCTAACAAAAAAAATTTTGGTTCCAAAATTGTGCTGATGTAAAGTAGACATGTGGGAAATGTTACTTATTAAGTATTTTGCGTGACATATCTCTGTGATTTAAGGGCATAAAAATTTAAAGTTGGAAAATTGCGAAATTTTCTAAATTTTCGCCAAATTTCCGTTTTTTTCACAAATAAACGCAAGTTATATCGAATAAATGTTACCACTAACATGAAGTACAATATGTCATGAGAAAACAATGTCAGAATCGCCAAGATCCGTTGAAGCGTTCCAGAGTTATAACCTCATAAAGGGACAGTGGTCAGAATTGTAAAAATTGGCCCGGTCATTAACGTGCAAACCACCCTCGGGGCTTAAGGGGTTAAGGGGAGCTGCCCTTATATATTCTGGCTGGAGGGGAAGTTAGAGAGCAGTAAGAAAGACAAACAGATTGTGGAAGAGATTGTAGGAGGGAGAAGCGCAGGAGAATAGAGCCAGTGGAACAAAGATGAGAAGTGGCTACCTCCCTGGCCAGTGCAGATTCCGGTAGCCGAAAGACCGTGGCCATGCTGAACTATATAGTGGCATAGCAGAACCCGGCAGGTCAGCTGGATTGTAGATCACCTGTCCGCATTGATACCCAGGAGACACAGTGATACCTATAGAGCCCGGGTCATGATAGAGACCCTGTAAAACGGCCCAGTTCACCTGTCATGCGGGTTGTGTCCTAACCTTTATGGGGCTTCGGCAGCACATGTACTAAAATTGGAATGATACAGAGAAGGTTAGCATGGCCCCTGCGCAAGGATGACATGCAAATTCGTGAAGCTAACCTTTATGGGGGACAAAGAGGAACTGTGAGGTCCTTATTTGAAGCCTTAGGCAGTAAGGAACCACACCACCACCACACTTTTAGGAAGGCTTTGATCTCCACCTGGTGAGAGGACTCTGGATTTGCTTCCAAGCCGGCCGGACCCTGCCTGTCCTGTAATCTGGTGCCCTGGACTGCGGTTGCCTGAAGCCAACAGTAAACCAGGTAAAGACATTGCACCACCCACCATCTTCACCATACACTGGGAGGCCTGGAGACCTACTTCACCTGTGGGAAGTTATACCATTGAGCTGCCATACCATCACCCCAGAGGACCCCTTTAAGCAGCGTCGGTCCCTACTGACTGATTACCACAGGTGGCATCACAAACTTTATTCATAAAACCCCTAAAATGCTCCCTTTTATTGGGCGCTCAGGTCCACGGGCTGGGTCGCAGCCACCGTGACATCCCCTTTAAGTACCAGACCCGGTACCGAGTACCCCACTGCCCAGGCGGGCATTCCAGAGACAGTAGGTTGAAGGTTGCAGCAGCTCCGGTGTTGGTGAGGCGGTAGCTCCAGTAGTGGTGAGGAAGCAACGGGGTCAGGGGAAGCTGTAGGCTTTCCTGAAGATGTGGGTTTTCAGGTTCCGTCTGAAGGAACCGAATGTGGTTGATAGTCGGACGTGTTGGGGCAAAGAATTCCAGAGGAAGGGGGATATTCAGGAGAAATCTTGGAGGTAGTTGGGTAAGGAGCGAATAAGTGTGGAGGAGAGAAGGAGGTCTTGGGAGGACTGGAGATTACGTGAGGGAAGATATCTGGAGATTAGTTCAGAGATATATGGTGGAGACAGGTTATGGATGGTTTTGTAGGTCAGTATTAGTAATTTCAACTGGATACGCTGAGGGAATGGGAGCCAGTGAAAGGATTTGCAGAGGGGGGAAGTGGAGGAGTAGCGAGGAGAGAGATGAATTAGACGGGCAGCAGAGTTAAGGATGAATTGGAGAGGTGCAAGGGTGTTAGCAAAGAGGCCACAGAAAAGGATGTTGCAGTAGTCGAGGCGGGAGATGATGAGGGCATGCACAAGCATTTTAGTAGATTGACGTTTGAGGAAAGGACGGATTCTGGATATATTTTTGAGTTGGAGGCGACAGGAGGTGGAAAGAGCTTGGATGTGTGGTTTGAAGGACAGGGCAGAGTCAAGGGTTACTCTGAGACAGCGGAGTTCCGGTACGGGGGAAAGTGTGATGTCGTTAATTGAGATAGATAGGTCAGGTCATGAACAATAACACCACATACAAGGGAGAAATACCGTCACACTATGACCAAACCACATATTACCACCACATAGTGACCAAATAATGTCACATAGATGGGACAAATACTGCCACACCATGGCCGGACTACATATTACCACCACATAGTGACCTATAATACCACATACAATGGACAAATACCCCAACACCATGACCAGACCACATATTACCACTACATAGTGAACGAATAATACCACATACAAGGGACAAATACCCCACACCATGGCCGGACCACATATTACAACAAAACAGTGACCGAACACTACAATACTGATCATAAATAAAAAGACAATGCTAATTTTACCATAAATGCCATTATACACAGGAGCTTTGTATGTACTACACATTGTATAGTTTCAGTGTACAGGTAATACAGTGATCATCGGTGACATACACAGGAGCTCAACATATAGTCATATATAGTCTGCTCAGTCAGAAAACATGCCCTGATGCGCATTTCACAATCGCTTCTTCAATAGGGGTCAGTCCCTTGTTTTTGGCTCTATAGTTTATTGGAGGTGTTTCCCACCTTTATTTATGTGGTCATTTCATTTGTTTTGGGATATTGTCAGTGTACAGGTAATACAGTGATCACCACAGATGTTATGCACAGTAGCCCTGTATATAGTGTCAGTGTACAGGTAATACACTGATCACAAGTGACATTATACACAGGAGCTCTGTATATAGTTGCAGTGTGCAGATAATAGATAATACTGTGATCACCAGTGACATTATACACATGAGCTCTGTGTATAGTGGCAGTGTGCAGATAATACAGTGATCACCAGTGACATTATACACAGGAGTTCTGTATATAGTGTCAGTGTACAGGTAATACAGTGATCACCAGTGACATTATACATGGAAGCTCGGTATATCATGTCAGTGTACAGTGTTATGGACCTGGTGGTTAGGAGCACCCGGCACGACCTGATAGTTAAACTGACACAAGACAAGCTCTGGGATGTGGGAGCTCTGCTGACCGCAACCCCTAATCCTATCACACACACTAGAAATAGCCGTGGAGCGTTCCTGACTCTCCCTAGACGTCTCTTCACAGCCTAAGAGCTAGCTAGCCCTAGAGATAGAAAATAAAGCCTACCTTGCCTCAGAGAAATTCCCCAAAGGTAAAGGAAGCCCCCCACATATATTGACTGTGAGTTAAGATGAAGTCACAAACATAGAAATGAAACAGATTTCAGCAAAGGGAGGCCAGACTTACTAAACAGACAGAGGATAGGAAAGGTATGTTTGCGGTCAGCACAAAAAACTACAAAAGACCACGCAGAGTGTGCAAAAAGACCTCCGCACCGACTAACGGTGCAGAGATGCCACTCTGCATCCCAGAGCTTCGAGCTAGCAAGACAAAATCATGATATCCAGCTGGACAAGGAAACAATGAACAAATAATAACTAGCAGGAACTTAGCTTCTGCTGGAATAGACAGGTCACCAGAAAGATCCAAGAGCGAACTGAACCAATGCAGGAACATTGACAGCTGGCATGGAGTAACGATCTGAGTGGAGTTAAATAGAGCAGCCAACCACAGGATAAACCACGTCACCTGTGTAAGGAACCTCAGAAGTAGCAGCTCCACTCACAGCCACCAGAGGGAGTCCATAGACAGAACTCGCCGAAGTACCATTCACGACCACAGGAGGGAGCTCGACAACAGAATTCACAACAGTACAGGCAATATAGTGATCACCGGTGACATTATACACAGGAGCTCTATATATAGTGTCAGTGTACCGGTAATACAGTGATCACCACTGAAATTATACACAGGTGCTCTATATAAAGTGTCAGTGTACAGATAATACAGGGGTCAGCTGTGACATTATATAAAGGAGCTCTGTATATAGTGTACAGATAACACAGTGATCACCAGTGGCAATTTATATAGGAACTCTGTATGTAGTGTCACTGCACATATAATACAGTGATCACTGGTGACATTATACACAGGAGCTCTGTATATAGTATACAGTGTATAGAGTCAGCGTACAGGTAGTATACATTGATCACCAGTGACATTACTGTATATACAGGAGCTTTCTATATATTGTATAGTGTCAGTGTACAGGTAATACAGTGATCACCAGTGATATTATACACAGGAAATCTATATATAGTGTACAGGTCATACCGTGATCACCGGTGACATTATATACTAGAGCTCAGTATATAGTGTCAGTGTACAGGTTATACAGTGATCACCAGTGACAGTATACACAGGAGATCTGTATATAGTGTCAGTGTACAGGCAAACACAGTGATCACCAGTGGCATTATATACAGGAGCTTTGTATATAGTACACAGTGTACTGTATAGCAGTGATGGCGAACCTTTTAGAGACCAAGTGCCCAAATTGCAATCCAAAACCCACTTATTTATCACATAGTGCCAACATGGCAATTTAACTGGAATACTGAGCTTTTAGATTAGAAAATCAACTTGTACATTACCGCGCTATGCGCTCTATAGCAAAGAGATTGTAAGCGCTGCACTCCAAGCCTAAGATACTAGCCACCGATTGCAGTGGAGGTCTGTTCTTGAGAATGGAGAGGATTTTGAATCAAAATTAAAATTGCAAAGTTGTTTGTTTTTACAACCTCTTTGCAATTGTAGCCCTTTATCATGATGAAAATAACCTTTTAGGCTGTGTGCACACGTTGCGGGTTTGACTGCAGATCCGCAGAGGCCCTGTCCTGGTGTTTGCAGGGTTCTTTGGTGTGTGTGTTTGTGCAGGCATCGTCCGATGGGATTACAAGTCCCATCGGGCTATGCCTGCTACGGTGACAGTGATTGACACATTAGCCAATGATGGGACAGTAGTAGTCCCATCATCTGGCTAATGTGTTGAATGTAAAAATAAAAGAAACACATATACAGTACATATATATGGATCGCCCCCAGACGCAGGGCCACGAGTTCTCGGTAACGGGCCTCTCTGATTCGGTTCTGAGGCTGTCACGGTGGCTAGACCCAGTCCGCGACCCTGCTAAGGGGCGTCCAATAAAGGTGGTACAGTTTGTCAGGAATTCTTGATGCCACCTGTGGTATTCGGTCAGGGTGACCGACGCTGCTTTGGGTCCGCTGGGATGATGGAATGGCAGCTAGATGGTGTACCTTCCCACAGGTGAAGTGTGTCCCCAGGACTTCCCAGTAAGGTGGATGGTGATGGTGTGAGGTGCAGGCAATAACGAGGACACAAGGTTGCAGTCTCTTTACCTCTTTACTGAAGACTTCAGGATCCTCAATCCAGAGCACGATTAACAGGGCTTTCTGAGACCGGTCCGATGGGCACATCCAGAGTTCCCTTTGCAGGTGGAAATCAGTGCCTACCACTAGCGCCTGTGTGTTGTAGTGCTACCCTGCTGAGCATTCGGAATAGTCCTCACAACTTCTGTTCTCGTTCGTTCGTTCTTTCTAATTCTCTCTCTCTTGTTCCAGATGTTACTAGTTTCTCGTCCCCCAGGTATGTTATGGCTAGAACGCACTCGTATGATGGGAAGGCTCGGAGCTCTTCCGGGACCCTAGAGACGCCCCTCTCCATGCGTTGCCCCCTATGTCTTCGTAGGAAATTTAAGGTAGACAGCCAACCTATAATTAACTGTCCTGCGGAGTTTGAAGTAAGGCCTAGAGTCAGTTACTTCCGCGGTCTTCCGGCCACCAGCTACGCGCCTCAGTAGGATGTTGCCTCGGTCTCACGGCACGACTAATGGCTCTCCTTTGTGCTTGATCTCGTTTCTCACTGTTCCACAATACCCTTCGCTTCGTATCTCTTCCTTAGGATACCGCCGCAAGGTAGTGCAGGCGCGGTTCCGTAACGTTCTGCTCTGTTCGCTAGGTACCTGCCAGGTTCCCACGCCCGACAGGCAGCTTTTATGTCTGAAGAAATATTTATTTTATCAGCAACGAAACGTTTCGGTCCTAAACACTCTGGACCTTCATCAGTCACTGAAAGCGTAAATAATGTACAGAATAACGTAAAACATAAGAATACAAAAAAATAAATAAAGTATATACAGTAGAGGACATCAAATTAATGGCAATATGGTAAATGACGTTTCAACAACAGTATGGAACCGCCCTCTAGTGGCACAATACTACTCAGATTGAACAGTGGTTAATAAGGTGAAAGAAATGGTAACGTACCGTGCTATTTGGTATAACTATGAGTGACGTGCTCCTATGGGCAGGCGATAAGAGGTATCTATAATAGATGGTAAGGCATGAGGGTGATGTACAAGACAGAGTGGTAGTGTACATGAAGTGGCACATACCAGTAAAGCTATGAGGAAATAATCCGTATGGCTGCAAGGGCAGCATCCTATTAAAATGCATAGAGAAGGGGATAAGAGAGTGTATCCGTTGCTAATCCCCTACGGAATAAACTGCCATGCATATGTATATCTTACCGTGCAGGGATAACTAAGCTGACGCGGAGTCCACCGCTAGTCCAAGAGCTGAATAAGGAGGGCGCCATAGCGGCAGTCCGGTCTCGGCGTGTTATACGCCGCCGGCCGGAAGTGGGTGTGTCCGGCGCGTACTATTCAGAGACCCGGTATGTCACCACCAATATGGTGGTGCGTTCCAGGGAACCTCTAGTGCGTGCCACGCTACAGGGCGGAAGTGGGCGTGTCCGGCGCAGACCGTCCCGAGACCTGGTATGTCACCACCAATATGGTGGTGCGTTCCAGGAAGCCTCCAATGCGTGTCACGCTGCAAGGCGTGACATAGTAACGGAGATATGCCTGCGATGAAGCTGCCTCACCACAAATGTGGCGGTACCTACCAGGGGGGTTACATGTGCATGTAATATGAGAAAATAGTCCATGGCATCCTAGTATGTGCCCTGTGAGAAATGACTACATGTACCAATAATAAAAGTGACAGAATACCCCTGATAAAAATAGCAGGGGCAGAACATCAGTACGTAAACTAAACAATGCCGTATCGTTTATGAGGGGACATGTAATGGAATGTTATAAATGGATCGCATATGGCAAAGAGAACATGTCAATCACAAATAAAATGGTACTCAGAGCGTGGAGGAAACGTGCCTGGAGGAGAAATAACATTACATTCTCTAATACTGAAATGGTGCTGGTGAGTAGAGGGTGAGTCATCATGCTATAGTGAGTGCCACATAGGAGGGTTCCCAGTCCTAGGTTCAATACAGACGATTCTAGAATAAGCAGACAAAGAGAAAAATTAGCAACATTCAAGTAAATTCACATAGTAATGACTGATAACATTGTTTTAGATAAATGCCAGCAGATCATAATCCCTATTTAACCCTTTAGGTGAGAGGGTGTCCAACGTGTGAATCCAGAATGCTTCTCGCTTTTTGAGAAGCGCAATACGGTCACCCCCCCCCCCGTCTTTGTGGTGGAACAGAGTCAATTACTTGATATTTCAATTGTGAAATGGTATGGCTGTGAGTTGAAAAGTGATAGGGAACTGGTAGAAGGAGATTGTTACAACGGATCGTGGATTTATGCTTTGATATCCTGTCTCGCACTGATTGGGTCGTCTCTCCCACGTACAGAAGGCCACATGGGCATTTAATAAGATAGATCACGAAAGACGATAGGCATGTATAATAGTTTCGAATTTCGAAGCTTTTACCTGTGTGGGGGTGTTGAAAAGTCTGGCCTTTTTGCACATTCCCACACTGTGCACAGTGTAGACACGGGAACGTCCCCATTCTAGGATGTGATAGGAATCTGGATTGCATTGTCCGTGTAACCCCAAAGTTTGCTTTAACCAGTGTGTCCCTAAGATTATGTGGTCTTTTGTAACACGGCAAAAAGGGGAGTTTGAATTCGGGTACTGTAGGGTATGCCGTTGAAAGTAATGGCCAATGTCTTCTAATATGTTTGTGGAGAATAGAGGTAACCGGGTGGTAGACATGTACGAAGGGGACCCTTTTACCCTGATTGTTATCCCGTACCCGAGGAGGGTTTTTTTTTTGTTCTTCTAGGATGCGGGTCGGGTACCCCCGTAGTTGGAATTTATTAGTCATGTCCTGTAGACGTTGCTCACAGGTGCCTTGATCTGAGACAATGCGGCGTACACGTTGAAATTGTGATTTTGGAATGCAGCGTTTCACTGCTGGAGGATGGAAGCTATCATAGTGCAGAATACTATTCCGGTCAGTCGGTTTTATATGTAAGTCAGTGGTTAAGTGACCCTCATGGTCCTTCAGCACCGTAGTATCCAAAAAACTTACAGACCTCGTGTCATGGGTAATGGTAAATTTAATACCCGGCCATGCCTCATTCAAAAACGTGAAGAATGTTTCCAGGGATTCCAACGTGCCCCCCCATAGGCAGAAAATGTCATCTATATACCGTGTCCAGTGAAGGACATGTGAAATGAACAGATGATGTCTATAGATGACAGACTCCTCGAAATGTGCCATGTAGCCGTTAGCGTAAGGGGGCGCAACGTTGGAACCCATGGCGGTCCCACGTACCTGTAGGAAAAATTGGTCCTGAAAGAGGAAGTGGTTGTTAAACAGAATCAACGTCAAAAGGTCCACACAAAGATTTATCTGCTCCGAGTCTAAACCAGCAGATATCAGTAAATGGTGAACCGAATTGATACCCTCTACGTGGGGGATTGAAGTATACAAATCTTTCACGTCCATCGTGACTAGAATCGTTTGTGATGGTACTGTGCCTATGGTATGAATCTTATTCAAAAACGCTCCAGTATCCAAGAGGAATAATGGGGTGTTCTGAATGAGGGGCGTGAGAACTTTTTCTAGAAAAATTGAGAGAGGGGACAATATGGATTCTGTCGATGCCACTATCGGTCTGCCAGGAGGGTTCTGCATACTTTTGTGGACTTTAGGCAACATATAGAAAACCGGTATGACCGGATTTCTTTTAGTTAGGAAATCCACGGTTTTGAGATCAAGGATCCCTAGTGTGGAATATTTCTGCAATACCGTCCCTATCTTAGCCTGGATGTCACTAGTGGGATTTCTACTGAGTCTGGTATATATTGATTCATCCTGCAGCTGTCGCATAACCTCTGATAGGTACATGGATCTATCCATTACCACCAGAGCGCCCCCTTTGTCTGCTGGCTTAATTATAAGATTGTCATCCTCTCTGAGGGACCTAAGGGCTTGTCTTTCGACAGGGGGTAGATTGGAAGGGAAGAAAAGTCTCCCTTTCTCTATGTCATCCCGCATACCCACAAAGGAATTATGTATAAGGCCAATGAAAGTCTCTACGGCATGTGAGCCTTGTGGTGGACGGAAATGGCTTTTACTCCTTAGCCCTAGTTGAGTAACAGATAGTGGGTTGTTAGTAGCCCCTATGTCAGGAGGAGGAAGTGGTGCAGTGGAAAAGTATGCTTTTAGTCTTAGGAGGCGAAAGAAACGCTGTAAATCCATCTCTAACTGGAAAGTCTGGCATCTATATGAGGGGCAGAAGGAGAGGCCCTTTTGTAACACATTAAGTTCTGCAATGCCCAGGGACCTGGAAGAAATATTGATTACCAGTGATTCCCTACCATGGTGCGTGTCACCCGCATCTTGTCCGTGTCGTCGTTTCTGTTGCCGCCCCCGCCTCGTTTTCTTGGAGGAAACCGGCGCCTTTGTCCTAAAAAAGGAGCTTGGCTGGTAGATGGTATATCTTTTTCCATATCCGACCCGGAGGTGGAGAAGTCTGTTGATGATCTTGGATTCCGTTGAGGTGGACGCCTTATGGAGGAGTTGTTGTGCCATCGATAAACTTGATTTTGTTCGTAATCGATGGTATCCCTGGTGTACTTGCTTCTTTTTCGGTTTTCGGTATCTTTCTTGTGTTGATCCACTCGTGTCTGAATCTGTGTTTTAAGTGCGTTGAGCTCTTCTGGTGTACCTGCTGAGGTTAGTTGTGCTTCAATGTTGCGGATCTCTGCTGCGTTTGCTTCGATCTTCTTGTGCAGGAACTCCACCGTAAGGGTCATCAGGTCAAAAGAACATTTATTAAGAATTTGTATAAACTTAGAACAGTAATCAGTGTTATCATGGAACAACGTGGGACGTAAAGCTACCCTCAAACCCCTGGGGATGCGTTTCACCCTAAGGTATTCAGATAGGGTGGCGCAGTGGAGCTCGATGCTAACCTGGTGGCGGAGTGCTTTTTCTAAGTCCCGACCACGTGTTTCATGCGGTGGGCTTTTAAGAAAATCGCATGGAAGAGTAGATTGTGCCAAAATGTTGGAGGATTCCTCCGTGTTGTATGAAAACGTATCAGATGATGTAGCCATCTACGGCGTGCCACCAAGTAGAGGAGGTATAACTTAATTGTACAAAAACTGGTGCACAGCCTCAAAACAAGTGGTGCTCAGGTAGGTTCCAACACCATGACCATATACAACAAAACCTGGCACTCAGCTTTTATGTCTGAAGAAATATTTATTTTATCAGCAACGAAACGTTTCGGTCCTAAACACTCTGGACCTTCATCAGTCACTGAAAGCGTAAATAATGTACAGAATAACGTAAAACATAAGAATACAAAAAAATAAATAAAGTATATACAGTAGAGGACATCAAATTAATGGCAATATGGTAAATGACGTTTCAACAACAGTATGGAACCGCCCTCTAGTGGCACAATACTACTCAGATTGAACAGTGGTTAATAAGGTGAAAGAAATGGTAACGTACCGTGCTATTTGGTATAACTATGAGTGACGTGCTCCTATGGGCAGGCGATAAGAGGTATCTATAATAGATGGTAAGGCATGAGGGTGATGTACAAGACAGAGTGGTAGTGTACATGAAGTGGCACATACCAGTAAAGCTATGAGGAAATAATCCGTATGGCTGCAAGGGCAGCATCCTATTAAAATGCATAGAGAAGGGGATAAGAGAGTGTATCCGTTGCTAATCCCCTACGGAATAAACTGCCATGCATATGTATATCTTACCGTGCAGGGATAACTAAGCTGACGCGGAGTCCACCGCTAGTCCAAGAGCTGAATAAGGAGGGCGCCATAGCGGTAGTCCGGTCTCGGCGTGTTATACGCCGCCGGCCGGAAGTGGGTGTGTCCGGCGCGTACTATTCAGAGACCCGGTATGTCACCACCAATATGGTGGTGCGTTCCAGGGAACCTCTAGTGCGTGCCACGCTACAGGGCGGAAGTGGGCGTGTCCGGCGCAGACCGTCCCGAGACCTGGTATGTCACCACCAATATGGTGGTGCGTTCCAGGAAGCCTCCAATGCGTGTCACGCTGCAAGGCGTGACATAGTAACGGAGATATGCCTGCGATGAAGCTGCCTCACCACAAATGTGGCGGTACCTACCAGGGGGGTTACATGTGCATGTAATATGAGAAAATAGTCCATGGCATCCTAGTATGTGCCCTGTGAGAAATGACTACATGTACCAATAATAAAAGTGACAGAATACCCCTGATAAAAATAGCAGGGGCAGAACATCAGTACGTAAACTAAACAATGCCGTATCGTTTATGAGGGGACATGTAATGGAATGTTATAAATGGATCGCATATGGCAAAGAGAACATGTCAATCACAAATAAAATGGTACTCAGAGCGTGGAGGAAACGTGCCTGGAGGAGAAATAACATTACATTCTCTAATACTGAAATGGTGCTGGTGAGTAGAGGGTGAGTCATCATGCTATAGTGAGTGCCACATAGGAGGGTTCCCAGTCCTAGGTTCACGGGTACGGGATAACAATCAGGGTCCCCTTCGTACATGTCTACCACCCGGTTACCTCTATTCTCCACAAACATATTAGAAGACATTGGCCATTACTTTCAACGGCATACCCTACAGTACCCGAATTCAAACTCCCCTTTTTGCCGTGTTACAAAAGACCACATAATCTTAGGGACACACTGGTTAAAGCAGACTTTGGGGTTACACGGACAATGCAATCCAGATTCCTATCACATCCTAGAATGGGGACGTTCCCGTGTCTACACTGTGCACAGTGTGGGAATGTGCAAAATGGCCAGACTTTTCAACACCCCCACACAGGTAAAAGCTTCGAAATTCGAAACTATTATACATGCCTATCGTCTTTCGTGATCTATCTTATTAAATGCCCATGTGGCCTTCTGTACGTGGGAGAGACGACCCAATCAGTGCGAGACAGGATATCAAAGCATAAATCCACGATCCGTTGTAACAATCTCCTTCTACCAGTTCCCTATCACTTTTCAACTCACGGCCATACCATTTCACAATTGAAATATCAAGTAATTGACTCTGTTCCACCACAAAGACGGGGGGGGTGACCGTATTGCGCTTCTCAAAAAGAGAGAAGCATTCTGGATTCACACGTTGGACACCCTCTCACCTAAAGGGTTAAATAGGGATTATGATCTGCTGGCATTTATCTAAAACAATGTTATCAGTCATTACTATGTGAATTTACTTGAATGTTGCTAATTTTTCTCTTTGTCTGCTTATTCTAGAATCGTCTGTATTGAACCTAGGACTGGGAACCCTCCTATGTGGCACTCACTATAGCATGATGACTCACCCTCTACTCACCAGCACCATTTCAGTATTAGAGAATGTAATGTTATTTCTCCTCCAGGCACGTTTCCTCCACGCTCTGAGTTCCATTTTATTTGTGATTGACATGTTCTCTTTGCCATATGCGATCCATTTATAACATTCCATTACATGTCCCCTCATAAACGATACGGCATTGTTTAGTTTACGTACTGATGTTCTGCCCCTGCTATTTTTATCAGGGGTATTCTGTCACTTTTATTATTGGTACATGTAGTCATTTCTCACAGGGCACATACTAGGATGCCATGGACTATTTTCTCATATTACATGCACATGTAACCCCCCTGGTAGGTACCGCCACATTTGTGGTGAGGCAGCTTCATCGCAGACATATCTCCGTTACTATGTCACGCCTTGCAGCGTGACACGCATTGGAGGCTTCCTGGAACGCACCACCATATTGGTGGTGACATACCAGGTCTCGGGACGGTCTGTGCCGGACACGCCCACTTCCGCCCTGTAGCGTGGCACGCACTAGAGGTTCCCTGGAACGCACCACCATATTGGTGGTGACGTACCGGGTCTCTGAATAGTACGTGCCGGACACACCCACTTCCGGCCGGCGGCGTATAACACGCCGAGACCGGACTACCGCTATGGCGCCCTCCTTATTCAGCTCTTGGACTAGCGGTGGACTCCGCGTCAGCTTAGTTATCCCTGCACGGTAAGATATACATATGCATGGCAGTTTATTCCGTAGGGGATTAGCAACGGATACACTCTCTTATCCCCTTCTCTATGCATTTTAATAGGATGCTGCCCTTGCAGCCATACGGATTATTTCCTCATAGCTTTACTGGTATGTGCCACTTCATGTACACTACCACTCTGTCTTGTACATCACCCTCATGCCTTACCATCTATTATAGATACCTCTTATCGCCTGCCCATAGGAGCACGTCACTCATAGTTATACCAAATAGCACGGTACGTTACCATTTCTTTCACCTTATTAACCACTGTTCAATCTGAGTAGTATTGTGCCACTAGAGGGCGGTTCCATACTGTTGTTGAAACGTCATTTACCATATTGCCATTAATTTGATGTCCTCTACTGTATATACTTTATTTATTTTTTTGTATTCTTATGTTTTACGTTATTCTGTACATTATTTACGCTTTCAGTGACTGATGAAGGTCCAGAGTGTTTAGGACCGAAACGTTTCGTTGCTGATAAAATAAATATTTCTTCAGACATAAAAGCTGAGTGCCAGGTTTTGTTGTATATGGTCATGGTGTTGGAACCTACCTGAGCACCACTTGTTTTGAGGCTGTGCACCAGTTTTTGTACAATTAAGTTATACCCACGCCCGACAGGGACCCCCCTGTGTCTTCTCCGTGCAACACCCCCCGCCATGGGATGTTGCCTGAATCCAACCCAGTCAGCTTCTGACTAACTTCGTACCTAACCCCTAGTTTTACCAGTGTGAGGAGTGGCCCTGTAATGTGTGAAGTGTGAAGTGTAATGTGTGAAGTGTAATGTGTGCTGGTGATACCTGGTCAGTAGAATTCCTTCAGTGCCATCAGACGTACCATCACTCCCCTTAGTGGCAGAGTGTCATACTGCAACGACCAGATCTCTGGGGCGCTGCATATACAGTACATACATAGAGTACATATAACATACAACATACAGTACATATAGCATACAACATACAACATGCAACATACACCATGCAAACATACAACCTACACCATGCAACATACAGTACATACAACATGCAATATGCAACATGCAACATACAGTACATACAACATGCAATATGCAACATGCAACATACAGTACATACAACATGCAACATACAACATACAGTACATACAACATGCAACATACAACAATGCAACATACACCATGCAACATGAAACATACTGTACATACAACATGCAACATACAACATACAGTACATACAACATGCAACATGCAACATACAACATACAATACATACAACAAGCAACATACAACATACAGTACAAAGAACATGCAACATGCAACAGATAGTACATACAACATACAGTACATACACCATGCAACATACAACATTCAACATGCAACATACACCATGCAACATACAATATACAGTACATTCAACATGCAACATACAACATGCATCATGGAACATGCAACATACAGTACATACAACATGCAGTATGCAACATACAACATACAGTACATACAACATGCAACATACACCATGAAACATGCAACATGCAACATACAGTACATACAGCATACAACATACAGTACATGCAACATACAGTATATGCAACATGCAACATACAACATACAGTACATACAACATGCAACATACACCATGCAACATACAGTACATACAACATGCAACATACAGTACATACAACATGCAACATACAACATACAGTACACACAACATACAACATGCAACATACAACATACAGTACATACAACATGCAACATACACCATGCAACATACAACATACACCATGCATCATGCAACATACAACATGCAGTATATACAACATGCAACAAACACAGTACATACATACAGTACATACAACATACAGTACATACATACAGTACATACAACACATACATATAGACATACAGTACATATACACAAAACATGCAGTACATACAACATAGAGTACATACTCACCATCACCTTGATCCCCAAAGCTATTGCTTGCCTGTAAAAAATATTAAAATAATTAACAAACAATATACTCCCTGATCCGCAGATATCCAAATAAAACGAGTGTCCCACGACGATCTCCCATGGAGATCAGCCACATCAGCTGATGCAACCGTTCGCCAGGAGCTCCAGCAATACAATGACGGAGGGTATCCTTCCGCAATGTATTCCTCCGCCACTGTGAGAAATAGTCCCTGTTCTCACTTGTGACACTGCTGTGTGGGAAAATTCCCACGCAGCTTTGCCATAAAGTGAGACCCTGAACTCAGGTAACCTCTTCAGTGATGCACTGCAGGAGCCATTGTCTCCTGTCAGTATGTCACTGAAGGTCTATAGAGCAGTGAAATCACCCAATGTCACTGTTCTATAGGGGAGATCGTTGTGGGACACTCGTCATTAATTGGACTACAGCAGAAAGGGAGCATACAGTTGGTTTATTATTTTTAATTTTTTGCAAGCGATCGAGTATGGTAAGTATGGTGAAATTAAGAATATTAAAATACTTTTTTCCGGCTGTGTCTTTATTTTTTTAACTCTTTCACTACTATAGGATTAATAACGGAGAGGCATCTTATTGACGCCTCTTCATTATTAACCGGGCTTAATGTCACTTTACAAGTTGACATTAACCCCTTATTACCCCATATCCCACCACTACAGGGGAGTGGGAAGAGAGGGGCTAAGTGTCCGAATTGGTGTATCTTACAGATCTGCCATTTCTGGGGCGGCTGGGGGCTGGTATTTGTAGTCGGGGGGGGGGGGGGGGAGGCAAATATTCATGGCACCTCTCTAGGCTATGAATATCAGCCTGCAGCTGTCTGCGTAGCCTTTCTGGCTATAAAATATAGGAGGACCCCATGTCATTTTTTTTGGGGGGTCCCCCTATTTTAATAGCCAATAAAGGCTATGCAGACAGCTGTGGGGCTGTGGGCTTATATTCATAGCCTTGGAAGGTAACATGGGTATTACCCGGCTACAAATATTGGCCCCGGCAGTCGGCTTTCCCCCTCTGGTGCAGAAAATTGCGCGGGAACCCATGCCATTTTTTTCCCCATTTTTTTTAAATTGAATGTTCATTAATAAACATTGGCCTTGCTATTGTATATCTATGGATAATCTATCTATAGATAAATTTATAGATAGATAGATAGATAGATAGATGCATAAATATATCTATCCATATATCTATCTAACTATCCATATATCTATCTACATCTATCCATAGATATATCTGTCCATAGGAGAAAGAAAATTAGAGCAGCACAAAGAAAGAGTCCGGGTGCAGAGCCCCAAAGGCAAATACCAAACTTCAATTATAAAAATCCAGAAAAATTGGAGGCAGCACACCGTTTGTAGTGAAAAGGAGCTATTTAATCAGCCCAGCTTTCTGGGCTCATTAAATAGCTCCTTTTGACTACAAACGTTGTGCTGCCTCCAATTTTTCGGGATTTTTATATTTATCCATAGATATATCTATCCAGATATATCTATAGACAGATAAATGAATAGATAGATCTATGCATCTATAGATCTATCTATATGTAGATCTATCTATCCATCTCATTCCTTCTATCTATCTATCTAATCTATCTCTCTATAGAGAGATAGATAAAAGGAATAAGATAGATAGATGATAGATATGATAGATAGATAGATGATAGATAGAATAGATAGATTGAATAGATAGATAGAAGGAATGAGATAGATAGATGATAGATAGATCTATAAATAGATAATATATATCGATCTATGTATATATCTATCTATAGATCTGTCTATCCATCTCATTCCTTCTATCTATAGATCTATCTATATCTATACATATATATTTATATCTATCTTTGTGAATGGAGTGGGAATTGGACAAATGTAAAAGAGGAGGTTGGACAATAATGACATCACAAATCTTTTTTTTTGTTCAATAATACATTTTTATTTAGCTTTCAAAAACCCATATAGCAACGGATAAAAACCACATCAAAAACTGCATAAAAAACGCATCAAAACTGCACTGAACTGAAAATTCTGCACCCAAATCTGCAACATGTGCACATAGCCTTAAGCCAGGGATGTCAAACTCAAATACACAGCTGGCCAAAGTTAAAAGCTTGCACAAAGTCACTGGACAATCTTGATATTTCTTAGAAAAATGTCTACAATTAAGGAAATTTTTCCTTATCAAATAAAATGATTAACTTTTGAAATTATAGTGGAATAATACAGTATAATATGTTATGTAAGAGCAGTAAAAAGCAGATAACCCAATGGCATAATTTAAATATATATAAAGGATACTGTATAATGGCCCCACATAGTGCTCCAAACTGTATAATGTGCCCACATAGTGCTCCATACTATATAAAGAACCCACATGGTACTCTATACTTGTTTAATGGCCTCACATGGTGCTCCAAACAGTATAATGTGCCAACATAGTGCTCTGTCATGATTCCAATGGCAGGGAATCACAAAAGGACAAGCACCAACGAGCTCTAGGGTGATGGAACCTGAGCTGACCGCGACCCTAAACCTGAACACACAAATAACAATAGCCGGGGAACGTGCCTACGTTGATCCTAGACGTCTCGCACCAGCCGAAGATCTAACTTCCCCTATTAGAAGAAACACAGACCTCTCTTGCCTCCAGAGAAATACCCCACAGAAATAGCAGCCCCCCACATATAATGACGGTGAAATGAGAGGAAGGCACATACACAGTATGAAATCAGATTCAGCAAAATGAGGCCCGCTAAAACTAGATAGCAGAGGATACAAAAGTAAACTGCGCGGTCAGCAAAAAACCCTTCAAAAAACCATCCTGTAATTACTTGAACTCATGTTCCAACTCATGGAACATGAGGAGCAATTACAGCCCGCTAGAGCAACCAGCAGCAAAGAAACAATTATATGCAAGCTGGACAAGACAAAAAATAAATCAAAACGTGGAACAAGAAAATCAAAAACTTAGCTTGTCCTGAAGATTACTGAAGCCAGAAGCTGAGGAAACAAAACACTCTGATAACCTTGATAGCCGGCGGGGAAATGACAAGAAAGTCCGGTTAAATAGGAAACTCCCAAATCCTAATAGAACAGGTGGACACCAGAGACAGCAGAACACAAATCACCCAGTACCATCAGTAACCACCAGAGGGAGCCCAAAAACAGAACTCACAACAGTACCCCCCCTTGAGGAGGGGTCACCGAACCCTCACGAGAACCACCAGGGCGACCAGGATGAGCCCTATGAAAAGCGCGGACCAAATCATCAGCATGAACATCAGAGGCAACCACCCAAGAATTATCCTCCTGACCATAACCCTTCCACTTGACCAAATATTGGAGTTTCCGTCTGGAAACACGAGAATCCAAGATCTTCTCCACAACATACTCCAATTCTCCCTCCACCAGCACCGGAGCAGGAGGTTCAAGCGAAGGAACAACAGGTACCTCATACCTCCGCAACAACGACCGATGGAACACATTATGAATAGCAAACGATGCCGGGAGATCCAAACAAAACGACACAGAGTTAAGAATTTCCAAGATCCTATAAGGACCGATGAACCAAGGCTTGAACTTAGGAGAAGAGACCTTCATAGGAACAAAACGAGAAGACAACCACACCAAGTCCCCAACACGAAGTCGAGGACCCACGCGGCGACGGCGATTAGCAAACTGCTGAGCCTTCTCCTGGGACAACTTCAAATTGTCCACCACATGACTCCAAATCTGATGCAACCTATCCACCACCATGTCCACTCCAGGACAATCAGAAGGCTCCACCTGACCAGAGGAAAAACGAGGATGAAACCCCGAATTACAAAAGAAAGGAGAAACCAAGGTAGCAGAACTAGCCCGATTATTAAGGGCAAACTCGGCCAGCGGCAAAAAGGTAACCCAGTCATCCTGATCAGCAGAAACAAAACACCTCAAATAAGTTTCCAAGGTCTGATTAGTTCGCTCCGTCTGGCCATTCGTCTGAGGGTGGAATGCAGACGAAAAGGACAAATCAATGCCCATCTTAGCACAGAACGTCCGCCAAAATCTAGACACAAACTGGGATCCCCTGTCAGAAACGATGTTCTCCGGAATCCCATGCAAACGAACCACGTTCTGGAAAAACAGAGGGACCAACTCAGAGGAGGAAGGCAACTTAGGCAAGGGTACAAGATGAACCATTTTAGAAAAGCGGTCACACACAACCCAGATGACGGACATTTTTTGAGAGACAGGGAGATCCGAAATAAAGTCCATGGAAATGTGCGTCCAAGGCCTCTTCGGGATAGGCAAAGGTGACAACAATCCACTGGCTCGAGAACAGCAAGGCTTAGCCCGAGCACAAACCTCACAAGACTGCACAAAAGAACGCACATCCCTAGACAAGGAAGGCCACCAAAAAGACCTGGCCACCAAGTCTCTAGTACCAAATATTCCAGGATGACCTGCCAACGCAGAAGAATGGACCTCAGAGATGACTCTACTGGTCCAGCTATCCGGAACAAACAGTCTCTCAGGCGGACAACAATCAGGTTTACCCGCCTGAAACTCCTGCAAAGCACGTCGCAAGTCTGGGAATACGGCCGACAAAATCACCCCATCCCTAAGGATACCAGTGGGCTCAGAATTTCCAGGGGAGTCAGGCACAAAACTCCTAGAAAGAGCATCCGCCTTCACATTCTTTGAACCTGGCAGGTATGAAACCACAAAATTGAAACGAGAGAAAAACAGTGACCAACGAGCCTGTCTAGGATTCAGACGCCTGGCAGACTCAAGGTAAATCAGATTTTTGTGATCAGTCAAGACCACCACACGATGTCTAGCACCCTCCAGCCAATGACGCCACTCCTCAAATGCCCACTTCATGGCCAAAAGTTCCCGATTACCCACATCATAATTCCGCTCAGCGGGCGAAAATTTTCTAGAAAAGAACGCACATGGCTTCATCACCGAGCAATCGGAGCTTCTCTGTGACAAAACCGCCCCCGCTCCAATCTCGGAAGCATCAACCTCAACTTGGAAAGGAAGCGAAACATCAGGCTGACGCAACACAGGAGCAGAAGAAAACCGGCGTTTAAGTTCCTGAAAGGCCTCCACAGCCGCAGGAGACCAATCAGCAACATCAGCACCCTTCTTAGTCAAATCCGTCAAAGGCTTAACAACACTAGAAAAATTAGTTATAAAACGATGATAGAAATTAGCAAAGCCCAAGAACTTCTGCAAACTCTTAAGAGATGTAGGCTGCGTCCAGTCACAAATAGCCCGAACCTTGACGGGATCCATCTCAATAGTAGAAGGGGAAAAAATATACCCCAAGAAAGAAATCTTCTGGACTCCAAAGAGACACTTTGAGCCCTTTACAAACAAGGAATTAGCCCGCAGGACCTGAAACACCTTCCTGACCTGCTGAACATGAGACTCCCAGTCATCAGAAAAAAACAAAATATCATCCAAATACACAATCATAAATTTATCCAGATATTCACGGAAAATATCGTGCATAAAGGACTGGAAGACTGAAGGAGCATTAGAAAGTCCGAAAGGCATTACCAAATACTCAAAATGGCCCTCAGGTGTATTAAATGCGGTTTTCCACTCATCACCTTGCTTTATTCGTATTAAGGTACCTTCACACATAACGATATTGTTAACGATATCGTTGCTATTTGTGACGTAGCAACGATATCGTTAATGAAATCGTTATGTGTGACAGCGACCAACGATCAGGCCCCTGCTGGGAGATCGTTGGTCGCTGAGGAAAGTCCAGAACTTTATTTCGTCGCTGGACTTCCCACTGACATCGCTGGATCGGCGTGTGTGACACCGATCCAGCGATGTCTTCACTGGTAACCAGGGTAAACATCGGGTAACTAAGCGCAGGGCCGCGCTTAGTAACCCGATGTTTACCCTGGTTACTATGCTAAAAGTAAAAAAAAACAAACACTACATACTTACCTACAGCTGTCTGTCCTCCAGCGCTGTGCTCTGCTCTCCTCCTGTACTGTCTGTGAGCCGGAAAGCAGAGCGGTGACGTCACCGCTCTGCTTTCCGGCTCCCAGACAGTGCAGGAGGAGAGCAGAGAAGCAGAGCGCAGCGCTGGAGGACGGACGGCTGTAGGTAAGTATGTAGTGTTTGTTTTTTTTTACTTTTAGCATAGTAACCAGGGTAAACATCGGGTTACTAAGCGCGGCCCTGCGCTTAGTTACCCGATGTTTACCCTGGTTACCGGCATCGTTGGTCGCTGGAGAGCGGTCTGTGTGACAGCTCTCCAGCGACCAAACAGCGACGCTGCAGCGATCCGGATCGTTGTCGGTATCGCTGCAGCGTCGCTAAATGTGAAGGGGCCTTAAGATTATACGCACCCCGGAGATCAATCTTAGTGAACCATTTAGCCCCCTTAATGCGAGCAAACAAATCAGTCAACAAAGGCAAAGGATACTGATATTTTACGGTAATCTTATTCAAAAGACGATAATCTATACAAGGTCTCAAGGACTCATCTTTCTTGGCCACGAAAAAAAAACCTGCTCCCAAAGGGGACGAAGATGGACGGATATGTCCCTTTTCCAAGGACTCCTTAACATAATCCCGCATAGCAGTATGCTCTGGCACTGACAGATTGAACAAACGACCTTTAGGAAATTTACTACCAGGAATTAAATCTATAGCACAATCGCAATCCCTGTGAGGAGGAAGCGAACTGAGCTTAGGCTCCTCAAAAACATCCCGATAATCCGACAAAAATACAGGAACCTCAGAAGGAGTAGATGAAGCGATAGAAATCGGAGGTGCATCATCATGAACCCCCTGACATCCCCAGCTTAACACAGATATTGTTTTCCAGTCAAGGACTGGATTATGAGTTTGTAACCATGGCAGACCAAGTACTAGAACATCATGTAAATTATACAACACCAGGAAGCGAATCACCTCCTGATGAACGGGAGTCATACGCATGGTCACCTGTGTCCAGTACTGAGGTTTATTCATAGCTAAAGGTGTAGAGTCAATTCCCTTCAAAGGAATAGGGACTTCCAGAGGCTCAAGACTAAACCCACATCGCTTGGCAAATGACCAATGCATAAGACTCAGGGCAGCGCCTGAATCTACATAGGCATCGACGGAAATGGATGATAATGAGCAAATCAGAGTCACAGACAGAATGAACTTAGACTGTAACGTACTAATGGCAACAGACTTATCAACCTTTTTTGTGCGTTTAGAGCATGCTGATATAACATGAGCTGAATCACCACAATAAAAGCACAACCCATTTTTCCGCCTATAGTTTTGCCGTTCACTTCTAGACTGAACTCTATCACATTGCATTGTCTCAAGTGCCTGTTCAGAAGACACCGCCAAATGGTGCACAGGTTTGCGCTCCCGTAAACGCCGATCAATCTGAATAGCCATAGTCATAGACTCATTCAGACCCGTAGGCGCAGGGAACCCCACCATAACATCTTTAATGGCCTCAGAAAGGCCATCTCTGAACTTTGCAGCCAGGGCGCACTCATTCCACTGAGTAAGCACTGACCATTTCCGAAATTTTTGACAATATATTTCTGCTTCATCTTGCCCCTGAGAGAGAGCTAATAAAGCTTTTTCAGCCTGAATCTCTTGGTTAGGTTCCTCATAGAGCAAACCCAATGCCAGAAAAAACGCATCCACATTAAGCAACGCAGGATCCCCTGGTGCCAATGCAAATGCCCAATTTTGAGGGTCACCCCGCAGGAAAGATATAATAATCTTAACCTGCTGAGCAGGGTCTCCAGAAGAGCGAGATTTCAAAGAAAGGAACAACTTGCAATTGTTCCTAAAATTCAGAAAACTAGATCTATCTCCAGCAAAGAACTCTGGAATAGGAATTCTAGGTTCAGACATAGGAGCATGTACAACAAAATCTTGTATATTTTGAACCTTAGCAGCAAGATTATTCAAGCTGGAAGCTAAACTCTGGACGTCCATGATAAACAGCTAAGGTCAGAGCCATTCAAGGATTAAGAGGAGGAAAAAAAAAAAAAAAAATCAGCCAGGCTGCAATTAGGGCTAGGCAGCAACCTCAGAGGAGAAAAAAAAAAAAAAAAACTTCCTCAGACTACTTTTCCTCCTACTTCAGCCCAAACATTTTGTGGCCGGCTATACTGTCATGATTCCAATGGCAGGGAATCACAAAAGGACAAGCACCAACGAGCTCTAGGGTGATGGAACCTGAGCTGACCGCGACCCTAAACCTGAACACACAAATAATAATAGCCGGGGAACGTGCCTACGTTGATCCTAGACGTCTCGCACCAGCCGAAGATCTAACTTCCCTTATTAGAAGAAACACAGACCTCTCTTGCCTCCAGAGAAATACCCCACAGAAATAGCAGCCCCCCACATATAATGACGGTGAAATGAGAGGAAGGCACATACACAGTATGAAATCAGATTCAGCAAAATGAGGCCCGCTAAAACTAGATAGCAGAGGATACAAAAGTAAACTGCGCGGTCAGCAAAAAACCCTTCAAAAAACCATCCTGTAATTACTTGAACTCATGTTCCAACTCATGGAACATGAGGAGCAATTACAGCCCGCTAGAGCAACCAGCAGCAAAGAAACAATTATATGCAAGCTGGACAAGACAAAAAATAAATCAAAACGTGGAACAAGAAAATCAAAAACTTAGCTTGTCCTGAAGATTACTGAAGCCAGAAGCTGAGGAAACAAAACACTCTGATAACCTTGATAGCCGGCGGTGAAATGACAAGAAAGTCCGGTTAAATAGGAAACTCCCAAATCCTAATAGAACAGGTGGACACCAGAGACAGCAGAACACAAATCACCCAGTACCATCAGTAACCACCAGAGGGAGCCCAAAAACAGAACTCACAACAGTGCTCCATACTATATAAAAACCCCACATGGTGCTCCATACTTGTTTAATGGCCTCACTTTGTGCTCCAAAGAGTATAATGGCCCCACATGATGCTCCAAACTGTATCGTGGCCTCACGTGATGCTCCATACTGTACAATGGCCCCACATGATGCTCCATACTGTATAATGGCCACACATGATGCCCCATACTGTATAATGGCCCCACATAGTGCTCCATACTGTATAATAGTGCCACATAGTGCTCCATACTGTATAATGTGCTCAAATAGTGCTCCATGCTGTATAGTGGCCCAACATGATGCTTCACACTGTATAATGGCCCTTACATAGTGCTCTGTATTGTATAATGGCCCCACATGATGCCCCATACTGTATAATGGCCCCACATAGTGCTCCATACTATATAATGGCCCCACATAGTGCTCCATACTGTATAATGGCCCCACATAGTGCTTCATATTGTATAACGGCCCAACATAGTGCTCCATACTGTATAATGGCCGACATGATGCTCCATACTGTATAATGACCCCGCATGATGCTCCATACTGTACTGTATAATGGCCCCACATGATGCTACAGTCTGTATAATGGCCCCACATGATGCTCCATACTGTATAATGACCCCACATGATGCTCCATATTGTATAATAGCCACACATGATGCTCCTTACTGTATAATGGCCTCACATGATGCCCCATACTGTATAATTTGTATGAAACCTTGGCACACACCGAATGGAGAGTGATGAAAAAGGATTTAATTTATTACATACAATACAGACATTTCGGTCATATGGACCTCCCTCAATGTACTAATTTAGAAACTAGAGATAATCTGGGGATCCCCCAATGTTAATTAGATATACCAAAAGGCTGGCTTGTATACTGTCAGTGAACAGTGGCTGTAGATCAATATGGCGTTGTCTGGAGTGAGAGAGGCACGGTATCCACCACTGGGACACAACATTATACACGGGATCTCTGTATTTAGTGTCAGTGTACATGTAATACAGTGATCACCAGTGACATACACAGGAGCTCTTTATATAGTGTCAGTGTACAGATAATACAGTGATAACCAGTGACATTATACTTAAGAGCTTTGTATATAGTGTATAGTGTACAGGTAATACAGTGATCACCAGTGACATTATACATAGGAGCTGTGTATATAGTGTCAGTGTACAGGTAATATACAGTGATCACCAGTGACATTATATACAGGAGCTCTGTATAAAGTGTCAGTGTACAAGTAATACGATGATCACCTGTGACATTATACACAGGAGCTCTGTATATAGTGTCATTGTACAGGTAATACAGGGATCACCAGTAACATTATACACAGGAGCTCTGCATATAGTATACATTGTATAGAGTCAGTGTACAGGTAATACAGGGATCACCAGTAACATTATACACAGGAGCTCTGCATATAGTATACATTGTATAGAGTCAGTGTACAGGTAACACACTGACTCACCGGTGACATCTCTAGTTGAAGTCCTTCATCTTCACTTTTCATCTTCATCCAGTGCAGACCACCATCACTTCTTCCAGCCATGACACGTCTCTGCAGAAAATAACACAGTTATCTACAGAATGTTCCCCAATTTTTCCTCAACCTCTATACTACGCCAGATGAAGAAGAAAAGCGACAGTGTTTCCCTGCACAGTAACAGGACCCCTCCTCCCCCACACTGAAAACAGTATCCTCAAAAATAATATCCTTTAATTAGCCCCCTACAATAATAATATCCCACATTCTGGACCCCACATTTTATCCCACTGCGGGCCCCCTCTGCTCATGAGGCCCCATACACCAGTAAGGGCAGTAGTGCCCTGATGACGGCCCTGCATATTCCACCATACAGTACATTATACCGATCCATAGTGCACACATATACCACCATACTGTACATTGTACAGATCCATAATGCACACATACATACACCGCCATACAGTACATTGTATAGATACACATTGCTCACATATACTGCCATACAGTACATTATATAGCTCCAAAGTGCACACATATATCACCTTACAGTACATTGCACAGCTCCATAGTGCACACATATACCACCATACTGTACATAGTACAGATTCATAATGCACACATATGAGTTACACCACCATACAGTACTTTGTATAGATCCATACTGCACACATATACCGCCATACAGTACATTTTATAGATCCATACATTCTACATTGTGCATACATAATTGTGCCCTATAGTACATTGTACAGATTCGTAGTGCAGTACATACAGTACATTGTACAGATCCATAGTGCACACATATACCGCCATATAGTAAATCGTACAGATCCATAGTGCACACATATACAATCATACAGTACATTGTACAGATCCATAGTGCGCACATAATAGTACCCTATAGTACATTGTACAGATCCATAGTGCTTACATAATAGTGCCCTAAAGTACATTCTACAGATTCGCAGTGCACACATATACCGCCATATAGTAAATCGTACAGATCCATAGTGCACACATATACCACCATACAGTACATTGTACAGATCCATAGTGCACACACACATTATAGTGCCCTATAGTACTTTGTACAGATTCATAGTGCACACATATACCACCATATACAGTACATTGTACAGATCCATAGTGCTCACACAATAGTGCCCTAAAGTACATGCTACCGATCCAAAGTGCACACATATACTACCATATACAGTACATTGTACAGATCCATAGTGCTCACATAATAGTGCCCTAAAGTACATGCTACCGATCCATAGTGCACACATATAATGCCATACTGTACATTGTACAGATCCATAATGCACACATACATACACCGCCATACAGTACATTGTATAGATACACAGTGCACACATATACTGCCATACAGTACATTATATAGCTCCATAGTGCACACATATATCACCTTACAGTACATTGCACAGCTCCATAGTGCACACATATACCACCATACTGTACATAGTACAGATTCATAGTGCACACATACATACACCACCATACAGTACTTTGTATAGATCCATACTGCACACATATACCACCATATAGTACAATGTAGAGATCCATAGTGCACACATATACCGCCATACAGTACATTTTATAGATCCATACATTCTACATTGTGCATACATAATTGTGCCCTATAGTACATTGTACAGATTCGTAGTGCAGTACATACAGTACATTGTACAGATCCAAAGTGCACACATATACCACCATACAGTACATTGTACAGATCCATAGTGCTCACATAATAGTGCCCTAAAGTACATTGTACAGATTCGTAGTGCACACATATACCGCCATATAGTAAATTGTACAGATCCATAGTGCACATATATACAACCATACAGTACATTGTACGGTGGCGCAGTGGTTAGCACTACAGCCTTGCAGCGCTGGGGTCCTGGGTTCTAATCCCACCCAGGACAATATCTGCAAAGAGTTTGTATGTTCTCTCCGTGTTTGCGTGGGTTTCCTCCGGGCACTCCGGTTTCCTCCCACATTCCAAAGACATACTGATAGCAATTCTAGATTGTGAGCCCAATCGGGGACAGTGATGATAATGTGTGCAAACTGTAAAGCGCTGCGGAATATGTTAGCGCTATATAAAAATAAAGATTATTATTATTATTTATTACATTGTACAGATCCATAGTGCACACATAATAGTGCCCTATAGTACATTGTACAGATCCATAGTGCACACATATACCACCATACAGTACATTGTACAGATCCATAGTGCTCACATAATTGTGCCCTAAAGTACATTGTACAGATTCGTAGTGCACACATATACCGCCATATAGTACATCATACAGATACATAGTGCACACATATGCCAACATACAGTACATTGTACAGATCCATAGTACACACATAATAGTGCCCTATAGTACATTGTACAGATTCATAGTGCACACATATATCGCAATATAGTACATTGTACAGATCTATAATGCACACATATACCGCCATACAGTACATTGTACAGATCCATAGTGCACACATATACCGCCATAAAGTACGTTGTACAGATCCATAGTGCAAACATATAGTGCCCTATAGTACATTGTACAGATCCATAGTGCACACATATACCACCATACAGTACATTGTACAGATCCATTATGTACACATTTACCTCCATACAGTACATTGCACAGATCCATAGTGCACAAATATACTGCCATAGAGTACATTGTACAGATCCATAGTGCACACATATATACCGCCATATAGTGCATTTTACAGATCCATAGCGCACACATATACCGCCTTACAGTACATTGTATAGATCCATAGTGCACACATATACCGCCATTCTGTACATTGTACAGATCCATAGTGCACACATATCCTGCCATACAGTATAGTGCATGCATATAGTACTAGAAATTTTGCTATTATAGCGCCATTTAGTGATGAACATTGGCTTATTATAATTTTTAGCCTTCTGTACAGAAATGTACCGTATTTCGTGTCCGCTGGGACATTTGGGATTTGACCTTCTGCTCTGTTTCTAGCTGCAATTTGTCATTCAGGCACCTGGTTTTTATTTTCGGGGGCAAGTTCTCGATGAATATGTATCTATAGCTTTCCATTTATTCTGAACCTATAGGAGACATGTTCTCCTGCCGTTGGCACGTGTTCTGGACACATCGTGGCGGTGGAATATGCACACCCTCTCCCTGCTCCGGTATTGACAACCTGTCACTCCGGCCACCTGTCCCTTTAATAGGCCTTCTTCTCCGAGTCTTGTCTTGTCTTGTAACCAAAATAAAATAAGTTGCTTTAAGAAATGCCTGACTGTTCTGACCTCTATCTATTTCTGCTTGACCCCTGATCTTTTTTCCCCATGACCCTGATCTTCAGCCTGACACGGTGATGGATGGCCCAGTCCTTGTGATTTATGACATCACTTAATATTTCCAGAGCAGCCTGAAATGCATACGCCACGGGAGAAGCCGCATCAGGCAGGGGAGGGATGCGATCCCGGGGTAAAGAGTACATGTGAATTGCCAGCCTTTCAGTACAGAGTGCGCGCAGGGGCACCGGGTGGCCTCTCGGTGTCTAGCTTGATTTATGAGCAATTGCACAGATTAAATTGACTCGGGCTAATGATAACTAAGTAGCCATTGCTGACCTTCTGATGACGATATGACGGATAGGATGGACGCTCCTATTGTCTGAGTGTCTGACCGATTAGGGCCCGTTATGATATTATCCGTTTACGGTGTGACTCATTTTTTGAGATTTTTCCTCTCAAATCATTTAACAGATCAATCACCCTTTTTACGATTTGACAGGATGGAAGTTTAAGTGGATGTTTCTGTCAGAGATGACTATACCATCGACAAGAGACTCAGCATGGCCGCCTCATGGATTGGAAAGACACCATTGTACAATGGAGAGCTGAGGCTCTGGACAAAGACTACAACTAGCCATACATGCTGAATATATGCCCGATCCATAATTCCTAATGTGAAAACCTAACACTAATCCTAATACCTCACCCTAACACCTAACACTAACCACCCATGGAGTGTAATGTCACCATCCTACAATGGGAAGAAGCTGTTCGGGATGAAGATTACAACTAACCCTAACACCTAACCCTAATACTAACCACCCATGGAGTGTAAAGATACTATCATACAATGGAAAGAAGGGGATCTGGAAGACTACAAATAGCCATAATTACTAAATATCTACCTTAACCGTAATCCCTAACCCCAAACTCTAACACTAATCTTACCCCTAACACCCAACCCTAACAGTAACCACCAATGAAGTGTAAAGACGCCATCATACAATGGAAAGAAGGGGTTCTGGATGAAGACTACAACTGGCCGTACATGCTGAAGGTATACATTAACCATAATTCTTAACTCCAACCCCTAACATTAATCCTAACACTAACCCTAACCACACATGAAGTGTAAAAACACCACCATACAATGGAAAGAAGGGGTTCTGGATTAAGACTACAACTGGCCATACACACTAGTGTATACCTCAACTGTAATCCCTAACCCCAACTCCAAACAATAATCATAACATTAACCATAACACTAACCACACATAAAGTGTAAATACACCATTGTATGATGAAAAGAAGTGGTGCTGGTTGAGGACTACAACCTGCCATAAATGTTGAATACATGGCCTAACCATAATGCCAAACCCTAACTCTAACCCTAACTCTAACCCTAACACTAATTCTAACCCTAACCCTAGTACTAACCACCCATGAAATGTAAAAACAACATTGTACAATGGAAACCAGGGGTGCTGGCTGAAGACTGCAACTGACCATATACAGTGAATGTATACTAACAATAATCCCTAACACCTTACCCCTCACCCCTAACACTATATCCTAACACTTAAGGCCCCTTCACATTAAGCGACGCTGCAGCGATACCGACAACGATCCGGATTGCTGCAGCGTCGCTGTTTGGTCGCTGGAGAGCTGTCACACAGACAGCTCTCCAGCGACCAACGATGCCGGTAACCAGGGTAAACATCGGGTTACTAAGCGCAGGGCCGCGCTTAGTAACCCGATGTTTACCCTGGTTACCATCCTAAAAGTAAAAAAAACAAACACTACATACTTACCTACCGCTGTCTGTCCCCGGCGCTCAGCTGCTCTGCACTCCTCCTGTACTGGCTGTGAGCGTCGGTCAGCCGGAAAGCAGAGCGGTGACGTCACCGCTCTGCTTTCCGGCCGCTGTGCTCACAGTCAGTGCAGGAGGAGTGCAGAGCAGCTGAGCGCCGGGGACAGACAGCGGTAGGTAAGTATGTAGTGTTTTTTTTTTTTACTTTTACGCTGGTAACCAGGGTAAACATCGGGTTACTAAGCGCGGCCCTGCGCTTAGTAACCCGATGTTTACCCTGGTTACCAGTGAAGACATCGCTGGATCGGTGTCACACACGCCGATCCAGCGATGTCCGCGGGAGATCCGGCGACGAAATAAAGTTCTGGACTTTGTTCAGCGACCAACGATCTCCCAGCAGGGGCCTGATCGTTAGTCGCTGTCACACATAACGATTTCCTTAACGATATCGTTGCTACGTCACAAAAAGCAACGATATCGTTAACAATATCGTTATGTGTGAAGGTACCTTAACTCTAACTGCAAATCCCTAAGTCTAAAGGCACCGTCACACTCAGCAACTTTGCAACAAGAACGACAACAATCCGTGACGTTGCAGCGTCCTGGATAGCGATCTCGTTGTGTTTGACACGCAGCAGCGATCTGGATCCCGCTGTGACATCGCTGGTCGGAGCTAGAAGTCCAGAACTTTATTTGGTTGTCAGGTCGGTGTGTATCGTCATGTTTGACATCAATAGCAACGATGCCAGCAATGTTTGACATGGAGCTAACAACCAGCGAGAACGATAAGTGAGTTGCCGTTACGTCACTGGATCGCTCCTGCATCGTTCTGCAGTTGCTGTGTTTGACGTCTCTAAAGCGACCTAAACAGCGACGCTCCAGCGATCGGCTCGTTGTCTACATCGCTGCAGCATCGCTGAGTGTGACGGTACCTTAACACTGGCATAATCCATTGATCATTTGTTGTGCATCGGGGTCTCCCAACTCTGTGCTAATGGCAGGTAATATGGGAATTAAGGACCAGGTAGTTGCAATTCATCAGGCTACGGAACCGTTATGGGGCCTACAGACACATCATGCAGAAAGTCCCCATGCACTTCCAGTTTTTCACAGTAGGCACTTACTGGTAAGTGCTGTATCGAGCTAGTTTACCACATGGATGCAATGGTGAACTGAAGGCAAGGAGTCTAAGTGGCACTTTCCCATTTAAGTGAATAAAATCACTGTGGGGGGTTCTCAATTTTTTATGGCCCTTAACATTTGCAGTTCTTACAATTTCGTAATCAGGATCCTGATTTATTTACTCTGATGTGATGAAATAAAAAAATGTAATATCCATACAGTCACTTCCCTGCGGCACAATGAAGATAAGATTGGAGAATTGCAAATGCGTATGTTGTATGGCAATATTAAATGTATTAAATGTCTATTTCCTGCTAAACTGTGATTTTTTTGTCTTTTTTTATTTTACATTTTATACTTTTTATAATTAATATTTTTATGCCTTTTTACTGTTTTTACTATTAATTTGTTAGTTTTAAAACCCTGCTGTTCTGTTCGGTCTGGGGAGACCTATTTTGAACTTTGGTATTTTTTGGGGTGTTCAAGATGCGGTTCTGAAACTTGTGGTTGATTGACTTAAATGAGGATGGGTCGGTCGGCCACGGGTTTCAGAGCCGCATCTTGAATATTTTAAAGAATATTGAAGTTCAAAGTCGGTCATTTTTGACCAACAGAACAGCAGGGTTAAATTATCCAAAATATTTCTGAAAAAATATTTTAAAAATTCTCAAAATTTCATCATGATAATCTACAATTTGACATTTTTAAAAACTCATATATTTTTTTATCCTTTATATATTTTTAACACTTTCCATATATTTGGTATCCATGAATTATAAAAAAAAATGTAAAAAATTAAATCATATATCTAATATTGCTCTTTGGTATCTAACATTTTATAAATTGAACCACTTATATATTTTTGTATCCTTTTTTTTTTAAGCATTCCATATACTTACCGGTTATATATTATTAAAAAAATTGTGAAAAATTAATCTTAATCTATACAATCATTTTCATAATAATTTTTTAACACAACCCATACATTTAATAGCTATATATTATAGGAAAATCAAAAAAATCTTAATCATCTAAAATGTGATACTTTTTATAATTATTTTTTTTTTCACAACCTGTTAGGTAATTATGTATTTTTTTTTAAATGTTCAACTTAGAAAATAAGAAATCGAGCCCCACTTACACAAAATATTCTATTTTACTATAAATCCCTTATGAATGCGAGGAATGAATAATTGATAGCATCTAATCACCTGTAACTAAGTAGTCACCCTAAAAAAAACTAAAAAAACCTAACTTCAAGGGTTAACAGCAAGAGACGAATTCCGGGACTATATTAGAAAATGTCCTTGACCCTCATTAACGAGATTACACACTTAAGTGCTTGGAGATGTTATGACAACTGCAAAATTTATGAAGATCCCTATCACCTAGCGAGCTTACAGTATGGTAATTAGTGCGGAGAAAGGGTTTCCGGTAGAGTCCACGCCGAATGCCGGTCAGCCCGAGAGAGTCCTACAACGAGGGGACATATTCCTAGCAAAAGAGACCCAGACAAATAAAGACATTATTGTTGTTTTAGAAGATGAAAAATTCAAAAATGTCCAAAACCCCCACAAAATATTAATATTTTTCCTTTTTTTTTCCTTTTTTTCTTACGTTATTATTTAAAGGAACAGTAACACATTGTCCAGAGAGATGAAAATGGACAAGCTTGGCACAGGCTCTGAAAGTGTGTTCTGTTTCTAAGACGGCGGGATAAATTTTTCACACTTATTGGGTGGTCTATTGTATTTGGGACACAGCGTCTCTCTCCATTTTATCTTCCTTTGATGAGAAAATATCCATAGCTTTATGTTTCACAGAGAAAGACACGCACTTGATTTCCCAATTATGAGGATCCAAGATGGCTGTCAAATTCAACATAGTATCAACATCAATTATTTTTTTTAGAAATTAATTATGGATTAATTTATAATTTCTAGATGTACTAATATTTAATTTTATTTTAGCTTGACATTTTTTATATTTATTAATATACTTAGAATTTGTAATATCATCAAAAATTTTACATTTACAGTACATTTTTTATTAATTTTTATTTTAACAATTGTTTGGATTTTTTATCTTTATTAATATACTCATAACTTCAAATATTTAGAATGTATATCTATTTTTCGTAGTTTCATTTTCTCACTTTAGCAAATTTTAGAGTTCTTTGTTATCTTTATTAATATACTCAATTTGTATTATCATCCAGAATTTATATATATTTTTTGTAGTTCCAGTTTTTCATTTTAGAAATTTTTTGAAATATTTTTATTGCTTTTAATATACTTTTTACATTTCAGATTTCTGTTTTGATATTTTTGTAGTACAATTTTTTTCATTCATCTAATTTTTAAAATTATTTTTATCTTTATTTTTATGGTTATGATTTCTATCGTTATGTAGAGTTTTACATTTCAGTTTTCTTTTCTCATTTTATTTTTGTATTGCTTTTTTATTATTATTACTAATTGGAATATTTTGATGAAATATTTTTCTGTATTTTTTTTTAAATCATATAATATAGCTTTTCTATTCTTCTGTAGTTTTGAATCTAATTGGCTGTCAGAAGTGATGAACGTTGTAAAAGCAAAGTGACAGATGCTCGCTTCTTATTATTTACATGTTTCAATCATCACCATTTCTTTTCCAATTTTTTTGCCTATTTATGAAATTGTTTGCTTTCCTCTCTCCAATCCCATTTATGTGGTTGTATATACAGTTAGGTCCATATATATTTGGACAGAGACAACATTTTTCTAATTTTGGTTATAGACATTACCACAATGAATTTTAAACAAAACAATTCAGATGCAGTTGAAGTTCAGACTTTCAGCTTTCATTTGAGGGTATCCACATTAAAATTGGATGAAGGATTTAGGAATTTCAGCTCCTTAACATGTGTCACACTGTTTTTAAAGGGACCAAAAGTAATTGGACAATTGACTCCAAGGCTATTTCATGGACAGGTGTGGGCAATCCCTTCGCTATGTCATTCTCAATTAAGCAGATAAAAGTCCTGGAGTTGATTTGACGTGTGGTGCTTGCATTTGGAAGGTTTTGCTGTGAAGTAAACATGCGGTCAAAGGAGCTCTCAATGCAGGTGAAACAAGCCATTGTCAAGCTGCGAATACAGAAAAAACCCATCCGAGAAATTGCTACAATATTTTGAGTGGCAAAATCTACAGTTTGGTACATCCTGAGAAAGAAAGAAAGCACTGGGGAACTCATCAATGCAAAAAGACCTGGGCGCCCACGGAAGACAACAGTGGTGGATGATCGCAGAATAATCTCCATGGTGCAGAGAAACCCCTTCACAACAGCCAACCAAGTGAACAACACTCTCCAGGAGGTCGGCGTATCAATATCCAAATCTACCATAAAGAGAAGACTGCATGAAAGTAAATACAGGGGGTTCACTGCACGGTGCAAGCCACTCATAAGCATCAAGAAGAAAAAGGCTAGACTGGACTTTGCTAAAAAACATCTAAAAAAGCCAGCACAGTTCTGGAAGAACATTCTTTGGACAGATGAAGCCAAGATCAACCTCTACCAGAACGATGGAAAGAGAACAGTATGGCGAAGGCGTGGTACAGCTCATGATCCAAAGCATACCACATCATCTGTAAAACACGGCGGAGGCAGTGTGATGGATTGGGCATGCATGGCTGCCAGTGGCACTGGGTCACTAGTAATTATTGATGATGTGACACAGGACAGAAGCAGCCGAATGAATTCTGAGGTATTCATAGCCGCCATACTGTGTGCTCAGATGCCAAATGCAGCCAAACTGATTGGTCGTCGTTTCATACTACAGATGGACAATGACCCAAAACATAAAGCCAAAGCAACCTAGGAGTTTATTAAAGCAAAGAAGTGGAAAATTCTTGAATGGCCAAGTCAGTCACCTGATCTCAACCCAATTGAGCATGCATTTCACTTGTTAAAGACTAAACTTCAGACAGAAAGGCCCACAAACAAACAGCAACTGAAAACCACCACAGTGAAGGCCTGGCAGAGCATCAAAAAAGAGGAAACACAGCGTCTGGTGATGTCCATGAGTTCAAGACTTCAGGCAGTCATTGCCAACAAATGGTTTTCAACCAAGTACTAAAAATGAACATTTTATTTAAAAATTATTGAATCTGTCCAATTACTTATGGTCCTTTTAAAAACAGGATGGCACATGTTAAGAAGCTGAAACTTCTAAACCCTTCATCCAATTTTAATGTGGATACCCTCAAATGAAAGCTGAAAGTCTGAACTTCAACTGCACCGGAATAGTTTTGTTTAAAATTCATTGTGGTAATGTCTATAACCAAAATTAGAAAAATGTTGTCTCTGTCCAAATATATATGGACCTAACTGTACATGAGATGTTCTGTTTCAAATTATTTTTATGTCATCAGAAAGGAAGCGATCAGTGCCTCGGGATCGATATCAACTGTCATTAGATTGGGACTGTTACATTGGATCAGGACCATTATCATCTGTCACTGGATCGGTACCATTATAAACTGTCATTGAATTGAGAGCGATTTCAACTATCATTGGATTGGGACTGTTATCAAGTGTCATTGGATCAGGACCATTATGATCTGTCACTGGATCAGTACCATTATAAACTGTCATTGAATTGAGAACGATTTCAACTATCATTGGGACTGTTATCAAGTGTCATTGGATTAGGACCATAATCAGCTGTCACTAGATTGGGACCAAATATAAACTGTCATTGGATTGGGACCGATATCAACGATCATTAGATTTAGACCAATATCACCTGTCATTTGGATAGGCATTATTGTCATCTGTCATTGGATCAGGACCATTACCAACTGTCATTGCATCAAGACCAATATCAACTGTTAGATTGGGACTGTTATAAAGTGTTGTTGGATTACAACCATTATTATCTGTTTCCGGATTAAAACCATTATTTGTCACTAAATCAGGACAATTATAAATTGTCATTGGTTTGGGATTGTTATCAAGTGTTGCTGATTCAGGACTGTTCAACTCTCATTGGATAGGGATTGTTATCGGCTGTTGTTCGATCAGGAACCTGTATAAAAGGCCCTTAAAGGGGTTTTCTCATCTTCCTTCTTCAGTAGCACACAACTCCCCTGCCTCCTAGTTCCCTGCTTGCAATAGAATGTTGTGTCCCTAATGATTGACAGTTCAGGCCAGGGGTATGACTGAGCTGCTGTCCCAACCTGTGCACTATCCTATGCTGTAAGCAAAGAGGCGCTATGCTAGATCTGGCCATTTTCAGAGCAGCTCTTACAATCGTTTTAGCAAAGAGCTTGCAAGTGCCGCCTAAGAAACCTGCCATCTCTGATAGATTGGCAATGAGTAGTAAAAACCCTCTGTTCTGGAATAAGGTGAGGATTTTTAATACAGGGAAAAATTGCAAAGTTGCTTGTTATTTACAAGCAATTTGCAATTTGACCCATTTATGATCATGAGAAAACCCTTTTAAGGCTTAGCTCACATCTGGTTGCATATTATGTACATTTCTGGGAACTAATTTGATTATTCAAGAAAAGCCTGTTTTGGTCTAGAAATTAGTGGGTACGGCCTCATGGGACGCAACATGCGGAGATTCCCAGGCTTAGAGCAACTAATGACATTTTGGAAACACAAGGTTGACCTACTGCCTTAAACCCATTGACCATTAGATGGGAACTCTGGGCCTGTAGGGTAGGTCAGCTCTATATTGCTATGTCAATATATCAAGTTGGGAACTATCTCAGTAATTAGGCCACTGTCCACACAAAAGTGTTAGCTCACATTTATGGTTAACCAAACATTAAACAGGAGGAGGTCGCACAATAGCGGCCCTCTAATGACCCACAATAACCACTTTGCAAGCCATTTGCTGAAAAGGGGGTTATTACATCAATTGTGTCCAAAGAAAGGCTACTGTCTTCATTGAGGTGCCTCCTTACAAGGATGGGAAAGATCATGGAAGATGCTCCCATCTTCTAATCCTGGGAATTTTCAACTTGCAGATGGACCAGGCTGGCCATGATGTGTCACATTGATTTGTGTGTTAGAAGGCTTGGGATAAACTGCATCATGTCCACTGCAAGCCAAAAACTGGCATTTTCTATGGTGGGATCTCATAAGCTTACCTGGGCCAATATCTCAAGTCTATGGGTCCCTTAGAAAGCGTTATACATGCATGGATGAAGCCAGTGTCAAGCTAGCTGAGCATTTGTTTTTCCCATAATGACATGAAAATGCAAAATTGCTCGGCTCAGAGAGACCCACAGTTTGTAAAGTAAGGTTTAGTTCTAAGGAACTCAACCATAAATGGCCTATAAACCATTGTAGATCAGTGCCATGTTATTATATTAAATAAAATATGGGGCTAAAAAGCAAATGCCTCAATCAAAAGAAGACCCCACTTGATTATAAAGGGTTATTTCACCAATAACCTTGGCACCAACATTGATCTGGAGAAAGTCCCATCTGAATGAAGGTGTAATGGAGGACCTGGTACATTGCTAACACAAGAGTGTAACACCTCTTCTCTCCTGTTGTGGAGCTAAAGGGATTTTGATAACTAACGTCTGAGTTCACCCACTGATTACTGATGATCATGGGGGAATCTAAGCAACTAGACAAACTGTGATGAGCTTATCAGAGGACCTGTTAATCCTAAAATAGACTAAAGGTACTGTCACACTAGACGATATCGCTAGCGACGTTGCAGCGTCCTCGCTAGCGATATCGTCCAGTGTGACAGGCAGCAGCGATCAGGCCCCTGCTGGGAGATCGCTGGTCGGGGAAGAAAGTCCAGAACTTGATTTCGTCGCTGGACTCCCCGCAGACATCGCTGAATTGGTGTGTGTGACACCGATTCAGCGATGTCTTCACTGGTAACCAGGGTAAACATCGGGTAACTAAGCGCAGGGCCGCGCTTAGTAACCCGATGTTTACCCTGGTTACCATCGTAAAAAAACAAACAGTACATACTTACATTCAGCTGTCTGTCCCTTGCCGTGAAAGTGAAAGCACAGCACAGCGGTGAGTCACACAGCGGTGACTCACCGCTGTGGCTGTGCTCTGCTTTCACTTTGCGGCCAGCAGTCAGTGCAGCAAACAGACGGCAAGGGACAGACAGCTGAATGTAAGTATGTACTGTTTGTTTTTTACGATGGTAACCAGGGTAAACATCGGGTTACTAAGCGCGGCCCTGCGCTTAGTTACCCGATGTTTACCCTGGTTACCGGGGACCTCGGGATCGTTGGTCGCTGGAGAGCGGTCTGTGTGACAGCTCTCCAGCGACCAAACAGCGACGCTGCAGCGATCCGGATCGTTGTCGGTATCGCTGCAGCGTCGCTAAGTGTGACGGTACCTTAACAAACAGACAAAACATAAACCATGCAGCAGTAATTGCAGAATTTACTGGCATATGGTCCATTATTTAAATCTCTGCGGTTCCAATGTCACCTCTCTAACCCAGAACGATGGAACAACTGCATCTCTTTCTTTTCGGGCCACCTAGAGAATAAACTAAGACACCCACATCTCACCAATTCATGGGGCACACTGCTCATGTGTGGTCATCACACATGTAGCACTAATCCCTTTTCCACTGAATGGGAAAGTGTGATAACGGGCTGTCTAATTGGCACTAATTGGGGAATCAAGGGAGTTCGGTGTTGACTACATCATCATCAGTAATGACCATAGGATTAAAGGGAGGCTGGAGAGCAGAGAGGATGGATCCTTTGTATTAAAATGATGTTCCCCCCTCCCCGCAAAAGACAAACATAAGCCTTTAACTTACCAAATCTGGGTGGTTGGTGGCCAAAGCTCATGTTTATTTTTGCGCCCCTGCAGGTGAAACAAAGCATAACGTTTTGTAAAGACATACTATAGAGATATGGTGGTCTCATTCAATGTATCTATCTCATTTCTATGTATATCAAATCTATGTGTCTATCTATCTATCTATCTATCTATCTATCTATCTATCTATCTATCTATCTATCTATCTATCATCTATTAGCTATCTATGATCTATCAATCATCTATTATCTATCTATTAGCTATCTTTTTATCATCTATCTATTATCTAGATATCTATTATCTATCTATTATCTTTTTATATCTATTATCTATCTATTGGGTTGTCATTACGATTTATAAAGAGAAAACACAGTAGTTTGACAATAAATGGCTTCACCCAACCACTAACCATGAGTGGAGAAAAATATGTATGTATATAGTCAGTACATCTGCCAGAAAATGCCTATAGCAAGGTGCTTAGTGCAAGGTACTATAGCAGTAGGTCATGTAGGTGACAAAGTGCATCATATAGTATGTGACTTATTGATACAGACATCAACAATAAAGTGCATCAGGCATATCACAGCAGCATATTATTCAGACATAGTAGTCATATTTATAACCCTTAAGATCTCATGGTAGCATATTGCAAGTGCAAGCAATGTATATATGCCCGGTAATAACCTATGGGTGTAGGGTTAAGGAGGCAGACATATCTGTCTATTATCTATCTATCTATCTATCTATCTATCTATCTATCTATCTATCTATCTATCTGTCAATCTATTATCTATCTATCTATCTATCTATCTATCTATCTATCTATCTATCTATCTGTCTATTATCTATCCATATATTATCTATCTATGATCTATCTATCAATCATCTATTAGCTATCTATTAGCTATCTTTCTATCATCTATCTATTATCTATCTATCTATTATCTTTTTTTATCTATTATCTATCTATTGGGTTGTCATTATGATTTAAAAAGAGAAAACACAGTAGTTTGACAATAAATGGCTTCACCCAACCACTAACCATGAGTGGAGAAAAGGTTTTGGTGTTATATCATTCATATTCTCTGAAAAAAGGCCAAGAAAGCAAAAATTCTGCTGGGGTATGTAAACTTTTAAGCACAACTGTATCTATTATTATCTATGTTTTATTTATTATCTATCTATTATCTATTTATCACCTATTATCTATCTATCATCTATTATCTATCTATCTATCTATCTATCTATCTATCTATCTATCTATCTATCTATCTATCTATCTATCTATTATCCATCTATCATCTATTATCTATTTATCTATCTATCTATCTATCTATCTATCTATCTATCTATCTATTATCTATCTATCATCTATCTATCTATCTATCTATCTATCTATCTATCTATCTATCTATCATCTATCTATTATCTATCTATCTATCCATCTATCTATCTATCATCTATCTATTATCTATCTATCTATCTATCTATCTATCTATCTATCTATCTATCTATCTATCTATCATCTATCTATTATCTATCTATCTATTATCTATCTATCATCTATCTATTATCTATCTATCTATCTATCTATCTATCTATCTATCTATCTATCTATCTATCATCTATCTATTATCTATCCATCTATCTATCTATCTATCTATCTATCTATCTATCATCTATCTATTATCTATCTATCATCTATCTATTATCTATCTATCTATCTATCTATCTATCTATCTATCTATCTATCTATCTATCTATCTATCTATCTATCTATCTATCCATCCATCTATCTATCTATCTATCTATCTATCTATCTATCTATCTATCTATCTATCTATCTATCTATCTATCATCTATCTATTATCTATCTATCTATCTATCTATCTATCTATCTATCTATCTATCTATCTATCTATCTATCATCTATCATCTATCTATTATCTATCAATCTATTATCTATCTATCTATCTATCTATCTATCTATTATCCATCTATCTATTATCTATCTATTATCTATCTATTATCTATTATCTATCTACCTACATATCTATCTATCTTTAGGTCTGAAACCTATAACTCTTTCTTTCATTTTTTCTTACTTTCATGTCTTCTATAATTTCTTTCTTTCTTTCTTTCTTTCTTTCTTTCTTTCTTTCTTTCTTTCTTTCTTTCTTTCTTTCTTTCTTTCTTTCTCTCTCTCATAGCTATCTATCCAGCCATATATATGCATTATATATCTATTTTCTATTTATTGAAGTATTTAATATCTATCTAGGTAGATATAAGGAAGGAAGGAATATATGATATAGATATGAATTAAATAAATATTAGATATTAAATAAATCAATAGATAGGAAATAGATATATGATGCATATATAGATGGCTGGATAGATATCTGAGATTATGAGATAGAGAAAGAAAGAGAGAAAGAAAGACAAATGAATGGAAAAATATAGAGAACAAAAGCAAGAAGGAACAAAAGAATAAAAGTTGTAAGTTATAAGTATGAAATAATTAGATGGATAATAGATAATAAATAGATAACAGATAATATATTTATAATAGATAGATTATAGATAATAGATAGATAGATAATATATGATAGATAGTAGATAGATATTAGATAGATAATATACGATAGATATATAATAGATAGATGGTAGGTGATAGAAAATAGATATATAATAGATAGATAGATAGATAGATAGATAATAGATGATAGAATCTATAGATTTTTTTTCTGTAAGCTTTATGCAAAAACCTAATTTCTTCTGAAGGTATAAGGTGGAGGAAACGAGGTTCTTGAATGGCACAACTGGCACGGTTCACCATCCTTAGCGAGGTTAACAAGAGTATGAGATTTGGTGGAGGGGAGCGCAGAGAACAAGGTGGTACTGGTGTGTGTGAGGTGCAAGGCTGATAAAATGGAAAGTAAAAGAATGTGGCAGTTTTAATTAAATTCCATTAAAGCTCTCCGTCTCTGCTACACTTTTCGAGCATGTGCTCCACATTCTCATGCTAATTTTGGGACATCTGTACAGAGACTCCTTTCTCATCAAAGACGTCCCCCATCAAAGACGTTCCTGGGAAACCCTTCACCTTTGACCTTTAGGGTCACCCAGAAAACAGTGGCCCTATAGATCTGAGTACTGTACAGCTGTAGTATCCTTTTACTCCCACTTTCCTTCGGGATCTAGTTTTTAGACTGAGGCATGGTCGCCCAGTTCTGTTGGCACGGCCCACTATCCAACTCTCCTTTTATGACTTAGAAAAGGGGTCTTTATTTTCTAGATCGAACTGTTTCCTTCTTAATACCCATTTAGGCTATTCCTTGCATCTCTGGTACACTGGGGGTCACTCGGTTCCCCTTTATCCTGTACTGATGTTAGAGATAATATGTCCAATTAGTAAAATGAGATCCATGTAGAAGGCCAACGTGGCATTATGGGATGCCAGCTGCCAAGTAAGCGGACAAAAGTACTGCATTTTTTCTCTGTTTTATGTATTTTTGTATTTTATATTTTTTATATGTTTATATTTATAATTTTTTTTATATATTTCTTTATTTTTTTTTTCATTTTTCCATAAGAATTCATTTTCCACATTTCTTTTTGTATTATTTCTTTTAAATTTTTGATCATAGTTGAGCATACATATTTTATTTTTGTTTATAGCTTATTATTATAATTATAATGTCTTAGCAAAAATTAGTTATTTTTCACTCAACTGTGGCATAATTAACCACCTAATATACTTTACCTTATTTTCAATTTTTGTACCTTGTCTAGCATATTGCAGCGTTTACCAGCTTATTACTTGTGTATAACGACTAGATTTCCCCTCATGACTGATATAGACATCGTAGCAAGCTCTAGCTACGCCTGATACACCTCCTTACTACTTAGCTCACTCACTCACTTCACCTACTAGTGCCATCTTTACTCATTTCTCCTTCATCATAATCTTTGCCTATGTGGTCATATTTCAAAACTTTCTTCCCATGGTCTCAATTTTTCTGGGACAGTTCCATAAACCAGGGTGCAAAAGGGATGGAGTATAGGAAAATAATGCACATAAAATGGTATTGCAGATATTTTTGGGGTGGTGCCAGATATTCCTCAGGGGTGAGGCTTAAATGTCCAATTAGAATGTTGTTACTTTCTCCTCTGGAGATAAGGTCCTACTCCTTACAACTTTTATGGAACAGTCCTTGGAACCAGAGTGCAAAATGTGTGAGGCTCAGGAAAACAATGCCCTCAGAGGTGATTCCTAAATGTTGAGGCATTCCTCAGAGGTGGTTCTTAAATGCTGAGGCATTCCTCAGGGGTGGTTCTTAAATGCTGAGGCATTCCTCAGCGGCGGTTCTTAAATGCTCTATTAAATGGCCTCCCCCTCACTCGACTTTCCACTCTCCAGTCTATCCTTAATGCAGCAGCCAGGGTCATCTACCTGGCTAATCGGTATTCAGATGCAGCCGCTCTTTGCCAGTCATTACACTGGCTACTAGGGTTGAGCGAAACGGGTCGAACATTTTCAAAAGTCGCCGACTTTTGGCTAAGTCGGGGTTTCATGAAACCCGATCCGACCCCTGTGCGGGGTCGGCCATGCGGTACGCGACTTTCGCGCCAAAGTCGCGTTTCAATGACGCGAAAAGCGCCATTTCTCAGCCAATGAAGGTAAACGCAGAGTGTGGGCAGCGTGATGACATAGGTCCTGGTCCCCACCATCTTAGAGAAGGGCATTGCAGTGATTGGCTTGCTGTCTGCGACGTCACAGGGGCTATAAAGAGGCGTTCCCGCCGACCGCCATCTTACTGCTGCTGATCTGAGCTTAGGGAGAGGTTGCTGCCGCTTTGTCAGAAGCAGGGATAGCGTTAGGCAGGGTCCATTAACCACAAAACCGCTTGTGCTGCAGCGATTTGCACTGTCCAACACCACCCTCGGTGTGCAGGGACAGTGGAAGTTTTTTTTTTTTTTTTTCCCCCTCAGCGCTGTAGCTCATTGGGCTGCCCTAGAAGGCTCCCTGATAGCTGCATTGCTGTGTGTACGCCGCTGTGCAAACCAACTGCTTTTTTCAAAGCACAAATCCTCTTGTTCCTTCCTTTCTGCACAGCTATCTTTTTGGTTTGTACACACTTTTTATTTGATTTGTGCATCAGTCCACTCCTTATTGCTGCCTGCCATACCTGGCTGAGATTACTGCAGGCAGGGAGATAGTAGCTGCCTGCCATACCTGGCTGAGATTACTGCAGGCAGGGAGATAGTAATTGTAGGACATTCCCTGTTTTTTTTTTTTTGGTGGGAGATTAAGATTGGCAATTTGGCATTTCTGCTAGAGTGCCATCCCTGTGTGTGCCATCTCTCTCACATAGTGGGCCATAGAAAGCCTTTTCATTTTTCTGTATTTTTTTTTGTGGGGTGTATAAATTCTCCCTGATAAAAATACAGTGGGAGATTAATATTGGCCTTTGGGCTTGTGTGCCAGTCCTGAGTGTGCCATCTCTCTCACAAATAGTGGGCCATAGAAAGCCTATTTAATTTTTTTTTGGGTTTTATAAATTCTCCCTGAAAAAAAGGGAGATTAATATTGGCCTCTGGGCTTGTGTGCCAGTCCTGAGCGTGCCATCTGTGCCAGTCCTGAGTCTGCCATCTCTCTCACAAATAGTGGGCCATAGAAAGCCTATTTAATTTTTTTTTGGGTTTTATAAATTCTCCCTGAAAAAAAGGGAGATTAATATTGGCCTCTGGGCTTGTGTGCCAGTCCTGAGCGTGCCATCTGTGCCAGCCCTGAGTGTGCCATCTCTCTCACAAATAGTGGGCCATAGAAAGCCTATTTAATTTTTTTTTTGGTTTTATAAATTCTCCCTGAAAAAAAGGGAGATTAATATTGGCCTCTGGGCTTGTGTGCCAGTTGTGAGCGTGCCATCTGTGCCAGTCCTGAGCGTGCCATCTCTCTCACAAATAGTGGGCCATAGAAAGCCTATTTAATTTTTTTTGGGGTTTTATAAATTTTCCCTGAAAAAAGGGAGATTAATATTGGCCTCTGGGCTTGTGTGCCAGTTGTGAGCGTGCCATCTGTGCCAGTCCTGAGCGTGCCATCTCTCTCACAAATAGTGGGCCATAGAAAGCCTATTTAAATATTTTTTTGGTTGTATAAATTCTCCCAGAGAAAAAGGGAGATTAATATTGGCCTCTGGGCTTCTGTGCCAGTCCTGAGCGTGCCATCTGTGCCAGTCCTGAGCGTCCCATCTCTCTCACAAATAGTGGGCCACAGAAAGCCTATTTTTTTTTTTTTTGGGTTTTAGAAATTCTCCCTGAAAAAAAAAGGGAGATTAATATTGCCCTTTGGGCTTGTGTGCCAGTACTAAGCGTGCCATCTCTCTCTCTCTCTCAGTCAGTGGGCCATAGAACGCCTATTTTTGGTTTTATTTGTTTTCTAAATTCTCCCTGAAAAAATCATTTTATTTTATTTGGTTTCTAAATTCTTCCTGATAAAATCATATTTTTTTTATTATTTTTTTTTTTTCAAGTCTCCCTGAAAAAAACAAAACAAAAAAAAAAACAAACAAAAAAAACAGTGGGGGATTAATATTGGCCTTTCTGCTTGTGTGCCAGTCTTGACTCCTGTGTGCGTCATCTCTCACTTAGTGGGCCATAGAACGCCTATTTTTTGTTTTATTAGTTTTATAAATTCTCCCTGAAAAAATCATTTTATTTTATTTGGTTTCTAAATTCTTCCTGATAAAATCATATTTTTTTTATTATTTTTTTTTCTAAAGTCTCCCTGAAAAAAAAAAAAAAAAAACAACCAAAAAAAACAGTGGGAGATTAATATTGGCCTTTCTGCTTGTGTGCCAGTCTTGACTCCTGGGTGTGCCATCTCTCTCTCTCTCTCTCTCTCTCTCTCTCTCTCTCTCTCCAATTGTGGTCCATACAAAGCCTATATTTTTTTTCCTTGATTTGGGTTCCAAAATCTACCAGAGAAAATAACTACATCAATCATTGGTAGAAAAATATTGGCCTCTGGGCTTGTGTGCCACTCCTGACTCCTCTGTGCGTCATCTCTCAGTCAGTGGGCCATAGAACGCCTATTTTTGTTTTTATTTGTTTTATAAATTCTCCCTGAAAAAATCATTTTATTTTATTTGGTTTCTAAATTCTTCCTGATAAAATCATATTTTTTTTTTTTTTCTAAAGTCTCCCTGAAAAAAAAAAAAAAAAAACAACCAAAAAAAACAGTGGGAGATTAATATTGGCCTTTCTGCTTGTGTGCCAGTCTTGACTCCTGGGTGTGCCATCTCTCTCTCTCTCTCTCTCTCTCTCTCTCTCTCTCTCTCTCCAATTGTGGTCCATAGAAAGCCTATATTTTTTTTCCTTGATTTGGGTTCCAAAATCTACCAGAGAAAATAACTACATCAATCATTGGTAGAAAAATATTGGCCTCTGGGCTTGTGTGCCACTCCTGACTCCTCTGTGCGTCATCTCTCAGTCAGTGGGCCATAGAACGCCTATTTTTGTTTTTATTTGTTTTATAAATTCTCCCTGAAAAAATCATTTTATTTTATTTGGTTTCTAAATTCTTCCTGATAAAATCATATTTTTTTTATTATTTTTTTTTTCTAAAGTCTCCCTGAAAAAAAAAAAAAAAAAACAACCAAAAAAAACAGTGGGAGATTAATATTGGCCTTTCTGCTTGTGTGCTAGTCTTGACTCCTGGGTGTGCCATCTCTCTCTCTCTCTCTCTATCTCTCTCTCTCTCTCTCTCTCCAATTGTGGTCCATAGAAAGCCTATATTTTTTTTCCTTGATTTGGGTTCCAAAATCTACCAGAGAAAATAACTCCATCAATCATTGGTAGAAAAATATTGGCCTCTGGGCTTGTGTGCCACTCCTGATTCCTGTGTGCGTCATCTCTCACTCAGTGGCCCATAGAAAGCATATAGTTTGTTACATTTGTTTTCTAAATTCTCCCTGCAAAAATCTATTTTTTTTTTTTTGGGGGGTTTCTAAAGTGTTCCTGAAAAAATTAAAAATAAAAAAAAAATAATAGTGTGACATTAATATTAACATTTGTGCTTCAGTGACAGTCCTGCGTGTGGGGCATCTCTCTAATTTGCAGCCACCAAAAACAGAGTGTGTAACATTGGGCCTGATTTTCGCTGTGGTCTCACCAACCTGTAAAGGGGTAGCTAAATCATACTGAAGTTATAGCTCACCGTGTAAGTTGTGTGACTGCAACAAATAACGTTAGTTTGGTTACGTTTTTAAAACAATGAGGAAGTCTAGTGGAAGAGGTCGTGGCCGGGGGCGTTCATTGTCAGCTGGTAATGAGGGTAGTGGTAGTGGTGGAGCATCAGGTGGTCATGGGGAAAAAAATATTGCACCTAAGTCTGGAGCTGTGGAGCCAGGTTCGTCGTCCGGCTACACAAGGCCTCGAACGCTCCCTTTTCTGGGATTAGGAAAACCGCTTTTAAAGCCGGAGCAGCAAGAGCAAGTTTTGGCTTATCTTGCTGACTCAGCCTCTAGCTCTTTTGCCTCCTCTCGTGAAACTGGTAAAAGTAAAAGCAGCGCATCGTTAGTGGATGTTCACGGTCAGGGACAAGTCACTTCCTTGTCCTCTTCAGCAAAAACAACAACAGAGAAGAATGCAGCAGGCGACACAACGGGTTACTCCATGGAGCTCTTTACACATACCGTCCCTGGCTTAGAAAGTGAAGCAGTTAACAGTCCATGCCCATTACAAGTTGAATCTGACATGGAGTGCACTGATGCACAGCCACAGCCAGACTACTATGCTGGTCCTTTGACTCAGACCACAACATTGCCCTCGCAGGGTGCTGATCAAGAATCAGACCCTGATGAGACTATGTTGCCCCATCACGAACGCTATACCACCGAACGACACGGTGACACAGACGAAGTTGCGCAGGAGGTACAAGAAGAGTTATTAGATGACCCAGTTCTTGACCCCGATTGGCAGCCATTGGGGGAACAGGGTGCAGGCGGCAGCATTTCTGAAGCAGAGGAGGAGGAGGGGCCGCAGCAGGCATCAACATCGCCACAGGTTCCATCTGCCGGGCCCGTATCTTGCCCAAAACGCGTGGCAAAGCCAAAACCTGGTGGAGGACAGCGTGCCCATCCGGTTAAAGCTCAGTCTGCAATGCCTGAAAAGGTATCCGATGCTAGAAAGAGTGCAGTCTGGCATTTTTTTAAACAACATCCAATTGATCAGCGCAAAGTCATCTGTCAAAAATGTTCTACTTCCTTAAGCAGAGGTCAGAATCTGAAAAGTCTCAATACTAGTTGCATGCATAGACATTTAACCACCATGCATTTGAAAGCTTGGACTAACTACCAAACGTCCCTTAAGGTTGTTGCACCCTCGGCCAATGAAGCTAGTCATCAACGCAACATCCCTTCCGGCAGTGTAGGACCACCATTTAGCGCACCACCTGCTGTATCTGTGCAGGTATCTTTGCCAGGCCAAAGCAGTCAGGGTCAGGGAATCACCAGTTTCGTAGTAGGAAACACTGCATCTAGGGCACCGGCGGCAACAATACCATCTCCCACCGTCTCTCAGTCTGCCATGTCCACCGGCACCCCCGCTAGTTCCACGATCTCCAGCTCTCCAGTCCAGCTCACCCTACATGAGACTATGGTTAGAAAAAGGAAATACTTAGCCTCGCATCCGCGTACACAGGGTTTGAACGCCCACATAGCTAGACTAATCTCGTTAGAGATGATGCCCTACCGGTTAGTTGAAAGCGAAGCTTTCAAAGACCTGATGGACTACGCTGTACCACGCTACGAGCTACCCAGTCGACACTTTTTTTCCAGAAAAGCCATCCCAGCCCTCCACCAGCATGTTAAAGAGCGCATCGTCCATGCACTCAGGCAATCTGTGAGCACAAAGGTGCACCTGACAACCGATGCATGGACCAGTAGGCATGGCCAGGGACGTTACGTGTCCATCACGGCACACTGGGTAAATGTGGTGGATTCAGGGTCCACAGGGGACAGCAAGTTTGGGACAGTTCTGCCTAGGCCACGGTCTAGTAAACAGTTGTCTGTAGCCGTTCGCACCCCCTCCTCCTCCTCCTCCTCCTCGTCCTCCTGCAGAAGCAAGAGCTCGTCCACAGACCGCAGTCGCACAAACACTCCATCCGCACCTGCCACTGTTGCACACCAGGTCTCCCATTATGGGGCAGCTACTGGCAAACGTCAGCAGGCTGTATTGGCTATGAAGTGTTTGGGCGACAATAGACACACCGCGGAAGTTCTGTCCGAGTTCTTGCAGCAAGAAACGCAGTCGTGGCTGGGCACTGTAGATCTTGAGGCAGGCAAGGTAGTGAGTGATAATGGAAGGAATTTCATGGCTGCCATCTCCCTTTCCCAACTGAAACACATTCCTTGCCTGGCTCACACCTTAAACCTGGTGGTGCAGTGCTTCCTGAAAAGTTATCCGGGGTTATCCGACCTGCTCCTCAAAGTGCGTGGACTTTGCGCACATATCCGCCGTTCGCCTGTACACTCCAGCCGTATGCAGACCTATCAGCGTTCTTTGAACCTTCCCCAGCATCGCCTAATCATAGACGTTGCAACAAGGTGGAACTCAACACTGCACATGCTTCAGAGACTGTGCGAACAGAGGCGGGCTGTTATGTTTTTGTGGGAGGATACACATACACGGGCAGGCAGTAGGATGGCAGACATGGAGTTGTCAGGTGTGCAGTGGTCGAAGATTCAAGACATGTGTCAAGTCCTTCAGTGTTTTGAGGAATGCACACGGCTGGTTAGTGCAGACAACGCCATAATAAGCATGAGCATCCCCCTAATGCGTCTGCTGATGCAAAGTTTGACGCACATAAAGGATCAGGCGTCTGCACCAGAGGAAGAGGAAAGCCTTGATGACAGTCAGCGATTGTCTGATCAGGGCAGTGTACATGACGAGGTACCGGGCGAAGAGGAGGTGGAGGATGAGGAGGATGATGGGGATGAGTATATTTTTAATGAGGAAGCTTTCCCGGGGGCACGGGAAATTGGTGGCGTGGCAAGGCCGGGTTCTGGTTTTTTGAGGGACACAAGTGACGTAGATTTGCCTGCAACTGCCCCTCAACCAAGCACAACCGCAGATTTGACAACGGGAACTTTGGCCCACATGGCGGATTATGCCTTGCGTATCCTCAAAAGGGACACACGCATTACAAAAATGATGAACGATGACGATTACTGGTTGGCCTGCCTCCTTGATCCTCGCTATAAAGGCAAATTGCAAAATATTATGCCACATGAGAACTTGGAACTAATATTAGCAACAAAACAATCAACTCTTGTTGACCGTTTGCTTCTGGCATTCCCTGCACACAGCGCCCGTGATCATTCTCACACGAGCTCCAGGGGCCAGCAGACCAGAGGGGTTAGAGGGGCAGAAATCAGAAGTGGCGTTGGCCAGAGGGGTTTTCTGACCAGGTTGTGGAGTGATTTTTCTATGACCGCAGACAGGACAGGTACTGCAGCATCAATTCAAAGTGACAGGAGACAACATTTGTCCAGTATGGTTACAAACTATTTTTCATCCCTTATCGACGTTCTCCCTCAACCGTCATTCCCATTTGATTACTGGGCATCAAAATTAGACACCTGGCCAGAATTGGCAGAATATGCATTGCAGGAGCTTGCTTGCCCGGCAGCTAGTGTCCTATCAGAAAGAGTATTCAGTGCTGCAGGTTCAATACTAACAGAAAAAAGGACTCGTCTGGCTACCCAAAATGTAGATGATCTAACCTTCATTAAAATGAACCACAACTGGATTTCAAAATCTTTTGCCCCACCCTGCCCGGCTGACACCTAGCTTTCCTATGAAAAGGTCTTGCCTGTGGACTATTCTGAATGACTTTTCCAATCTCGTAATTTTCTTCACCTGATTGTCCAGCATACGACATGTTTCCACCTCACGAAATGGCCAAAGTCCCCACACGGGGCCGTGCTATCGCCACTTTGCGCTTGGACCCTTGAGAGTGCTGTTTGTCTGAAGAGGTGGGTGTGGCCGCTTTTGGTCGACGGCACTGCCACTGGGTCCCTCATAGTACAATAAAGTGTCTCTGGCGGTGGTGGTGCGCACCCAACGTCAGACACACCGTTGTAATATGAGGGGCCCTGTGCCTGTACCGCCGGCCACAAGACAGTTCCCCCCCCCAGCTCAAACAGTGCTCTACCACTAGCAAAATTATCTCTCACAGCTTCACCAATGTGTAGTCTAGGCGCTGACATCCTTCAATGCCTGGCACTGACAATACCATTGTTTTGACATTTTTGTTATGTTAGGCCTTCGAAGCCTGTCTGCGGTCCCTTCTTTCTACAACTACTACACTGACCAGGCCACTGCTGGCCGTGTTACCCTGGAACCAATTTAAAAGTGCCTACAGTCAGCCCAATTTTGTTATGTTAGGCCTTCGAAGACTGTCTGCCGTCACTCCTTCCACTAGACTTCCACTGACCATACACTGCTGCCCATGTACCCCTGGAACCAATTTAAAAGTGCCTACAGCCAGCCCAAGTTTGTTATGTTAGGCCTTGGAAGCCTGTCTGCGGTCACTCCTTCCACTAGACTTCCACTGACCAGACCACTGCTGCCCGTGTACCCCTGGAACCAATTTAAAAGTGCCTACAGCCAGCCCAAGTTTGTTATGTTAGGCCTTGGAAGCCTGTCTGCGGTCACTCCTTCCACTAGACTTCCACTGACCAGACCACTGCTGCCCGTGTACCCCTGGAACCAATTTAAAAGTGCCTCCAGCCAGCCCAAGTTTGTTATGTTAGGCCTTGGAAGCCTGTCTGCGGTCACTCCTTCCACTAGACTTCCACTGACCAGACCACCGCTGCCCGTGTACCCCTGGAACCAATTTAAAAGTGCCTACAGCCAGCCCAAGTTTGTTATGTTAGGCCTTCGAAGCCTGTCTGCGGTCACTCCTTCCACTAGACTTCCACTGACCAGACCACTGCTGCCCGTGTACCCCTGGAACCAATTTAAAAGTGCCTCCAGCCAGCCCAAGTTTGTTATGTTAGGCCTTCGAAGCCTGTCTGCGGTCACTCCTTCCACTAGACTTCCACAGACCAGACCACTGCTGCCCGTGTACCCCTGGAACCAATTTAAAAGTGCCTACAGCCAGCCCAAGTTTGTTATGTTAGGCCTTGGAAGCCTGTCTGCGGTCACTCCTTCCACTAGACTTCCACTGACCAGACCACTGCTGCCCGTGTACCCCTGGAACCAATTTAAAAGTGCCTCCAGCCAGCCCAAGTTTGTTATGTTAGGCCTTCGAAGCCTGTCTGCGGTCACTCCTTCCACTAGACTTCCACAGACCAGACCACTGCTGCCCGTGTACCCCTGGAACCAATTTAAAAGTGCCTACAGCCAGCCCAAGTTTGTTATGTTAGGCCTTGGAAGCCTGTCTGCGGTCACTCCTTCCACTAGACTTCCACTGACCAGACCACTGCTGCCCGTGTACCCCTGGAACCAATTTAAAAGTGCCTCCAGCCAGCCCAAGTTTGTTATGTTAGGCCTTGGAAGCCTGTCTGCGGTCACTCCTTCCACTAGACTTCCACTGACCAGACCACTGCTGCCCGTGTACCCCTGGAACCAATTTAAAAGTGCCTCCAGCCAGCCCAAGTTTGTTATGTTAGGCTTTCGAAGCCTGTCTGCGGTCACTCCTTCCACTAGACTTCCACTGACCAGACCACTGCTGCCCGTGTACCCCTGGAACCAATTTAAAAGTGCCTACAGCCAGCCCAAGTTTGTTATGTTAGGCCTTGGAAGCCTGTCTGCGGTCACTCCTTCCACTAGACTTCCACTGACCAGACCACTGCTGCCCGTGTACCCCTGGAACCAATTTAAAAGTGCCTCCAGCCAGCCCAAGTTTGTTATGTTAGGCCTTCGAAGCCTGTCTGCGGTCACTCCTTCCACTAGACTTCCACAGACCAGACCACTGCTGCCCGTGTACCCCTGGAACCAATTTAAAAGTGCCTACAGCCAGCCCAAGTTTGTTATGTTAGGCCTTGGAAGCCTGTCTGCGGTCACTCCTTCCACTAGACTTCCACTGACCAGACCACTGCTGCCCGTGTACCCCTGGAACCAATTTAAAAGTGCCTCCAGCCAGCCCAAGTTTGTTATGTTAGGCCTTCGAAGCCTGTCTGCGGTCACTCCTTCCACTAGACTTCCACTGACCAGACCACTGCTGCCCGTGTACCCCTGGAACCAATTTAAAAGTGCCTCCAGCCAGCCCAAGTTTGTTATGTTAGGCCTTCGAAGCCTGTCTGCGGTCACTCCTTCCACTAGACTTCCACTGACCAGACCACTGCTGCCCGTGTACCCCTGGAACCAATTTAAAAGTGCCTACAGCCAGCCCAAGTTTGTTATGTTAGGCCTTGGAAGCCTGTCTGCGGTCACTCCTTCCACTAGACTTCCACTGACCAGACCACTGCTGCCCGTGTACCCCTGGAACCAATTTAAAAGTGCCTCCAGCCAGCCCAAGTTTGTTATGTTAGGCCTTCGAAGCCTGTCTGCGGTCACTCCTTCCACTAGACTTCCACAGACCAGACCACTGCTGCCCGTGTACCCCTGGAACCAATTTAAAAGTGCCTACAGCCAGCCCAAGTTTGTTATGTTAGGCCTTTGAAGCCTGTCTGCGGTCACTCCTTCCACTAGACTTCCACTGACCAGACCACTGCTGCCCGTGTACCCCTGGAACCAATTTAAAAGTGCCTCCAGCCAGCCCAAGTTTGTTATGTTAGGCCTTCGAAGCCTGTCTGCGGTCACTCCTTCCACTAGACTTCCACTGACCAGACCACTGCTGCCCGTGTACCCCTGGAACCAATTTAAAAGTGCCTACAGCCAGCCCAAGTTTGTTATGTTAGGCCTTCGAAGCCTGTCTGCGGCCCGTTCTTTCAACTACAACTACACTGACCAGGCCACTGATGGCCGTGTTCCCCTGGAACCAATTTTAACTTGCCTACAGCCAGCCCTATGTTATTATGTTAGGCCTTCGAAGCCTGTCTGCGTCCCGTTCTTTCAACTACAACTACACTGACCAGGCCACTGATGGCCGTGTTCCCCTGGAACCAATTTTAACTTGCCTACAGCCAGCCCAATGTTAGGCCTTTGATGACTGTCTGCCGTCACTCCTTCCACTAGGCCTCCACTGACCTGTCTATTGCTGCCCGTGTACCCCTTGAACCAACCTAATAAAATATTTAAAAAATTAATTTGATTATAAAAAATAAGATCGTGTTGAGATCTCAAATGCAGACATTTTAACAATCAAAACAAACACACAACAAATATCTGGAACTGTACTACAAAGGTCCAACAGCTACAATTTCTTTCTCCTGCAAGAAGTTAACTGAAAGTTTTTTGGAGTTGTTAACACAGATATGGCATCCACCGAGTGTTGTCCTGTCGCGTCTCCTTTAAATTATTTCCAATAAGATGTTAAACTATTAATTTAATAAAATCAATAATTAAAAAAATAATTGAGTAAGTCAAAAGCACATTGCAAATAAACATTAATTACAAATCAAGAAGCATGGCGCGTCCGAGGGTGAGTAGATACCGAATAAGAATATAATCACCCTCGGACGCGCAATGCTTATTTACAACAGCCTTCCTTCCTAAGAATCAGCCCTTCCGTGGTGTAGAGAGAGGTTGTGTTACACTCCAAGGTGTTCCCCAGGTTGCCTTTCCTGAGCTTCGATCTTCCGGCTCTCGTTTAGTAGCTGTTGGAAACTACGCTGCATTAGGCCTACTAATTGTGTATGGGTGAAACAGTGGCGCATCTGCGGTCCCTCCTTCCACTAGGCCTCCACTGACCTGTCTACTGCGGCCCGTGTACCCCTTGAACCAAACTAATAAAATATTTAAAAAATTAATTTGATTATAAAAAATAAGATCGTGTTGAGATCTCAAATGCAGACATTTTAACAATCAAAACAAACACACAACAAATATCTGGAACTGTACTACAAAGGTCCAACAGCTACAATTTCTTTCTCCTGCAAGAAGTTAACTGAAAGTTTTTTGGAGTTGTTAACACAGATATGGCATCCACCGAGTGTTGTCCTGTCGCGTCTCCTTTAAATTATTTCCAATAAGATGTTAAACTATTAATTTAATAAAATCAATAATTAAAAAAATAATTGAGTAAGTCAAAAGCACATTGCAAATAAACATTAATTACAAATCAAGAAGCATGGCGCGTCCGAGGGTGAGTAGATACCGAATAAGAATATAATCACCCTCGGACGCGCAATGCTTATTTACAACAGCCTTCCTTCCTAAGAATCAGCCCTTCCGTGGTGTAGAGAGAGGTTGTGTTACACTCCAAGGTGTTCCCCAGGTTGCCTTTCCTGAGCTTCGATCTTCCGGCTCTCGTTTAGTAGCTGTTGGAAACTACGCTGCATTAGGCCTACTAATTGTGTATGGGTGAAACAGTGGCGCATCTGCGGTCCCTCCTTCCACTAGGCCTCCACTGACCTGTCTACTGCGGCCCGTGTACCCCTTGAACCAACCTAATAAAATATTTAAAAAATTAATTTGATTATAAAAAATAAGATCGTGTTGAGATCTCAAATGCAGACATTTTAACAATCAAAACAAACACACAACAAATATCTGGAACTGTACTACAAAGGTCCAACAGCTACAATTTCTTTCTCCTGCAAGAAGTTAACTGAAAGTTTTTTGGAGTTGTTAACACAGATATGGCATCCACCGAGTGTTGTCCTGTCGCGTCTCCTTTAAATTATTTCCAATAAGATGTTAAACTATTAATTTAATAAAATCAATAATTAAAAAAATAATTGAGTAAGTCAAAAGCACATTGCAAATAAACATTAATTACAAATCAAGAAGCATGGCGCGTCCGAGGGTGAGTAGATACCGAATAAGAATATAATCACCCTCGGACGCGCAATGCTTATTTACAACAGCCTTCCTTCCTAAGAATCAGCCCTTCCGTGGTGTAGAGAGAGGTTGTGTTACACTCCAAGGTGTTCCCCGGGTTGCCTTTCATGAGCTTCGATCTTCCGGCTCTCGTTTAGTAGTTGGTGGAAACTACGCTGCATTAGGCCTACAAATTTGGTATGGGGTGTAGAGACAGGTTGTGTTACACTCCAAGGTTTTCACCAGGTTGCCTTTCCTGAGCTTCTATCTTCAGGCTCTCATTAAATTGTGGTTAAATGGAACAACTGCATTTGGCGTACTAGTTGGTTTGGGGCCTACTATCGGTGTCTGCCACTCCTTGCTGTTCTCCTGGTTTCCTGTCCTGAAATTCCATTTTCAGCCTCTCGTTAAGTAGTTGTTAATGTTAGACTGCATTTGGCCTACTAGTTGAGTTGGGGCCTACTATCGGTGTCTGCCACTCCTTGCTGTTCTCCTCCACTGAACAAAGCTGTGCCGCCTGTTTACTACGGTTGTCAATTTTGAACTGCATTTCGACTACTTACTGATTTGGCCCTACTCTCTGTGTCAGCCTCTCATTCCAGTTGTCCTCCACTGCAATGCCCCCTGGTTATTCCTGTGTTACCAATTTTGAACTGCATTTAGCCCACTTTCTTCTTTGGGCCTATATCTGTGTTTCCACTTCATCGTGCCCATTGCCCAGCCAGTGATAGATGAGTCTGCTGGTACATTGACCCATAACGCAACATTCCCCGTGCACGCTACACAACAACATTGTGACCCTGCTGAAAGTCAGGTTGCTCTTCCCGCATACCATACCACCTTACACGGGGACAAAGAGGAAGGTGCAGATGAAAGTGCAGGTTCCATCATCAGGTGGGGGGAGGAATACTAGTTGGCGACGTCACTGGCACAGGGCCTCTCATAGTACGCAAAAGTGTTGCTGCCGGTGGGAGGCGCCCCCGCCGTGCAAACACACCGCTGTACTTTGAGGGGCCCTGTGCCAGTGCCAATGCCAACGAGTGGGCCCCCCCTGCTTGCTCAGGTTCACAGCACTTGCAAAGTTGAAATACTTACCTCTCCCTGCTCCACTGCCGTGACGTGGTCCAGATTTCCTGGGCCCACTAATTACTTGAACCAGCCCTACCCCACACAACTTTAGCCAAATGACCCCCAATTTCAAATGCCTTCCAATTATTATAAGGTAAATTACGCTTGACAAGCTTCATTAAGAAGAATGGATGGTTTTGACATTAAAATGGGCACTCTAGGTGTTTTCCTGGCCCCCACTCACTGCCGACTATGCTGCCCCATTGACTTGCATTGGGTTTCGTGTTTCGGTCGATCCCGACTTTACGTCATAATCGGCCGATTTCACTCGACCCGACTTTGGACATAGTCGGGTTTCGCAAAACCCGGCTCGACTCTAAAAAGGTCAAGGTCGCTCAACTCTACTGGCTACCCATTCATTATAGGATCCAATTCAAAGTACTTGTTCTCACCCACAAAGCTCTCCACAGTGCGGCAACCCCATACATCTCCTCCCTTATTTCTGTCTATCGGCCTAACCAACCACTGCACTCTGCAAATGACTTTCGACTAACCTCTGCCCTAATCTGTACCTCTCACTCCCGTCTCCAAGACTTCTTCCGTGCTGCGCCAATCCTCTGGAATGCTCTACCCCAAGATATTAGGACCATTCACAATTTGCATAGTTTTAGGCACGCCCTCAAAACATATTTCTTCAGTGCGGCCTATCACATTCCCTAATCAAAGTAATTTTATGTGTAAGGGCGCGTGTGTGCCCATTCACTATCTCCATCTATCCCCTACTCCCTCAAGATGGCTGGACCATCATTGTAAATACATAATTTTAAATAAGCTCCTGTACTTTGTATCTCCTGCACCTCATTGTAGATTGTAAGCTCTCACGAGCAGGGTCGTCTTATTTTGCTTTAATTATTGTATTGTTAACGTTGTTACTGATAATGTGTGCAAAACTGTAAAGCGCTGCGGAATATGTTACCACTATATAAAAATAAAGATTATTATTATTATTATTATTATTACTTATGACTTGCTCTTGAAACTGTTAAACTGTAAAGCGCTGTGGAATATGTTGGTGGTATATAAATAAAGATTATTATTATTAGTAAATGCTGAGGCATTCCTCAGGGGCGGTTCTTAAATGCTGAGGGATTCCTTAAATGATTAATTAGAGTAGTTCTCATCTGGCACTGCATGTCCTCTGTTTGGACGAACATTCCTTAGCTTAGGGTACCATCACACTGAAACGACGCTGCAGCGATACGACAACGATGTCGATCGCTGCAGCGTCACTGTTTGGTCGCTGGAGAGCTGTCACACAGACAGCTCTCCAGCGATCAACGATCCCGAAGTCCCCTGGTAACCAGGGTAAACATCGGGTTACTAAGCGCAGGGCCGCGCTTAGTAACCCGATGTTTACCCTGGTTACCAGCGTAAACGTAAAAAAACCAAACACTACATACTTACATTCCGTGTCTGTCCTCCAGCTCTGTGCTTTCCTCTGCACTGTGAGCGCCGGTCAGCCGTAAAGCAGAGCGATGATGTCACCGCTGTGCTTTCTGGCTGGCTGGCGCTGACACAGGATGCAGGAGGAGTGCAGAGAAGCACAGCGCCGGTGACAGACAGCTGAAGGTAAGTATGTAATGTTTGTTTTTTTTACGTTTACGCTGGTAACCAGGGTAAACATCGGGTTACTAAGTGTGGCCCTGCGCTTAGTAACCCGATGTTTACCCTGGTTACCAGTGAAGACATCGCTGAATCGGCGTCACACACGCCGATTCAGCAATGTCAGCGGGAGATCCAGCGACGAAATAAAGTTTCAGACGATCTGCTACGATGTACGATTCTCAGCGGGGTCCCTGATCGCAGTAGCGTGTCAGACACAGCGAGATCGTAACGATATCGCTTTAACGTCACGGATCGTGCCGTCCTAGCGATCAAAGTGCCACTGTGTGACGGTACCCTTACAAATGTTTTCCTGATCTCCCTCCCTATACACATGGATACTCAGATTGACTGAGTGAGCATGTGTTTTAAGAAAGAAAGCTGAAATGAAATCTTGGCTGCAGCTTATCTCCACAGGAACAAAAGGATTAACTAGATAAGGCTCAGAAAAGTAAAAGGGACAGCACTGCATGTTGTGAACAAAAAAAAGAAGGCTATGTGGTAAAAAAAAGGTGGCGCTTATTTTACATATCACATTTGTCATTCAGGAGAGGGTGACTCTGACCAAGTAACTTTTATTAGTCGTACCTATGCACAATCCACACCCTTTCTACACACACAACCTTCTGTGTCCCAAATTGCCAGGCCATGAGAAACTTTCCAGAATCAGGACAACCCTTCCGGGAAGTCTCACATTACTCCCAGAGCTTCCCGCACTTTATAAAGTCTAGTGTCATATCCAACAAGTGGGCAATTTGAGGGCAAAGGTGTGAAAAAAAGGCCTCATTTCTGAAAGAAAAAGTCTTTGTTGTAGCAACCAATCAGAGCTCAGCTATCATTTCTGAAACTGCTCTGGAAAAATGAAAGCTGAGCTGTGATTCGTTTCTATATAAAAAAAGATTTTTTTTCTCTCAGACGATTTTGATGTGCCCCGATTGATTGATGGTTATGTCTTTTTTTTAGTTTGTCATGGAGGTTTATCAGATAGGTAGTCTCCCTAGGTCTAGTTCATTAAGGTGGCTCCAGTCAGCGCTTTGAGTTGTGTTTGACCGGTGACAGCATTAAGCTCCTCCATTTTTCTCGTCTTTTCTGTCAGAGCAAGAACAAGACAATAAAAGTATAGAGGAAGCTACTGGGTCAGCGAACACTTATGGATGGGCAGCCGGGCATGGACAAAGCAAGTGTCAACCGCTTGTCAGCACTCATTGACAGGGGACAGAGGTGTCCTGGTGGGACGAAATGGTGAAAGCAGTAAAGAGTGAAAGGAGATGTCACTCCGGGTCTTTCTGGTCAACTTGCCCAACATGGAAATGGGTGTTAGATGATTGCAAAGGTCAGCAGCAAGTGGGAGGGCGACCCTGTCAGGAGCCCCTGCAGACTTCATCTCTTCCCTTCTCTGATCATTTACTTTAAATCACTGTGCAGGTGACCATGTGGAAATAAGAGCCGCTGCCGCCTGCGACTGACCGCGTGGAAATATGAGCCAATACCGCCTGCTTCTAAGGCCGGGTCACTCTTGCGAGTGCAATGCGAGAAACTCGTGCGAGTCTCTTACATTGCACACACAAGTGTGACCCCGGCCTAACCGTGTGGATATATGAGCCGATGATGCCTGCGACTGATCGTGTGGAAATGTTAGCCAATGTCGCCTGCAACTGACCGTGTGGAAATAACTGATGCAGCCTGTGACTGACTGTGTGGAAATATGATCCGATACCGCCTGCGACTGGCCATGTGGAAATAACTGATGCCGACTGAAACTGATTGTGTTGAAATAACAGCCAATGCTACCTGCAATGACCTGAGAAGTACAAAAGTGCAAGGTGTGAGAACACTGGGAAAAACTAAACTTACATCCATAAAAGAGTGTTTTTCAGGAAACACCCATATCAACGTGTCATCCTCAGATCCCCATAAGAGTGTGTCATCCACAGATCCCCCATAACAGTGCATCATTTGCAGCGCCCCAGAGTCCTGGTCGTTGCAGTTATGTTATTCTTCCACCAGGGGGAGTGATGTTACGTCTGAAGGTAATGAAGGAGATCTTCTCTCCAGGTATCGCAACCACAAAACACACTTCACACTCCAGTCCGCCAGGGGGAGCCATGCGTCTATCTATTAGGGCACTCCTCACACTTAGGTAAAACTGGTGGGTTGGTTAGGAAGTTAGACAGAAGCTGACTGGAGGGACAGAGTCCTGGTCGTTGCAGTAATGTTATCCTTCCACCAGGGGGAGTGATGTTACGTCTGAAGGCAATGAAGGAGATCTTCTGTCCAGGTATCACAACCACAAAACACACTTCACACTCCAGTCTACCAGGGGTAGCCATGCTTCTATCTATTAGGGCACTCCTCACACTTAGGTAAAACTGGTGGGTTGGTTAGGAAGTTAGACAGAAGCTGACTGGAGGGAGTAGGAGATAGTCAGTGGGTCCCGACCGAGTTTGGCAGAGGCTGGTTAGAGTGGGTTCCAGCCAGCTCCAGACTGTGGCCTGTGGAAGACGAAGGTACACGGAGCTGCACCTGCATCCCATGTGGCAGCATCCTAAGAAAGGACATGAAAGGAATTGTGCTGCAGTGAGTGAGCAACGAAGTCATAGCAAAAGGAGAGGAACATCAGAGGGAGACCAGCTAGAAGCAGGCTGCCTCCTTCTGAAGCGCACTACCGGTAGCCAGAACACCGAGGGAGTAAGGATCTCTATGCCGTTACTTCAGAGACTGGTAGGACAGTTGATTCCCCGTCGGCTGCCCGACCGTATACCCAGGAGGCAGGGTGGCAACTTGTGGGGGCTGGGGCATCTCTAGGGTCCCTATAAAAAGCCTCAGGCCACCAGTCACACGGGTTTGTCCTATCCATCAGGGGGACAGAGAGAAGAGACTGAACATCTACAATAGTTGTGAGGACCTTACCAATTTGCTCAGCAGGGAGGTACTACAACGCCCAGGCGCTAGAGGAAGGCTATTGAATTCCACCTGGATAAGGGGACTCTGGATTTGCCTTCAGACCGGCCGGACTCTGCCTACCCTGTGGTCCCTACCCTGGACTGTGGATGCTGAATCCTTCAGTAAAGGTAAAGAGACTGCAACCTTGTGTCCTCGTTATTCACTGCGCCTTACATCATCCACCATCTACACTCTGGGAAGCCCTGGGGACATACTTCACCTGTGGGAAGGTATACCATCTAGCTGCCATAACATCACCCCAGCAGATCCCTAAGCAGCGTCGGTCACCCTGACCGAATACCACAGGTGGCGTAATGAACATTATCCCTTTAAAGACATTTCCCCCACAATTTACAGTGGATGTTCCCCTAGGGCCACGGACCGGGTCAGCCACCGTGACATCCCCACTGAGTACAGAAGAAGGGCCCGGATCCGAGTAACCCCTAGCCCTTGGGGGCGAGGCACATCCACAGATCCCCATCACAGTGCGTCATCCACAGATCCCCTAATAACAGTGAGTCATCCACAGATTCCCATAACAGTGTCATCCGCAGATCCCCATAACAGTGTGTTATCCACAGATCACCCATAACAGTGCATCATCCACATATCCCTATCACATTGCATCATTCACAGATCCCCTAATAGCAGTGAGTCAGCCACAGATCCACATAACAGTGCAACATCCACAGAGCCCCATAACACTGCATCATCCATAGATCCCCATAACAGTGCAACATCCACAGATCCCCATAACAGTGTGTCATCTACAGATCCCCATAATAATGCGTCATCCATAGATCCCCATTACAGTGCAACATCCACAGATCCCCATAACAGTGTGTCATCCACAGATCCCCATAACATGGCAACATCAACAGATCCCCATAACAATGTGTCATCCGCAGATCCCCATAACAGTGCAACATCCACAGATCCCCCCAAAAAGGCATCATCCACAGATCCCCATGACAGTGCATCATCCACAGATCCCCCATAAGAGTGCGTCACCCACAGATCCCCCATAACAGTGCATCATCCGCAGATCCCCATAATAATGGGGATAACATAACAGTGTGTCATCCACAGATCCCCACAACAGTGTGTCACCCACAGATCCCCACAACAGTGCGTCAGCCACAGATCCCCATTACAGTGTGCCATCCACAGATCCCCATAACAGTGCATCATCCACAGATCCCCATAACAGTGCGTCATCCACAGATCCCCCATAACAGTGTGTCATCCACAGATTCCCATAACACTGCTTCATCCAGATTCGCATGACAGTGCATCATCAGCAGATTCCCCATAACAGTGTGCCATCCACAGAGGAGGAGGTGGTGATGGCGAACTCAGTCGAGGGGTTCAAGAGAGGCCTGGATGTCTTCCTGGAGCAGAACAATATTGTATCATACAATTATTAGGTTCTGTAGAAGGACGAAGATCTGGGGATTTATTATGATGGAATATAGGCTGAACTGGATGGACAAATGTCTTTTTTCGGCCTTACTAACTATGTTACTATGTTACTATGTTAATAATGCGTCATCCACAGATCCCAATAATAGTGTGTCATCAAAAGATCCCCCATAACAGTGCGTCATCCACAATTTCCCTATAACAATGCCACATCCGTAGATCCCCTCATAACAGTGAGTCATCCACAGATCCCTATAAAAGTGCAACATCCACAGATCCCTATAACAGTGTGTCATCCACAGATCCCCATAACAGTGCAACATCAACAGATCCCCAAAATAGTGCATCATCCACAGATCCCCATAACAGTGTGTCATCCACAGATCCCCATCATAGTGTGCCATCCACAGATCCCCATAACAGTGTGTCATCCACAGATCCCCATAACAGTGTGTCATCTACAGATCCCCATAACAGTGCAACAACCATAGATCCCCATAACAGTGTGTCATCCACAGATCCCCACAACAGTGTGTCACCCACAGATCCCCACAACAGTGCGTCAGCCACAGATCCCCATTACAGTGTGCCATCCACAGATCCCCATAACACTGCTTCATCCACAGATCCCCATAACAGTGCATCATCCACAGATCCCCATAACAGTGCGTCATCCACAGATCCCCATAACACTGCTTCATCCACAGATTCCCATAACAGAGCATCATCAGCAGATTCCCCATAACAGTGTGCCATCCACAGATCCCCCATAACACTGCTTCATCCACAGATCCCCATAACAGTGCATCATCCACAGATCCCCCATAATAATGCGTCATCCACACATCCCAATAATAGTGTGTCATCCAAAGATCCCCCATAACAGTCCGTCATCCACAATTTCCCTATTACAATGCCTCATCCGTAGATCCCCTCATAACAGTGAGTCATCCACAGATCCTTATAACAGTGCAACAGCCACAGATCCCCATAACAGTGTGTCAGCCACAGATCCCCATAACAGTGCAACATCCACAGATCCCCATAACAGTGCATCATCCACAGATCCCCATAACAGTGTGTCATCCACAGATCCCCAAAACAGGGGTCATCCACAGATTCCCATCACAGAGTGTCATCAACAGATCCCCATAACAGTGTGTCATCCACAGATCCCCATAACAGTGTGTCATCCACAGATCTCTATAACAGTGCATCATCCATAGATCCCCATAACAGTGTGTCATCCACAGATCCCCATAACAGTGTGGCATCCACAGATCCCCATAACAGTGTGTCACCCACAGATCCCCATAAAAGTGCACCATCCACAGATCCCCATAACAGTGCATCATCCTCAGATCCCCATAATAGTGTGCCATCCACAGATACCTCATAACACTGCTTCATCCACAGATCCCCATAACAGTGCATCATCCACAGATCCCCATAACAGTGCGTCATCCACAGATCCCCATAACAGTGTGCCATCCACAGATCCCCCATAACACTGCTTCATCCACAGATCCCCACAACAGTGCATCATCCACAGATCCCCATAACAGTGCGTCATCCACAGATCCCCATAACAGCGTGCCATCCACAGATCCCCATAACACGGCTTCATCCACAGATCCCCATAACAGTGCGTCATCCACAGATCCCCCATAACAGTGTGCCATCCACAGATCCCCCATAACACTGCTTCATTCACAGATCCCCATAACAGTGCATCATCCACAGATCCCCCATAACAGTGTGTCATACACAGATACCCATAACAGTGCATCATCCACAGATACCCATAACAGTGGGTCATCCACAGATCCCCATAACAGTGCCTCATCCACAGATCCCCATAACAGTGCCTCATCCACAGATCCCCATAACAGTGCGTCATCCACAGATCCCCCATAACAGTGTGCCATCCATAGATCCCCCATAACACTGCTTCATCCACAGATCCCCATAACAGTGCGTCATCCACAGATCCCCCATAACAGTGTGTCATACACAGATACCCATAACAGTGCATCATCCACAGATACCCATAACAGTGGGTCATCCACAGATCCATCTTCTACTCAAATGTTCACATTAAAATTTTGACATCACATTTTGCTTATGTGAAAGTCCCACGAGCCAAGATTAAGAATTTGTCAAGAGATAATTAAATAATGATCTAGGAACTCTATCCGTTTACTCGTTTACTGTGCCTCATCCACAGATCCCCATAACAGTGCCTCATCCACAGATCCCCATAACAGTGCATCATCCACAAATCCCCTTAACAGTGCATCATCCACAGGTCCCCATAACAGTGTGTCATCAACATTACCCATAACAGTGTGCAGCGCCCCAGGGTCCTGGTCATTGCAGTAATATCATTCTCCTCTAGGGGAAAGTGATGTTACGTCTGATGGCAATAAAGGAGATCACTTTACCAGGTATCACAATCCATACACCACACTTCACACTCCAGTCCGCCAGGGGGAGCTATGCTCCTATTTAGTAGGGCACTCCACAATTAGGTAAAACTGGTGGGCTGGATAGGAAGCTAGGCAGAATCTGACTGGGCTTGACCCAGGCAGCACCTGTCAGGCAGACAGGGGAAAGGAGGAACATTAAACAGCTGCAGACAGAGAGGTCCCTGACAGGGGTGGGATCCTGTCAGAGGCCTAGATAGAAGGCCATGGAGCTGCGCCTGCCCCACATGCGGCAGCATCCTAAGAAAGGACACAAAGGGAATTGCGTTGCTGAGAGTGAGAAACGAAGTCATAGCGAAAGGAGAGAAAACCAGAAGGAGTTCTGTCCTGTAAAAGGCTGCCTCCTTCTGAGGCGCAGAAGCTGGTAGCCAGAACACCGAGGGAGCAATCGTCTCCAAGCCTTGCTTCAGAGACTGGCAGGACAGCTAGTTCCATATTAGTTGCCCGACCCATACCCAGGAGGCACGGTGGCAACTTGTGGGGGCTGGGGCGTCATAGGGTCCCTGTAAAAAGCCTCAGGCCATCAGTCATACGGGTTTGTCCTATCCATGCCATCTGGGGGACAGAGAGAAAGAGACAGAACATCTAGAACACCAACATCAGTTGTGAGGACCTCACTGACAAGCTCAGCAGGGAGGTACTACAACACTCAGGCACTAGAGGAAGGCTACTGATTTCCACCTGGGTAAGGGGACTCTGGAATTGCCTTCAGACCGGCCGGACTCTGCGTACCCTGTGATCTGGTGCTCTGGACTGTGGATGCTGAAGCCTTCAGTAAAGGTAAAGAGACTGCAACCTTGTGTCCTCGTTATTCACTGTGCCTTACAACATCCACCATTCACCATTTAGACTCTGGGAAGCCCTGGGGACATACTTCACCTGTGGGAAAGTACACCATCTAGCTGCCATAACATCACCCCAGCGGACCCCTAAGCAGCGTCGGTCACCCTGACCGAATCCCCCATTTTTTAACTGACGTCCCCTAGGGCCATGGACCGGGTCAGCCACCGTGACATCCCCATTGAGAACCGAAGGACTCGGTAACAAGTACCCCACTGCCCAAAGGGGGGGGCGATCCAAGTGCGTTATCCACAGATCCCCCATAACAGTGTGTCATCCACATCCCCCATAACAGTGTCATCCACATTACCCATAACAGTGTGCTATATGCCATTCAGAGTCCCTTGAACATTAGCGACCATTCATTAGTCATCTTCATCCAGTTTCTTCTGTTGGAAAAAATAATTGCACACTTACATCTGCATTTCTGGGCAACAAGATGCTCTGCTACTTTCACCTGTTTAATGGCCGCCAGATTGTCTGCAGAAGGGTCATAAAGCCCATTCTTAATACAAAGTGCATAAAATTCAGACAATCTAATGGACTCCTGGCCAAATTTCACTGTACTTGTGAGTGACACCTGCTTGATTTAAGGGGATTTTTGGCTGGAGGAGAGAAGATATTTGTCAGCTTCCAGGAGAACAGTTCCTGAAACCCAACAGACAGGTGGCAAAATGAACTAGTTGGATGTATGATTTGCATCATAATGAACATGTTGACTAAATGCAACAGTGTCTTTAAAGATGATGGACTACAAGCCTGCACTTTCAGTCTTAAGGTACCGTCACACTAAGCGACGCTGCAGCGATACCGACAACGATCCGGATCGCTGCAGCGTCACTGTTTGGTCGCTGGAGAGCTGTCACACAGACAGCTCTCCAGCGACCAACGATCCCGAGGTCCCCGGTAACCAGGGTAAACATCGGGTAACTAAGCGCAGGGCCGCGCTTAGTAACCCGATGTTTACCCTGGTTACCATCGTTAAAGTAAAAAAACAAACACTACATACTTACCTACCGCTGTCTGTCCTTGGCGCTCTGCTTCTCTGGTCTGGCTGTGAGCACAGCGGCCGGAAAGCAGAGCGGTGACGTCACCGCTCTGCTTTCCGGCTGCCCGGCGCTCACAGCCAGACCAGAGAAGCAGAGCGCCGAGGACAGACAGCGATAGGTAAGTATGTAGCGTTTGTTTTTTTTACTTTAACGATGGTAACCAGGGTAAACATCGGGTTACTAAGCGCGGCCCTGCGCTTAGTAACCCGATGTTTACCCTGGTTACCAGCGAAGACATCGCTGAATCGGTGTCACACACGCCGATTCAGCGATGTCTACGGGGAGTCCAGCGACGAAATAAAGTTCTGGACTTTCTTCCCCGACCAGCGACAGCACAGCAGGGGCCTGATCGCTGCTGCCTGTCACACTGGACGATATCGCTAGCGAGGACGCTGCAACGTCACGGATCGCTAGCGATATCGTCTAGTGTGACGGTACCCTTACATTGTCTGTTGTGTCTCAGGTCTGTGCCTCAGGGCAACATTTTAAACTAGGAGGAAAACATTGGTTAGTCTTGTCTTGAACGATTAATAATGTACTGTATGTATGTACTAGTATGGACTGGTCCATCAAACCATCCCACTAACTAAAGGGTACAGTACTTGCTTGGCTCTTCTAGGAGAAAAGGTCCTCAAGATTCTGCTCTGATTTTCTTCTCCTGCTGGTTTATGTAGACCAGTGATGGAGCCAACTGGTGGCGAGACTCTACAGATTTGTAAGAGATGCATTAGCCACCTTGAATATCTAGGGGCCACAACTCTGCTCAGGGCATCTGACCCGCACGGGCCCGGTCGCAGTCGCGACTTCGGTGACCACGATCGTTATGCCCCTGGCTATGGGCTTGTTCCTCAGAGGATGGCCTTTTCCTATTAGCTCCAGTGATGGAAGACATTGTGGATAATTGTAGCTTCTAGCTTTGTGGGGGCAGTTTGGGGAAGACCCTTTTCTGTTCTCCATGACTGTGCCATATAGATATGGTTAGGGGAGTAAGAACATGACTGGCCGCTCAGGACCTGGACATCAACCAAATCCAACACCATTGGGATGAAGTCCTCAATATCCGTGTCTGAGCTCATAAATAGGCAAAAATTCCTAGACACCTTCAAAATCTTTTCAAAATCGTCACCACAAGAGTAGGAACTGCTATAGCCGCAGTTGGGAATCAATGACTATCCTAATCTTATCTTGCATTAATAATCAGATTAAAGAAAACAAACATATTTTTGGAAACATCCAGTGGCAGAAACTACAGACTGTTCCTGGAAATGCCCCAAACTAAACTGATAGAACTGATCTGTCTTTCAGGTAACAGGCAACTGCTCATAAAGCAATTCCCTTATACATCAAACACCTACAGGAGATTCAGTTCTGTCCTGTGCACTATTTGCCACCACTAGTGATGAGCCTTCCCCATGCAGCTCCTAGGTTTGGTCCTCGGTACTTATCCACGCTGTGCTGCATCACTTATTAGGTGTCTCTGAGTTATGGGGATGCAGCTCTCGTGCCAGAATGCAATTGCATATTAATGACACGGACGTAATGCTTTATAAAGCCTGACTGACTGGCATACCAGGTTAATGAAATAAACTTCTATCGATCGTTACCGATTGTCCCTTCTTATTAAGTGAGCGATAAAAGAATAGTCCAGGATTTGCCAGAAAACATTAGGGAATTATTGTAAGAAATCAGGCAAGACTTAAACAGATAAGAACACTAAGGGATTTTTACTGCAAAACAATATATACAGTGGGGCAAAAAAGTATTTAGTCAGTCAGCAATAGTGCAAGTTCCACCACTTAAAAAGATGAGAGGCGTCTGTAATTTACATCATAGGTAGACCTCAACTATGGGAGACAAACTGAGAAAAAAAAATCCAGAAAATCACATTGTCTGTTTTTTTATCATTTTTTTTGCATATTATGGTGGAAAATAAGTATTTGGTCAGAAACAAACAATCAAGATTTCTGGCTCTCACAGACCTGTAACTTCTTCTTTAAGAGTCTCCTCTTTCCTACACTCATTACCTGTAGTAATGGCACCTGTTTAAACTTGTTATAAGTATAAAAAGACACCTGTGCACACCCTCAAACAGTCTGACTCCAAACTCCACTATGGTGAAGACAAAAGAGCTGTCAAAGGACACCAGAAACAAAATTGTAGCCCTGCACCAGGCTGGGAAGACTGAATCTGCAATAGCCAACCAGCTTGGAGTGAAGAAATCAACAGTGGGAGCAATAATTAGAAAATGGAAGATATACAAGACCACTGATAATCTCCCTCGATCTGGGGCTCCATGCAAAATCCCACCCCGTGGGGTCAGAATGATCACAAGAATGGTGAGCAAAAATCCCAGAACCACGCGGGGGGACCTAGTGAATGAACTGCAGAGAGCTGGGACCAATGTAACAAGACCTACCATAAGTAACACACTACGCCACCATGGACTCAGATCCTGCAGTGCCAGACGTGTCCCACTGCTTAAGCCAGTACATGTCCGGGCCCGTCTGAAGTTTGCTAGAGAGCATTTGGATGATCCAGAGGAGTTTTGGGAGAATGTCCTATGGTCTGATGAAACCAAACTGGAACTGTTTGGTAGAAACACAACTTGTCGTGTTTGGAGGAAAAAGAATACTGAGTTGCATCCATCACACACCATACCTACTGTAAAGCATGGTGGTGGAAACATCATGCTTTGGGGCTGTTTCTCTGCAAAGGGGCCAGGACGACTGATCTGGGTACATGAAAGAATGAATGGGGCCATGTATCGTGAGATTTTGAGTGCAAACCTCCTTCCATCAGCAAGAGCATTGAAGATGAAACGTGGCTGGGTCTTTCAACATGACAATGATCCAAAGCACACCGCCAGGGCAACGAAGGAGTGGCTTCGTAAGAAGCATTTCAAAGTCCTGGAGTGGCCTAGCCAGTCTCCAGATCTCAACCCTATAGAAAACCTTTGGAGGGAGTTGAAAGTCCGTGTTGCCAAGCGAAAAGCCAAAAACATCACTGCTCTAGAGGAGATCTGCATGGAGGAATGGGCCAACATACCAACAACAGTGTGTGGCAACCTTGTGAAGACTTACAGAAAACGTTTGACCTCTGTCATTGCCAACAAAGGATATATTACAAAGTATTGAGATGAAATTTTGTTTCTGACCAAATACTTATTTTCCACCATAATATGCAAATAAAATGTTAAAAAAACAGACAATGTGATTTTCTGGATTTTTTTTTCTCAGTTTGTCTCCCATAGATGAGGTCTACCTATGATGTAAATTACAGACACCTCTCATCTTTTTAAGTAGTGGAACTTGCACTATTGCTGACTGACTAAATACTTTTTTGCCCCACTGTATATATATAGGGTGTGACATCACTGTGTGAATTATTTATTTATTTAATTCAGTTATATAGCGCCATTAATTCCCCAGCGCTTTACATACATTATCATTGCTGTCTCCATTGGGGCTCGCAATCTAGAATCCCTATCAGTATGTCTTTGGAATGTGTGAGAAAACTGGAGTACCCAGAGGATGTTGCATAGTTTCGTCACAGAAGAAACTTGTGAGAGTAAATTATATGGGGTTATTCAACTTTATCTTCACAGAACATGAGGAACATGCATCAGCTTCTTAATACAGCATAACAGAAAGGCTAAAGGACCTTTTACCAGAGAGAAAATGAAACCAAAGTACAACAAGTATATGCATTACATTCAACTAAGCATATACAGTGCCTTGCAAAAGTTATTCGGCCCCCTGGAACTTTTTAACCTTTTCCAACTTATCATGCTTCGAACATAAAGATACCAAATGTAAATTTTTGGTGAAGAATCAACAAGTGGAACACAATTGTGAAGTTGAACGAAATTTATTGGTTCAACTGAAATTTGGGGCGTGCAATATTATTCGTCCCCTTTAACTTAATACTTTGTTGCGCTAGCTTTTGCTGCGATCACAGCTGCAAGTCGCTTGGGGTATGTCTCTATCAGTTTGGTACATCGAGAGACTGAAATACTTGCCCATTCTTCCTTGGCAAACAGCTCAAGCTCAGTGATGTTTGATGGAGATAATTTGTGAACAGCAGTTTTCAGCTCTTTCCACAGATTCTCGATTGGATTGAGGTCTGGACTTTGACTTGGCCATTCTAACACCTGGATACGCTTATTTGTGAATCATTCTATTGTAGATTTTGCTTTATGTTTGAGATCATTGTCTTGTTGGAAGACAAATCTTCGTCCTAGTTTCCAACAGGTTTTCTTCAAGAATGGTCCTGCATTTGGCTCCATCCATCTTCCCATCAATTTTAACCATCTTCCCTGTCCCTGTTGAAGAAAAGCAGGCCCAAACCACGATGCTGCCACTACCATGTTTGACAGTGGGGATGGTGTGTTCATGGTGATGAGCTGTGTTGCCTTTACACCAAACATATCGTTTGGCATTGATGCCAAAAAGTTAGACTTTGGTTTCATCTGACCTGAGCACCTTCTTCCACATGTTTGTTGTGTCTCCCAGGTGGCTTGTTGCAAACTTTAAACTACACTTTTTATGGATATCTTTGAGAAATGGCTTTCTTCTTTCCATTCTTCCATAATGGCCAGATTTGTGCAGTGTACGACTGATTGTTGTCCTATGGACAGACTGTCCCCCCTCAGCTGTAGATCTCTGCAGTTCATCCAGAGTAATCATGGGCCTCTTGGCTGCATCTCTCATCAGTCTTCTCCTTGTTTGAGATGAAAGTTTAGAAGGACATCTGGGTCTTGGTAGATTTGCAGTGGTGTTATTCTCCTTCCATTTCAATATGATCGCTTGCACAGTGCTCTTTGGGATGTTTAAAGTTTTGGAAATCATTTTGTATCCAAATCTGGCTTTAAACTTCTCCACAACAGTATCACGGACTCGCCTGTTGTGTTCCTTGGTCTTCATGATGCTCTCTGTGCTTCAAACAGAACCCTGAGACTATCACAGAGCAGGAGCTTTTATATGGAGACTTGATTACACACAGGTGGATTATATTTATCATCATTAGGCATTTAGGACAACATTGGATCATTCAGAGATCCACAATGAACTTCTGTAGTGAGTTTTCTGCACTGAAAGTAAAGGGGTCGAATAATATTGCACTACCCACTTTTCAGTTTTTGAATTTCCACAAAAACGTAAAATGACCAATAAATTTCGTTCAACGTCACAATTGTGTTCCACTTGTTGTTGATTCGTCACCAATAAATTTCATTTGGTATCTTTATGTTTGAAGCATGATATGTGGGAAAAGGTTGAAAAGTTCCAGGGGGCGGAATAATTTTGCAAGGCACTGTAACAACTTCTACTGTCAGAAATGTGTAAACTCCTCCTGCACACAAATAAGTCTGTATCAGTTGCATATCTGCCAACACCCTTTCTCAACAGTTAGGAGGTATTCAGTTAATTTCTCAACAGTAAGGACATATTCGGTTAAGCCTAATTTCTACATCAGTCTCTGATGTCTTTCAGTATTCAATGCGATTGTGAAAATATTTGCTGTCATAACCTTCAGTTAAGCAGTACTCCAAATTTACGATTCCTTGTTCCTGGTGATCTCTCAAGAAGTGAAACTTCACATCAATATGACATTTCCCCCTGGGGGAGTAACATTTTGTTAGAATCTGTTTAGTTTTTGACTATCCGCCATTTTCTTGTTGAGTTCTGGCTGCTGGTCTTTTTCCTCTGGTGCTGGGTTTGTATTGGGTCAGGTGTTTGTGCAGCGCCCCAGAGTCCTGGTCATTGCAGTAATGTTATTCTTCCACCAGGGGGAGTGATGTTACGTCTGAAGGCAATGATGGAGATCTTCTGTCCAGGTATCACAACCACAAAACACACTTCACACTCCAGTCCGCGAGGGGGAGCTATGCTGCTATTTAGTGGGGCACTCCACAATTAGGTAAAACTGGTGGGCAGGATAGGAAGTTAGGCAGAATCTGACTGGGCTTGACCCAGGCAGCACCTGTCAGGCAGACAGGGGAAAGGAGGAACATTAAACAGCTGCAGACAGAGAGGTCCGCCAGGGGGAGCTATGCTCCTATTTAGTAGGGCACTCCACAATTAGGTAAAACTGGTGGGTTGGTTAGGAAGATAGACAGAAGCTGACTGGAGGGAGTAGGAGATAGTCAGTGGGTCCTGACCGAGTGTGGCAGAGGCTGGTTGGAGTGAATTCCAGCCAGCTCCAGACAGTTGCCTGTGGAAGACGAATGTACATGGAGCTGCACCTGCATCCCATGCGGCAGCATCCTAAGAAAGGACACGAAAGGAATTGTGCTGCAGTGAGTGAGTAACGAAGTCATAGCAAAAGGAGAGGAATATCAGAGGGAGACCAGCTAGAAGCAGGCTGCCTCCTTTTGAAGCGCACTACCGGTAGCCAGAACACCGAGGGAGTAAGGATCTCTATGCCGTTACTTCAGAGACTGGCAGGACAGTTGATTCCACATTGACTGCCCGTCCATATACCGAGGAGGCAAGGTGGCAACTTGTGGGGGCCGGGGCGTTTCTAGGGTCCCTATAAAAAGCCTCAGGCCACCAGTCATACGGGTTTGTCCTATTCATCAGGGGGACAGAGAGAAGAGACTTAACATCTACAATAGTTGTGAGGACCTTACCGAGTTGCTCAGAAAGGAGGTACTACAACGCCCAGGCGCTAGAGGAAGGCTATTGAATTCCACCTGGATAAGGGGACTCTGGATTTGCCTTCAGACCGGCCGGACTCTGCCTACCCTGTGTGTTATGACCTGGTGGTAAGGACAATAATGGACCTGGTGGTTAAGAGCACACGGAATGACCTGATAGTTACTAATAATACAGGACAAGCTCTGAGACGTGGGAACTCTGCTGACCGCAATCCCTAATCCTATCACACACACTAGAAATAGCCGTGGAGCGCTCCTGACGCTCCCTAGGCGCCTCGACACAGCCTAAGGAACTAGCTAGCGCTAAAGATAGAAAAATAAAGCCTACCTTGCCTCAGAGAAATTCCCCAAAGGAACAGGCAGCCCCCCACATATAATGACTGTGAGTTAAGATGAAAATTACAAACACAGAGATGAAATAGATTTAGCAAAGTGAGGCCCGACTTACTGAACAGACAGAGGATAGGAAAGGTAACTTTGCAGTCAGCACAAAAAACTACAAAAAGACCACGTAGAGGGCGCAAAAACACCTTCCGCACCGACTCACGGTGCGGAGGCGCTCCCTCTGCGTCCCAGAGCTACCAGCAAGCAAGACAAAAATCAAAATAGCAAGCTGGACAGAAAAAATAGCAAACAGAGAAAAACAAGCAGGAACTTAGCTTCTGCTGGGAAGACAGGTCACAAGAACGATCCAGGAGCAAACTAGACCAATACTGGAACATTGACAGGTGGCATGGAGCAATGATCTAGGTGGAGTTAAATAGAGCAGCCAGCTAACGAATTAACCTCGTCACCTGTGGAAGGAACCTCAGAAGCCGCAGCCCCACTCACCACCACCAGAGGAAGCCCATGGACAGAACCAGCCGAAGTACCATTCATGACCACAGGAGGGAGCTTAACAACAGAATTCACAACAGTACCCCCCCTTGAGGAGGGGTCACCGAACCCTCACCAGAGCCCCCAAGCCGACCAGGACGAGCCAAATGAAAGGCACGAACCAGATCAGCAGCATCAACATCAGAGGCAAAGACCCAGGAATTATCTTCCTGACCATAACCCTTCCACTTGACCAGGTACTGGAGTTTCCGTCTCGAAATACGAGAATCCAAAATCTTCTCCACCACATACTCCAACTCCCCCTCAACCAACACCGGGGCAGGAGGATCAACGGATGGAACCACAGGCGCCACGTATCTCCGCAACAACGACCTATGGAATACATTATGGATGGCAAAAGAAGCTGGAAGGGTCAAACGAAATGACACAGGATTGAGAACCTCAGAAATCTTATACGGACCAATGAAACGAGGCTTAAACTTAGGAGAGGAAACCTTCATAGGAACATAACGAGACGACAACCAAACCAAATCCCCAACACGAAGTCGGGGACCCACACAGCGCCGGCGGTTAGCGAAACGTTGAGCCTTCTCCTGGGACAATGTCAAATTGTCCACCACATGAGTCCAAATCTGCTGCAACCTATCCACCACGGTATCTACACCAGGACAGTCCGAAGACTCAACCTGCCCTGAAGAGAAACGAGGATGGAAACGAGAATTGCAGAAAAACGGCGAAACCAAAGTAGCCGAGCTGGCCCGATTATTAAGGGCGAACTCAGCCAAAGGCAAAAAGGACACCCAATCATCCTGATCAGCAGAAACAAAGCATCTCAGATATGTTTCCAAAGTCTGATTAGTACGTTCGGTTTGGCCATTTGTCTGAGGATGGAAAGCCGAGGAAAAAGACAAATCAATGCCCATCCTAGCACAAAAGGCTCGCCAAAACCTTGAAACAAACTGGGAACCTCTTTCCGAAACGATGTTCTCCGGAATGCCATGTAAACGAACCACATGCTGGAAAAACAACGGCACCAAATCAGAGGAGGAAGACAATTTAGACAAGGGTACCAAATGGACCATCTTAGAGAAGCGATCACAAACCACCCAAATGACCGACATCTTTTGAGAGACAGGGAGATCCGAACTAAAATCCATAGAAATATGCGTCCAGGGCCTCTTCGGGACCGGCAAGGGCAAAAGCAACCCACTGGCACGAGAACAGCAGGGCTTAGCCCGAGCACAAGTCCCACAGGACTGCACAAAAGAACGCACATCCCGCGACAAAGACGGCCACCAAAAGGATCTAGCCACCAAATCTCTGGTACCAAAGATTCCAGGATGACCAGCCAACACCGAACAATGAACGATGATGAGACAGCTACAGCCAGAAAGTACCAGACTGTTGCACAACTCTTAGGGTAAACAGTAGAAATAGCTGGAAGAGCATATCCCAATAGAATAAAACATAACTTTTACTAATAATGTTAAAAAGTGGACAAAACAATACAAAAAGAAATAAATAAGTGCTCACGCCGAAAACTGTGCTCAGATAAAAAATGGTTGGATCTCACCAATCATGGACAAAGGGTCCCCATGCCAATGATGAAGGTCCCTATGAGGTTCCAGTAGTTGTGGGCTAGAGAGATGGGGGGGGGGGGGCGGGGGACCTGTTCCCTAAACCACTGTCATGCCCCAGTAATAACTCCTGTCCTCACAAGGACAGGCCCAAATCAGTCCCACTACGGACACCCTCCAAAAAGTGTTAGTTGCAGTAATAGATAGCGTCTCCCAACGCGTTTCTTCTCCGATCACAGAGATTCATCAGGGGTCTATTGTCTATTGCCGGCAGACAGCACACAGGTCTGCCTGTATTTGGGAAGCCATACAGCCACTGCGTATGGGCTCTGCTCATTTGGACTATTCATTTTCCTACGGACTCGTTAGCTGTATCTGGGCCGGTTGGCCATGAAATACTCCCCTGATGAATCTCTGTGATCGGAGAAGACACGCGTTGGGAGACGCTATCTATTACTGCAACTAACACTTTTTGGAGGGTGTCCGTAGTGGGACTGATTTGGGCCTGTCCTTGTGAGGACAGGAGTTATTACTGGGGCACGACAGTGGTTTAGGGAACAGGTCCCCCGCCCCCCCCCCCCATCTCTCTAGTCCACAACTACTGGAACCTCATAGGGACCTTCATCATTGGCATGGGGACCCTTTGTCCATGATTGGTGAGATCCAACCATTTTTTATCTGAGCACAGTTTTCGGCGTGAGCACTTATTTATTTCTTTTTGTATTGTTTTGTCCACTTTTTAACATTATTAGTAAAAGTTATGTTTTATTCTATTGGGTTATGCTCTTCCAGCTATTTCTACCGAACAATGAACCTCAGAGATAACTCTACTAGTCCATTTATCAGGGACAAACAGTTTCTCCGCTGGGCAACGGTCAGGTCTATCAGCCTGAAATTTTTGCAGCACCCGCCGCAAATCAGGGGAGATGGCAGACAAAATTACCCCCTCTTTGAGAATACCCGCCGGCTCAGGAACACCCGGAGAGTCTGGCACAAAACTCCTTGACAGGGCATCAGCCTTCACATTCTTAGAGCCCGGAAGGTACGAAACTACAAAATCAAAACGGGAGAAAAATAGCGACCAACGAGCCTGTCTAGGATTCAACCGTTTGGCAGACTCGAGATAAGTCAAATTCTTGTGATCCGTCAAGACCACCACGCGATGCTTGGCTCCTTCAAGCCAATGACGCCACTCCTCGAATGCCCACTTCATGGCCAACAACTCTCGATTGCCAACATCATAATTGCGCTCAGCAGGCGAAAACTTTCTAGAAAAGAAGGCACATGGTTTCATCTCCGAGCCATCAGAACTTCTTTGCGACAAAACAGCTCCTGCTCCAATCTCAGAAGCATCAACCTCGACCTGAAACGGGAGCGAAACATCTGGCTGGCACAACACAGGGGCAGAAGAAAAACTACGCTTCAACTCCTGAAAAGCTTCCACAGCCGCAGAAGACCAATTGACCACATCAGCACCCTTCTTGGTCAAATCAGTCAACGGTTTAGCAACACTAGAAAAATTACTGATGAAGCGACGATAAAAATTAGCAAAGCCCAGGAACTTTTGCAGACTCTTCACAGATGTCTGCTGAGTCCAATCATAAATGGCCTGGACTTTAACAGGGTCCATCTCGATAGTAGAAGGGGAAAAAATGAAACCCAAAAATGAAACCTTCTGAACTCCAAAGAGACACTTAGACCCCTTCACAAACAAAGAATTAGCACTAAGGACCTGGAACACCATTCTGACCTGCTTCACGTGAGACTCCCAATCATCCGAGAAGACCAAAATATCATCCAAATATACAATCAGGAATTTATCCAGGTACTCTCGGAAGATGTCATGCATAAAGGACTGAAATACTGATGGAGCATTGGAAAGCCCAAATGGCATAACCAGGTACTCAAAATGGCCCTCGGGCATATTAAATGCTGTTTTCCATTCATCGCCCTGTTTAATACGCACAAGATTATACGCACCACGAAGATCTATCTTGGTGAACCAACTAGCCCCCTTAATCCGAGCAAATAAATCAGACAGCAGCGGCAAAGGGTACTGAAATTTGACTGTGATCTTATTAAGAAGGCGGTAATCAATACAAGGTCTCAAAGAACCATCCTTCTTGGCCACAAAAAAGAACCCTGCTCCCAATGGTGATGACGACGGGCGAATATGACCCTTCTCCAAGGATTCCTTTATATAACTCCGCATAGTGGCGTGTTCTGGCACAGATAAATTGAACCCTTAGGCCCTTAGGAAACTTACTACCAGGAATCAAATTGATAGCACAATCGCAATCCCTATGAGGAGATAGGGCACTGGATTTGGGCTCATCAAATACATCCCGGTAATCCGACAAAAACTCCGGGACTTCAGAAGGGGTGGATGACGAAATAGACAAAAATGGAACATCACCATGTACCTCCTGACAACCCCAGCTGGACACAGACATAGATTTCCAATCCAATACTGGATTATGGACCTGTAGCCATGGCAACCCCAAAACGACCACTTCATGCAGATTATGCAACACCAAAAAGCGAATATCCTCCTGATGTGCAGGAGCCATGCACATGGTCAATTGGGTCCAGTACTGGGGCTTATTCTTGGCCAAAGGCGTAGCATCAATTCCTCTCAATGGAATAGGATACTGCAAGGGCTCCAAGAAAAAACCACAGCGCCTGGCAAACTCCAAGTCCATCAAATTCAGGGCAGCGCCTGAATCCACAAATGCCGTAACAGAATAGGATGACAAAGAGCAAATCAGAGTAACGGACAAAAGAAATTTCGACTGTACCGTACCAATGGTGGCAGACCCAGCGAAACGCTTAGTGCGCTTAGGACAATCGGAGATAGCATGAGTGGAATCACCACATTAAAAACACAGACCATTCTGACGTCTGTGTTCTTGCCGTTCAGCTCTGGTCAAAGTCCTATCACATTGCATAGGCTCAGGTCCATGCTCAGATAATACCGCCAAATGGTGCACAACTTTACGCTCATGCAAGCGTCATCGATCTGAATGGCCAAAGACATAGACTCATTCAGACTAGCAGGCATGGGAAATCCCACGACATCCTTAAGGGCTTCAGAGAGACCCTTTCTGAAAATTGCTGCCAGGGCACATTCATTCCACTGAGTAAGCACAGACCACTTCCTAAACCTCTGACAATATATCTCCGCATCATCCTGACCCTGACACAGAGCCAGCAAGATTTTCTCTGCCTGATCCACTGAATTAGGTTCATCATAAAGCAATCCGAGCGCCAGAAAAAACGCATCAACATCACGCAATGCCGGATCTCCTGGCGCAAGAGAAAATGCCCAGTCTTGAGGGTCGCCACGTAACGAAGAAATAATGATTTTCACTTGTTGAACAGGGTCACCTGAGGAGCGAGGTTTCAAAGCAAGAAACAATTTACAATTATTTTTGAAATTCAGAAACTTAGCTCTATCCCCCCCCCAAAAAAAAAGGAATTGGAATCCTAGGCTCTAACATCGGATTCTGAACCACAAAATCTTGAATGTTTTGTACCCTTGCAGTGAGATTATCCATACAAGAGGACAGACCTTGAATGTCCATATCTACACCTGTATCCTGAACCACCCAGAGGTAAAGGGGAAAAGAGAGACAAAACACACTGCAAAGAAAAAAAAATGGTCTCAGAACTTCTCTTATCCCTCTATTGAGATGCATTAGTACTTTGGGCCACCTGTACTGTTATGACCTGGTGGTAAGGACAATAATGGACCTGGTGGTTAAGAGCACACGGAATGACCTGATAGTTACTAATAATACAGGACAAGCTCTGAGACGTGGGAACTCTGCTGACCGCAATCCCTAATCCTATCACACACACTAGAAATAGCCGTGCAGCGCTCCTGACGCTCCCTAGGCGCCTCGACACAGCCTAAGGAACTAGCTAGCCCTAAAGATAGAAAAATAAAGCCTACCTTGCCTCAGAGAAATTCCCCAAAGGAACAGGCAGCCCCCCACATATAATGACTGTGAGTTAAGATGAAAATTACAAACACAGAGATGAAATAGATTTAGCAAAGTGAGGCCCGACTTACTGAACAGACAGAGGATAGGAAAGGTAACTTTGCGGTTAGCACAAAAAACTACAAAAAGACCATGCAGAGGGCGCAAAAAGACCCTCCGCACCGACTCACGGTGCGGAGGCGCTCCCTCTGCGTCCCAGAGCTACCAGCAAGCAAGACAAAAATCAAAATAGCAAGCTGGACAGAAAAAATAGCAAACAGAGAAAAACAAGCAGGAACTTAGCTTCTGCTGGGAAGACAGGTCACAAGAACGATCCAGGAGCTAACTAGACCAATACTGGAACATTGACAGGTGGCATGGAGCAATGATCTAGGTGGAGTTAAATAGAGCAGCCAGCTAACGAATTAACCTCGTCACCTGTGGAAGGAACCTCAGAAGCCACAGCCCCACTCACCACCACCAGAGGAAGCCCATGGACAGAACCAGCCGAAGTACCATTCATGACCACAGGAGGGAGCTTAACAACAGAATTCACAACACCTGTGGTCCCTACCCTGGACTGTGGATGCTGAAGCCTTCAGTAAAGGTAAAGAGACTGCAACCTTGTGTCCTCGTTATTCACTGCGCCTTACCTCATCCACCATCTACACTCTGGGAAGCCCTGAGGACATACTTCACCTGTGGGAAGGTATACAATTTAGCTGCCATAACATCACCCCAGCGGACCCCTAAGCAGCATCGGTCACCCTGACCGAATACCACAGGTGGCGTAATGAACATTATCCCTTTAAAGACCTTTCCCCCACTATTTACAGCGGACGTTCCCCTAGGGCCCCGGACCGGGTCAGCCACCGTGACATCCCCTTTATTAACCAGCACCTGCCTCACAGTCCTTGATGGACAACATTGTTTATCTGCTTGAGCTCTAGCTTGGTGCTTTGCTTTGTGTTCTGTGTGTGCTATTTGTGCAGTGCTGGTACTTCTGGTTCTGCTAGCCTTAGTTTCTGTTTTCTATGGGTTTCTGCAGCCTTCTCTTTGTTTTTCATTAGGAGGTGACCCGTTTTTGTACCCAGTCCTTAGTTCTTTTAGGGAACCCCTTCCCCTTATCTATAGGTCTTCGCTTGAGATTAACCTAGGATCGTCGGTGGGTCTATTCGCAAGGAATGGGTCACCCAATCCATCGTAGGGTTTCAGCAGGGTCAGTTTTCCCCCTTCTACCTTAGTCCTGTGTTGCAGATCTGTAACAATTTTTCCAGCCAGAAAGAAATATTAAAAAAAAAACACCCCTCCCTGATTTCTGCAATATGAACAGCGTTCAAGATCTTGCCCAGCTTACAGCAGTACGTGAGTTATTGCCCTGGAATCCTCTCTGAAGAACCTAAGGTGGGTTTGCCTGAATGTTTTTTTGGTAAACGGCAGGAATTTTTTTCGTTTAAAAATGCATGTTTACTTTATTTTTGGCTCAGACCCAGGTCTTCAGGGGCTGAATTACAGCGTGTGGGGATTATTATGTCCTTATTGCGAGCGAGATGAGCCGCAAGTTTGGGCATTTTCATTGCGTCCGGATGACCCTTGTTTGATGTCAGTAGAAGCGTTTTTTCCGGCTATGGGGGTATTATATGATGATCCTGATTGGGTCACTACAGCTGAGGCAGAACTCAGGCAGCTGAAACAGGGTTCTGGGGGCGCTGAGAGATATTGCACCCAGTTGAGATGATGGTCTGCAGAGGTCAGCTGGAATGATCTAGCACTCAAAAGTCAGTTTTTAGCAGGTTTGACAGGGTTAAAGATTTGCATATCCTGCACCTGCTATGCTTGAGGCTACTATGCAATTAGCTCTCCGGGTGGATAGAAGATTGAGAGTTAGACAGAATGAGGAGAAGGTTTCAATTTTGCTGGACAGCCCCGTTGACTGTGGGGAGCCGATGCAACTAGGGGCGATATCCTCTCGTTCCCAGGAAAGGCAGAGAAGATTCTCTGAAGGGCTATGCCTTTATTGTGGTAAGGCTGACCATTTTATTAAGCAATGTGAAGGACGCATAAACAAGGAAAAGAGAAAAGAATGGTCAATCAGAATAACCCTCCCTTTCGCATTGCATTTTTACGGTTGGCAGTAGTTTCTTTTTCTGGTATTTCTACCAGTCGTGGTCATTCGATTGATTATCAAGTGATGGTGGACTGTGGTTCTGCACTTAATTTGATTGATCAACAATTTCTAGACAAGCATAAGATTGATTCTGTACCTTAATCATGCCCTTTTCCTGTAGTGGCGATTGATAACACTCCTCTAGAGCATGGGTGCGTTTCTCGAAAGGTCACCACTCACTGTGAATATGGAACACCAGGAATCTATAGATTTGTTTGTACTTGATAAATTGCCTTTTCCAGTTGTTCTGGGGTTACCCTGGTTAAAAATGCACAATCCTGTACTGGACTGGTCGTCAAGTACGATAAGATCCTGGGGTCAGGAGTGTTATGGGAAATGTTGTGATGTACACATTGCTGCTGTTGTGAAAAATGAGCTACCTGAAGCCATTCAGGAATTCTGGAAAGTATTTTCAAAATTGGAGTCGCAAGCTCTACCACCTCATAGAGATTATGATTGCGCTTTTGAGTTCGTCCCAGGTGCTACTCTCCCTAAGAGTCGTTTAGTTAATCTGACGATTCCCGAGAGGGAAGCCTTAAAGGAATACCTGCAGACTAGTCTTGCTGCTGGTCATATAAGACCCTCTAAGTCCCCTGTGGCTGTGGGGTTCTTTTTTGTCAAAAAAAAAGATGGGGGTCTTAGGCTGTGTCTGGATTTCAGGGAGATTAATAAGATCACTCTGCGCAATCCTCACCCCTTGCCGCTAATTCCGGATTTGTTTAATCAATTAGTTGGAGCCAAGTGGTTCTCTAAGATCAATCTCCGTGGGGCATATAATTTGCTGTGGGTTAAAGAAGGCGATGAATGGAAGATAGCTATTAATACCCCGGAAGGTCATTTTGAGTGTCTAGTTATGCCTTTCGGCCTTGCAAATACTCCGGCGTTCTTTCAAAATTTCATTAATGACATCCTAAGGCCGTTGATCGGTAGGAGTGTGATTGTTTATTTGGTTGATATTTTGGTCTATTCGTCTGATCTGGAGTCGCATTGGCAGAGAGTCCTTGAGGTTCTGCAGATTCTAAGAGAAAACATACTCTTTGCTAAACTGGAGAAATGCGAGTTTGCGGTACAGAAAATTAGTTTTTTGGGGTTCTTTTTTTCCAGTGATGGTTTTGAGATGGACCCAGTGAAGGTTCAGGCAGTATTGGAGAGGCCTAGACCTGAATGCTTGAAGTCGAATCAGAGATTTTTGGGGTTTGCTAATTATTATAGAAAAATCATAAAGATTTTTTCTATTATCGCAAAACTCCTTACTGATCTTACTAAGAAGGGTTCCAATACTGTCCAATGGTCCCCTGAGGCTGTTAAGGCTTTTGAGCATCTCAAGGAGAGGTTTAGCTCATCATGTTTTGATCCAGACAGATGAGACTAAAGGTACTGTCACATTAAGCAACTTACCAACGAGAACGACAACGATCCGTGACGTTGCAGCGTCCTGGATAGCGATCTTGTTGTGTTTGACAAGCAGCAGCGATCAGGATCCCGCTGTGACATCGCTGGTCGTCGCTGAAAGTCCGGAACTTTATTTGGTCGTCAGGTCGGCGTGATTCGTCCTGTTTGACAGCAAAAGCAACGATGCCTGCACTGTTTTTCCATGGAGCGAACAACCAGCGAGAACGATAAGTACGTCACTGGATCGCTCCTGCATCGTTCTGCTGTTACAGTGTTTGACGTCTCCTAGCGACCTAAACAGCGACGCTGCAGCGATCGGCATTGTTGTCTATATCGCTTAATGTGACGGTACCTTAAGCCCTTTCTGGTAGAGGTGGACGCCTCATCAGTAGGAGTGGGGGCTGTTCTGTCCCAGGAGGGAGACGATGGGATGCATCCCTGTGCTTTCTTTTCTAAGAAATTTTCAGAGGCGGAGCTCAACTACGATGTTGGGAACCGAGAATTGCTGGCTATTAAGCTTGCGTTTGAGCATTGGCGATATTTTTTGGAGGGTGCTAGACAACCTATATAAGTCTTTACAGATCATAAGAACCTGATCTATCTGGATGCCGCTAAACGTTTGAATGCCCGTCAAGCTAGGTGGGCTTTGCTTGTTGCCCGATTCCATTTCACTGTGACATATATCCCTGGGACAAAAAATGTTAAAGTTGATGCTTTGTCTTGAAATTTCTCCCCAGCGGTTAATACTGAAAACGAAGAATCTATTCTGCAGAGAAGGGTGGTGGTGACAGCATTACGTTCTGAGTTGGAAAATAGCATTCTAAAAGTCCAGGATGCAGCACCAACTAACACTGCGTATGGGAAATTATTATTGGTGCCTAAAGACCTGAGGAGAGCTTTGTTTATGGAATGTCATGAGTCTTGTTTGGTGGGTCATTCAGGGATTGCCGAAACAAGAAAGTCGATCAGTCGGAGTTTCTGGTGGCCAGGGTGGCTAAGAGAAATTGTCAAGTGGGTGCGTCAGTGTACCGTGTGCACTAGGTCTAAGGCTTCTCATGCTCCGGGGGCAGGGTTGCTTTGCCCGTTAGAGGTTCCTAGTTCTCCATGGACGCATCTTGCAATGGATTTTATCACCGACCTGCCGGTCTCTGAGGGTTTTTCTGTTACCTGAGTTGTTGTGGACTGGTTTAGTAAGATGTGTCATCTGGTCCCATTCAATAAATTACCCTGCGTTAAGACACTTGCCAGGGCATTTGCAAAAGAGATTGTCAGACACCATGGTGTTCCCACGGACATTGTCTCCGATAGGGGACCACAGTTTGTGGCTCGCTTTCGGCGTGCCTTTTGTGACAGACTTTATTTATTTATTTTGTGACAGAGGTTTATTTGTCATTTTCATCGGGCTATCATCCATAGTCCAATGAACTTCCCGAGAGGAAAAACCAGGATGTTGAGCAGTTTTTGAGATGTTTTGTAGCGGGCAATCAGGAGCTGTGGTCAGAATATCTACCATTAGCTGAGTTTGCTCTCAATAATCATACGTCTTCTTCGGCTGGGTGTTCTCCTTTCTTTTGTTGTACTGGGAAGAATCCATTTTTCGGTCCTTTTTCTATGATTGGGGCGGCGGTGACTGAGGAGGAGAGTTTTTCTGGAAATTTGGAAAGGGTTTGGACCAGTGTGCGCCATAATCTTAAACAGACTAATAGGAGGTCTAAGAAATATTTTGACAAGAGAAGAAGGGAGGCGAGGTTTGTTGTTGGGTATATGGTTTGGTTGTCCTCTAGGAATCTGCATTTGAAGATCCCTTCTGAAAAGTTGGGGCTGAAGTTTGTAGAACCTTTCAAAGTGGTTCACATTGTCAACTCGGCAGAGGTGAGATTAGACATTCCTTCGTCCTGGAAAATTAATTCAGTTTTTCATGTATCTTTGCTGAAGAAGGTTGACATGCCAGATAAAGTGGCTATGCCGTCTGCTCCTCCAATTGATGAGGACAGTGAGTTTGAGAATTCACACATTCTTGATTCCAGGTGGCATAGAGGAGGGTTACAGTATCTTGAGTCCTGGAAGGGTTTCGGTCCCGAGGACAATTCCTGGGTGAAAGCTGTGGACGTCTCAGCCTCAAGGTTAATTAAGGCTTTTCACAGGAGGTTTCCAAATAAGGCCCGGCCTAGAGGATCCGGGAATCCTAGTTAAAGGGGAGGTACTGTTAGAATGTGTTTAGTTTGTGACTATCCGCCATTTTCTTGTTGAGTTCTGGCTGATGGTCTTTTTCTGCTGGGTTTGTCTTGCGTCAGGCGTTTGTTTCACCCTTTATTAACCAGTACCTGCCTCACAGTCCTTGCTGGACAACAGTGTTTATCTGCTTGAGCTCTAGCTTGGTGCTTTGCTTTGTGTTCTGTGTGTGTTATTTGTGCAGTGCTGGTACCTCTGGTTCTGTTAGCCTTCGTTTCTGTTTTCTATTGGTTTCTGCAGCCTTCTCTTTGTTTTCTATTAGGAGGTGACCCGTTTTTGTACCCAGTCCTTAGTTCTTTTAGGGAACCCCTTCCCCTTATCTATAGGCCTTAGCTTGAGATTAACCTAGGATCGTCGGTGGGTCTATTCGCAAGGAATGGGTCGCCCACTCCATTGTAGGGTTTCAGCCTAGTCATAGTGCAGGGTCAGTTTCCCCCTTCTACCTTAGTCCTATGTTGCAGATCCGTAACACATTTGTTTTGGTTTCAAATTATTAACGAGCATCATAAAAACACCATGGCACAAAAATTAAGTGACTTTTGCATCACGGAATACATTCACCCTGGTGTTCTAGTGGTTATGGATGATGAAGATGAGGATAAGGAGGAGGATAACACCAAACAGACCAAATCAGGAAGCGTATACCCATGTGTGGTTGTGAAGAGGTGCATGAGAATATACCCCCACAAAGAAGACAATGTATTAGAGGTTATGTTTCGCTGTTTTCTCTTGGTGGTGTACAGAAGTCTTGCCCAATCCAGCCCTTGTTGATTTTTATAAGAGTCAGCCTGTCAGTATTTTCAGTTGACAGGCGGATGCGCTTATCTGCTATAATTCCACCAGCGGCACTAAAAACCCGCTCTGACAGAACGCTAGCAGCAGGGCAGACCAGGACCTCTAAGGTATAGAGAGCCAGTTCATGCCACGTGTCCAGCTTGGATACCCAATTATAAAAAGGCACAGAGGAATCACGGAGGACGTTTGTATGATCAGAAAGGTACTCCATCAGCATCTTCCCAAACATTGCACTTCTTGTGACAGCACCCCTTGCCTCTGTGCCGGCACAATGGGAGGGTCTGAGAAAACTGTCCCAGAACTTTGACATTGTTCCCCTGTCCGAGCTGGATGGTACTTCTGTCTCTCTCTCTTGGACTCCTTGGTTGTACAATAAACTCTGACGTCTGCTGCCAGCATTCTCACATGGGAATTTTTTAAGTCATTCTGCTACAAGGACCCTCTAGTCCTGTAACATTTTAGTACACCTGTCTGCCTCTGGAAGAAGAGATTGAAAGTTCTCCTTATAGCATGGGTCTAGAAGTGTCACCAAGCAGTAATGAGTGTCCCCGAAAATCTTAATATTGCGAGGGTCACAAGAAACGCAGCACAACATTAGTCAGCCATGCGTGCCAGACTGCTAACAGGCAAGACTTCCGTGTCCTCACCAACAGGATGACTGACCATGCTGTCCTCCTCCTCTTCATCCTCCTCCTCCCTGTCCTCAGGCCATCCCCGCTGACCAGACGGTATGACAGCTATGCTTGTAGTACCATCTATAGTGCATGAAAGTAGCTCCTGTTCTTCCTCCTCCTCATTGTCTATCAATCCACGTTGGGACGACATGAGGCTGGGCTGAGTGTAATCACCCTATATGGTTCCTTGCTCCATGTCCTCATTGTCACGACCCCACGAGGGGACAGTCACAAAAAGGCAAAACACACAAGGGTATACTGGGGACACTTTAACAACGGTGGGCCCTTTCGGGAGGGAACAGGAAATGGACAACTCCTGCACTCACCTGAGGATGTGCCCTGCTCTTACTAGTGTCCCTATATGGGTTCTTTCAACCCGTCGCCGAGCAGGATACCTAGTCCCTCACTTGCCCTGCTCCTATCCCTAAGTAGGGAACTGGCAGGTGAGAGCACTGGTCCCACCGCTGCACTAATATAACACAGGGAAAGTTACAGACAACAAAGGGACAAAGAAACAATAACACCACACTTCACTTTCTCTGCTGCAATGCACCGCACAGCAGAGTTAGACACCAGAAATCAGTATTCAGCTGATGAACCAAAGCACTCAGCAAGCTCCTTCTCCAGCTAGGTTGGTCTCCAGAAGCACCAACAGTCAGCTGATGCATCAGGTGACCTTTTAAAGGAAGGTAAGAGTGGTCACCACTTTAATCAGCAGAACTAGCAGCAATACAATTACACCAGAGGCCACTGGGGAAAAATTGCATTAACCCCCGATAGCCTGAAAGGAAAAAAGTTTTAATCTGAGAGGCCAGATCTGCCACAGATCCAAACATGGATCGTGACACTCGCGCTCTGCAATGCATGGTCTTTAGTTGTGAGCAGAGAGGTTTTCAGAATGCAGAGAAGCGGGATGGTGATGCTAATTATGGCATCATCGCCGCTCACCATCTTGGTGCAGTCCTCAAAGTTTTGGAGGATGGTACATATGTCTGACATCCATGTCCACTCCTGAGGTCTTATGTGTGGAGTCTGAACTGAATATAGATGGCCTTGTTGATGCTGGTAGTCAACAACTGCCCTTTTCTGCTCACAAATCCTTTCCAACATATACAGTGTGGAGTTCCAGCACTTGGGTACATCACACACCAGTTGGTGAGCTGGAAGCTGAAAACGCTGCTGAAGCACGACAAGAGCTGCACCTCCCAGAAAGAGTAATTGAAAGGCAGAATTGTATTGCAGCGAGCAAGGTGGAAGCCAAAGCAAAGGAGAGGATACCAGAAGGGGACCAGCCCCAAACAGGCTGCCTCTTTCTGAGGCGCAGAATCCCGGTAGCCGGAACACCGAGGGAGTAAGGACCTCTACGTCTTATTACAGAGACCGACAGGACAGCTAATCGCAAGTTACCTGTCCGCACTTACACCAAGGAGGCACGGTAACACTCACAGAGCCGGGTTATCTAAGAGACCCTATAAAGAAGCTCAAGTCACCAGTCATACGAGTCTTGTCTTATCCTATACGGGGGACAGAGAGAGCGAACCATCGCATCTGTGAGACCCTTATGTGAAGCCATAGGCAGTAAGGGACTACACTACTGCAGCACAAGGGAAAGCTACTGATTTACACATGGACAAGGGGACTCTGGACTTGCCTCCAAACCGACTGAACTCTGCCTGCCCTGTGGTCTGGTGCTCTGGACTGTGGATGCTGAAGTCTTCAGTAAAGGTAAAGAGACTGCAACCTTGTGTCCTGGTTCTTCACTGCACCATTCGCCATCTACATACTTGGAAGCCCTGGGCGACATACTTCACCTGTGGGAAGGTATACCATCTAGCTGCCAAAACATCACCTCAGCGGACCCCTTAAAGCAGCGTCGGTCACCCTGACCGAGTACCACAGGTGGCGTCAAGAACACAAACTTTATCCCTTTAAAGACTTTTCCCTTTAATACAGACATCCCAGGCCCATGGGCCGGGTCAGCCACCGTGACATCCCCCTTGAACTGCAGGACCCGGTATCGAGTACCCGATGGCCCCTGGGGATGCTCCAGTAGCTTTTCAGAAAATGTTGAACCACTAGGTTAAGCACATGGGCCAGGCAAGGTACGTGTGTGAGCTCACCTTGCCTCAGAGTCGCCACCAGGTTACGGCCATTGTCACAGGACCATGCCTGGCTGTAGGTTCAGTGGTGACATCCAAATATCTGACTGATCTTTCAGCACTGTCCACAACTCTTCAGCATTGTGCGGATTGTCACCTAAGCAGATTAGCTTCAGCACAGTCTGTTGCCACTTGGCTGAGGCAGTGATGCAGTGCTTCCAGCTCCAGACTGATGTGTTCATTTCAGAGACGGAGGCTGAAGAGGAGGATTAGGAGGAGGTGCAGGAGCTGTAGACTGTGGGGGCAACCCTGATTGACGTAGGGACGGCAATGGCGTGGGGAGGATGTGTTCCATCCCATGGTCAAACTGGGTCTTGGCTTACACTAAGTTAACCCAGTGTGCCATCAGTGAGATGTACCGTCACTGCCCACAAGCACTTGTCCACGTGTCCGTGGTTAGATGGACTTTCCCAGTAACAGCATTGTTGAGGGCATGGGTAATGTTGTAGGACACATGCTGGTGTAATGCCGGTACGTCACACCAGGAGAAATAGGTGCAACTGGGGACCGAGTACCTTGGGACGGCTGCTGCCATCAGGTTGTGGAAAGCTTCCATCTCAACAAGCTTAAAAGGTAACATTTCTAGCGGAAGCAGATGAGAAATGTGAGAATTTAGTACTGTGGCCTCTGGGGCATTGGCTGGGTATTTCCGCTTGCATTCCAATGACTGGTGTATAGACAACTGAAGGCTGTGCTGGGACAAGGACGTGGATGGGTTTGATGATGGTGCTGCTTGATTGTGGGCAACAACAGGGTCAGGACTAGAGGCATCTTCACATGCATGGTGGACTGGGGATTGGCTTCTACACAAAACAGTGGAAGAAGCAGTGGTGTCACCAGCAGACAGTGTTCCTGGAGCCTGGAGTTCGGCCTACAAAGTCGGGTGCTTTGCTGCCATGTGCCTGATCATGTTGGTGGTGGTCAGGCTGGTAGTTTTGCTACCCCTGCTGATGCAGGCATGGCAGGTGCTGCAAATGGCCTATTTGGGATTATCGGTAGAGTCTTTAAAAAATATCCAGACTCGGGAAGATCTAACCGTTGGAATGGCAACTTCCCTCATGTTGATGTTACGAGGAACGGGTGCACGCCTTCTGTCTGTGGCCACCACACTGCTTCTTCCTGCCTGTTGGGATGATATGCCTCCTTCCCCATGTATGCTGCTGTCCTCGCTCTGCATGTCCTCCTGCCAGGTTGGGTCAGTCACTATGTCATCCACCACCTCGTCTTCCACATCCGCACCTGCTCCTCCTCCTGACTTTCTGGCAATTGTGTCTCATCATCGTCAACCTCTTGTGACACTTTCCCTCCATTGCCTTCGTGTGACTGTGGCTGTTTATATCTTTGGGCATTGCTACATTCAACCTCATCTGGCCCCACTTCAAGTTGACCACCTGAGAGTCCGGAATCTTTAAAGGGAAAACTGAACAGCTCTTAGGAGTGTCCAAGAGTGGGATCAGTTGTCTCAGGGCACTGGGCATGGTGGGAGGAAGGAGGGTCAGTGTGATTAATATCCGGTCCACACTCACGGCTACTCAGACTTGACTGTGTGGAGGTGGCTAAGTGACTGGAAGCATTATGCGCTATCCAACCAACAACCATTTAACACTGCTCTGGCTTCAATAGTAGTGTGCTGCGGTCCACTAGAAACTGGGACAGGAAGGTCAAGCACGAAGATGTGGGACTTTGGTGTGGCTTGGCCATGGCCTCGTCCTCTGCATGCACCATCAGCATCACGTCCACATCCCCGCTCCTTGCCTTGCCCATTTTAAATGGACAACTGAAATATTTGAAAACCTCAATACAAATGGATTTATTTGGAGAAAAATGATATGTGATCATCATGCCTGAAAAGCAAGTATTTGGAGACCACAGATACACCGGGCGTCTGACGGAGATAACAGACTTTCTTAAAATTTTTTAATGTTTTTTGGTAATTTTGAGAAAAAAAGAAAAAAGTAGAACAAGCCTAGCAGACAGAACTATGCAATGTATGCCTGCAAAGCAAAGATTTTTCCACCACAGATACACCAGGCGTCTGACGGCGATAACAGACTGTCTAAATTTTTTTTATGTTTTTTGTTAATTTGGGGAAAAAAAGTAGAACAAGGCTAGAAGACAGAACTTTGCAACATATGTCTGAGAAGCCAAGATTTTTCCACCACAGATACACCAGGCACCTGACGGAGAGAATAGACTGTTAAAATGTTTTCTTTAAATATTTTTTAAACAAAAATACTGAGTAGAACAAGGCTAGCAGACAGAACTATACAACGTATGCCTGCAAAGCCAAATTTTTTCCACCACAGATACACAAGGCATCTGACGGAGATAACAGACTGTCTAATTTTTTTAATGTTTTTCGTTAATTTGGGAAAAAAATACTGAGTAGAACAAGGCTTGCAGACAGAACTATGCAACGTTTGCCTGCGAAGCCAAGATTTTTCCACCATAGATACACCAGGCTTCTGACGGAGAAAACAGACTGTCTAAAAAAATGTTTAATGTTTTTTGGTAATTTGGGAAAAAAAATACTGAGTAGAACAAGGCTAGCAGACAGAACGATACAATGTATGCCTGCGAAGCCAAATTTTTTCCACCACAGATACACAAGGCATCTGACGGAGATAAAAGACTGTCTAATTTTTTTTATGTTTTTTGGTAATTTGGGAAAAAAATACTGAGTAGAACAAGGCTAGCAGACAGAACTATGCAACGTATGCCTGCGAAGCCAAGATTTTTCCACCACATATACACCAGGCGTCTGATGGAGATAATAGACAGTTAAAATGTTTTGGTTTTTTAATATTATTTAAACAAAAAATACTGAGTAGAACAAGGCTAGCAGACAGAACTATGCAACGTATGCCTGCGAGGCAAAGATTTTGCCACCACAGATACACCAGGCGTCTGACGGAGATTAGGCTGGGTTCACATTGCGTTCTGCGCCTCCGTTAAACGGACTACGTTACATCGCGGCATAGCACGGTGTAACGTAGTCCGTTAACGCCGCCATTGAAAGCAATGTCGGATGCATCGCTAGCGCACGCCCACAATGGGCGTGCGCTAGCCATGTGCCGTCATTGAGTGACGGACCCTGAGACGTGGGCTGCAGTGTTTCTGGGTCTGTCACAGCTAGCACAGATAGAGCTAGCAGATGCTCTATTTGCACTAGTGCGCTGCAAAACAAGCACTTGCGTTAACAGCAGCCCGTTAACGTATGTGTTGAACGGGCTGCTGTTAACGCAATGTGAACCCAGCCTAACAGACTGATCAAGATGTGGCCTTGATTTTTTTGGGCAAACAAAAAATGGGTCAATAAGTTGTCTATGACACAAAAAAAAATGGAGTACTAAAATTGTAAGATATTTAGTGCAATGATATGCGATGCATGTGGCGTACAACTCACAGTGATAAATAAAAGAACTGCAGATAAATATTTTTGGGCCAGTTACAGATTTTTGGGGCAGCAAAATGGTGTCCAAAAATGTTGTAAGACACTACAAAATATTGGATAGTACCAAAAAAAGGACAGATTTTTTTTTGGCACAGTTACATCTGATGCCTGGGACCAAAAAAAAATTCTTAGATTTGCACTTCTATTGCAATGACCTGGCTGTAGTCTGCAGCGTGACCATGCAAATGAATGTAGAAAAAAGGGGGCTATGGATTGCTTTAGAATAAAATGAGCAGGTATGAGCTAAAAAAAAAGGCCACAGATAACTGCAGCTAGGCATACAGTATGTTAAATAAGCAGCAGCAGACACTAATGAAGTATGCAGTGAGATCCATGTACTTACATACAGTGCCTGCAGGCCTTGCACTGATGTGGATATGTGCACATAGACTCCTCTGCCTACCTAGCGCTGCAATCAATGTACCGCCGAAATAGCCCTAAGGCCGGGGACACACACAACGTATAAAAAAACGGTCCGTTTTTGACGGACGAGAATCGCACAAATGTTACCAAAACAATGATCCGTGTGCAGTGCGAGGATGCGATTTTCTCGCATTAAATAATCCGTGTGACATCCGTATGGCATCCGTATGGTGAGATTTTCTCACACACTTGCAAAATGAGCAAATAATGGCTGAGCCTTTCCTGTCACCTGCCCAATGCCTGAGAATTTCTCGCAAGTCACACTGATGGTCCGTGTGCTGTGCTATTTTTTCTCACCCCCATAGACTTTCATTGGCGATTCTCGGCCGAGAAACGCTGACAATCGCAGCATGCTGCGATTTCACTCGGATCCTGAATACGGCCGAGAAAATATCGGATGATGGGAGCTGCCCCATTGATTAACATTGGGAGGAGTGCTATGCGATTTTTTATCGCCTTGCACTCGTCCGTATTACGGTCTAGTGTGACCCCGGCCTGAGGGCTTGTTTCCATTTACGAGAAACACGTCAGTGTCTCGCATGTGAAAACCAAGCTCTGGGGCCGGCACTAGGGAGCGGAGTATGCAGCTCCATGTGTTGCTATGTGGCCGCACTCTCCGCTCCGGAGTGCCGGCGCCAGAGCTTGGTTTTCACATGCGAGACACGGACGTGTTTCCCGCAAATGGAAACAAGCCCTAAGGCCGGTTTCACACGTCAGTGGCTCCGGTACGTGAGGTGACAGTTTCCTCACGTACTGGAGCCACTGACACACGTAGACACATTAAAATCAATGCATCTGTTAAGATGTCATTGATTTTTTGCGGACCGTGTCTCCGTGTGCCAAACACGGAGACATGTCAGTGTTCGTGGGAGCGCACGTATTACATGGACCCATTAAAGTCAATGGATCCGTGTAAAACACGTACCGCACACGGACGTTGTCCGTGTGCAGTCCGTGTGCCGAGCAGGAGACAGCGCTACATTAAGCGCTGTCCCCCCCCACTGGTGCTGAAGCCGCGATTCATATCTTCCCTGCAGCAGCGTTTGCTGTAGAGAAGATATGAATAATTGTGTTTAAAATAAAGATCTATGTGCCCGTCGCCCTCCCACCCCCTGTGCGCCCCCCCGCTGTTCTGAAAATACTCACCCGGCTCCCTCACTGGCTGGCGCTGCTTCCTGTTCTGGCTGCATCTTCTACTGTATCAGCGGTCACGTGGGGCCGCCGATTACAGTCATGAATATGCGGCTCCACTTCCCATAGGGGTGGAGCCGCATATTCATTACTGTAAATTGTCGGCCCCACGTGACCGCATACAGGAGAAGATGCGGCCAGAACAGGAAGCAGCGCCGGCGAGGGAGCGAGCCGGGTGAGTATTTTCAGAACATCGGGGGGGGGGGGGGGGGGCGCACAGGGGGTGGGAGGGGGGGGGGCTACATAGATCTTTATATTAAACACAATTATTCATATCTTCTCTACAGCAAACGCTGCTGCAGGGAACATATGAATCGCGGCTTCAGCACCAGATGCTGGTACGTGTGGTACCCAGCACGGTGCGTGTGGTACCCAGTGGGCACATGGGCGGCACACGTGTGCCACAGAAACATAGGGGCACACGGACACGGATAATTCCGGTACCGGAATTATCTGGACGTGTGAGACTGGCCTTAGAAGGATTTTTGGTTTCTCAGGATTTGTGGACTGAACACTAGCAGACCTACACTAACTATTAGGCTGCCGTCACACTAGCAGTATTTGGTCAGTATTTTACATCATTATTTGTAAGCCAAAACCAGGAGTGGAACAATTAGAGGAAAAGTATAATAGAAACATATGCACCACTTCTGCATTTATCACCCACTCCTGGTTTTGGCTTACAAATACTGATGTAAAATACTGACCAGCTAAGTCTGGAGCAGAATGCGTCGAGAAGGGCGGCACCAGGTCTCTTATAGACCTGATGATGCTGTGCAGCCAGCCAATCAATTTTATACCACAACAAATATGACTGCGACATCAGTGCATGGCAGACGATCCCTGCATTGTCATTGGAGATCTAAAAAGTGCCAGAATTGCAGGACGGAGACCCGAGCTCCCGCTGAATAATCCGGGAAATGCTCGGTGCTCACCGAGTACACCGAGCATAATGATACTCGGGCGAGTACCGAGTAGTGGCGAGTACGTTCGCTCAACAGTAGCAGATAAATAGCTGTCGTTGCTGCTTCACCCCAGTATTTCTCTGGTATTTTGGAGTCTGCTAGCACACATCTTATCATTTCAGTCAGCGTTCTGATTTTTCTTTCTGCTACCCCGTTCTGTCCAGGTGTGTATGGAACAGTCTTTTGATGCTATATTCCATTCTGTCTTAAATAGTTTTCTATTTGGTGTCCTGTAAATTCACCTCCATTATCACTTCTGATGATGATTGGCTTCCTCTGAAACATGTTAATTGACTTTGTCACATAGTCTTCTAATTTTTCAAAAACTTCACTTTTGTTCTTTATCAAGTACGTGACTGTGTATCTTGAGTAGTCATCCATGAAGGTCACCATATATCTATTACCTCCTGATGTGGTCACTTTCATGGGTCCGCATAAATAAGTGTGTACCAAGTCAAGTGGTCTTGTGGTTTTGGAGCGCCCTCAGACGCAGGGCCGCGGGGTACTCGGTACCGGTCCTCTCTGTCTCGGTGCTGGGGTTGTCACGGTGGCTGGACCCGGTCCGTGACCCTGCTAAGGGGCGTCCAATGAAAGGGTGATGAAAGTTTGTCAAGGGTTCGTGACGCCACCTGTGGTATTCGGTCAGGGTGACCGACACTGCTTAGGGGTCCGCTGGGGTGATGGAATGGCAGCTAGATGGTATACCTTCCCACAGGTGAAGTATATCCCCAGGGCTTCCCAGTAGTGTAGGTGGCGATGATGTGAGACGCAGTTAATAACGAGGATGCAGGGTTGCAGTCTCTTTACCTTTTTACTGAAGACTTCAGGGTCCGCAATCCAGAGCACTGCTAACAGGGCTGGCTGAGTCCGGCCGGTCCGAAGGCACATCCAGAGTTCCCTTTGCAGGTGGAAATCAGTGCCTACCAACTAGCACCTGTGTGTTGTAGTCCTTCCCTGCTGAGCATTCAGGATAGTCCTCACAACTTTCGTATTCGTTCGTTCTCTCTCACTGTCCCCCAAGTTTATCTGGATAGGACGCACCCGTTTGACGGGAAGGCCTGGAGTTATTCTGGGACCCTAGAGACGCCCCTCTCCCACAATTGCCCCCTATGTCTACTTAGGTGATTTAAGGTAGACAGCCAACCTATAATCAACTGTCCTGCCACTGTTTGAAGTAATGCTTGAAGTCTGTTACTTCCTCAGCGTTCCGGCCACCGGCTACGCGCCTCAGTAGGATGTTGCCGATCTCCTTGTGCTGTGATCTCATTTCTCACTTCTCCACACTATCCTTCACTTCGTGTCCTTCCTTAGGATGCCGCCGCAAGGTAGTGCAGGTGCGGCTCCGTAACATTCTGTCCTTTCTGCTAGGTACCTGCCAGGAACCCACCCCTGACAGGTCCTCTCTGGAGCTCTCCCAGGCTGCGTTCTCCCTAACTTCCTGTCCAACCCCCAGTTTTACCAGAGTGTGAAGAGTGGCCTAATACATAGTGCCTTTTGCTCCCCCTGGTGGCCAGAGTGTGAAGTGTAATGTGTGACTGTGATACCTGGTCAGGTGAACTCCTTTAGTGCAATCAGACATAACATCACTCCCCTTAGTGGCAGAGCGAAATTACTGCAACGACCAGGACTCTGGGGCGCTGCATTTTTTGTCTCACTCTCTTTAGGTATAGATACTCTTGTAGCTTTAGATTTTATACAACATTCACATTTCACAGTAATTGAGCAATCAGATATCAATAGGTCTTTTGTCAAATTCTTCTTTGTAACACCATCATACTCTCAGAATGTCTGTGTCTTAGACGTCTGTTCCTTTAATGTGTCTAGATGATATAATTGTTCACCTGCTTTGACATTAACTCCTTAACCCCCAAGGGTAGTTTGCATGTTAATGACCTAGCCAATTTTTACAATTCTGACCACTGTCCCTTTATGAGGTTATAACTCTGGAACACTTCAATGGATCCCGATTCTGACAATTTTTTCTCATGACATATTGTACATCATGTTAGTGGTAACATTTCCTTGATATTAATTGCGTTTATTTGTGAAAAAAATGGAAATTTGGTGAAAATTTAGAAAATTTAGCAATTTTCCAACTTTGAATTTTTATGCCCTTAAATCACAGATATATGTCACACAAAATACTTAATAAGTAACATTGCCCACATGTCTACTTTACAACAGCACAATATCGGAACCAAATTTTTTTTGTTAGGAAGTTATAAGGGTTAAAATTTGACCAGCGATTTCTCATTTTTCCAACACCATTTTTTTATGGACCACATCACAATTGAAGTCACTTTGAAGGGTCTTTATGATAGAAAATACCCAAGTGTGACACCATTCTAAAAACTGCACCCCTCAAGGAGCTCAAAATCACATTCAAGAAGTTTATTAACCCTTTCTGGTGTTTCACATACATTTTTGGAAAGTTTAAAAAAAAAATGAACATTTAACTTTTTTTCACAAAAAATTTAATTCAGATCCAATTTGTTTTATTTTACTAAGGGTAACAGGAGAAATTGGACCCCAAAAGTTGTTGTACAATTTGTCCTGAGTACGAAGATACCCCATATGTGGGGGGAACCACTATTTGGGCGCATGGCAGAGCTCGGAAGGGAAGGAGCGCTGTTTGACTTTCCAATGCAAAATTGGCTGGAATTGAGATAGGACGCCATGTCGCGTTTGGAGAGCCCCTGATGTGCCTAAACAGTGAAACCCCCCCACACACGTGACACCATTTTGGAAAGTAGACCCCCTAAACAACTTATCTAGATGTGTGGTGAGCACTTTGACCCACCAAGTGCTTCACAGAAGGTTATAACGTAGAGCCGTAAAAATAAAAAATCATATTTTTTCACAAAAATTATCTTTTCGCCCCCAATATTTTATTTTCCCAAAGGTAACAGGAGAAATTTGACACCAAAAGTTGTTGTGCAGTTTGTCCTGAGTACGCTGATACCCCATATGTGGGGGTAAACCACTGTTTGGGTGCATGGCAGAGCTCGGAAGGGAAGAAGCGCCGTTTGACTTTTCAATGCAAAATTGACTGGAATTGAGATAGGATGCCATGTCGCGTTTGGAGTGCCCCTGATGTGCCTAAACAGTGGAAACCCCCCACAAGTGACACCATTTTAGAAAGTAGACCCCCTAAGGAACTTATCTAGATGTGTTGTGAGAACTTTGAACCCCCAAGTGTTTCACTACAGTTTATAACGCAGAGCCATGAAAATAATATTTTTTCCCCACAAAAATGATTTTTTATCCCCCAAATTTTTATCTTCCCAAGGGTAACAGAAGAAATTGGACCCCAAAAGTTGTTGTCCAATTTGTCCTGAGTACGGTGATACCCCATACATTGGGGTAGACCCCTGTTTGGGTGTACGGGAGAGCTCGGAAGGGAAGGAGCACTTTTGTATTTTTTCAACGCAGAATTGGCTGGAATTGAGATCGGACGCCATGTCGTATTTGGAGAGCCCCTGATGTGCCTAAACAGTGGAAACCCCCCAATTATAACTCCATCCCTAACCTCAACACACCCCTAGCCCTAATCCCAACCCTAACCATAACCCTAACCACACCCCTAACCCAAACACGCCCCTAACCCTAATCCCAACCCTAACCACACCCCTAACCGCAACACCGTTTGGAGGCAAGTCCAGAGTTCCCTTGTCCAGGTGGAAATCAGTAGCCTTCCCTTGCGCTGCGGTGGTGTAGTCCCTTACTGCCTATGGCTTCACATAAGGGTCTCACAAATGCGATGTTTCGCTCTCTGTCCCCCGTATAGGTTAGGACAAAAACCTTATGAATGGTGACTTGAGCCTGTTTATAGGGTCTCTTATGCATTATTCCTGTCCTGTGATATTACTGTGTGCATATCCCTTGTATTTTGAAATCACTGTATAAATCAGTGTTTCTCAACTCCAGTCCTCAAGACCCACCAACAGATCATGTTTTCAGGATTTTCTTAGTATTGCAGGTGAAGGAATTAATGCTTGAGCAGGTGATGCAATTATGACCTGTGCAATACTAAGGCCCCGTCACACATAGCGACGCTTGAGCGATTCCGACAACGATACGACCTGTCAGGGATCGCTCAAGCGTCGCTATGTGGTCGCTGGTGAGATGTCACACAGTGCGATCTCCCCAACGACGCATCAGCGATGCGGTGAACTGTAGCGACCTGTATAACGATGCTATTTCATGATGATTCAATGGGACGTCCTGTCAGCGAGGTCGTTGGTAAGGTGTCAAACACAGCGATGTGTGCTACCCAGCGGGACGTCAACGATCAAAAAATGGCCCAGGCCATTCCGACACGACCAGCGATCTCACAGCAGGGGCCTGATCGCTGCTACGTGTCACACATAGCGAGATCGCTACTGAGATCGCTGTTGCGTCACAAAACTTGTGACTCAGCAGCGATCTCGCTAGCGATCTCGCTGTGTGTGACGGGGGCTTAAGGAAATCCTGAAAATTTGACCTGTTGATGGGCCTTGAGGACCGGAGTTGAGACACACTGGTATAAATTATCACTGTACTATGACAACCCTTTGTACATGATCTCTGTGTTGTGACATCACTATATTATCGCGGTACTGTGACATTACTGTGTTTATTACCTCTGTAATATGACATCACTGTGTGTATTATCCTTGTAGTGTGACATCACTGTATGCATTATCCCAGTACTGTGACTTCACTGTGCGTATAATCCCTGTACTGTGACATCACAGTGTGCATTATCCCTGTAATCTGACATCACTGTGTTCATTTTCCCTGTACTGTGACACCACTGTGTGTATTATCACTGTACCGTGACACCACTGTGTCCATTATCCTGTACTGTGACACCACTGTGTGTATTATCACTGTACTGTGAGACCACTGTGTACATTATCTCTGTACTGTGACATTACTGTGTGCATTATCCCTGTACTGTGACACCACTGTGAACATTATCTCTGTACTGTTACATCACTGTGTGTATAATCCCTGTACTGTGGCATCACTGTGTGCATTATCCCTGTATTGTGAAATCACTGCTTGTATAATCCCTGTACTGTGACATTACTGTGTGCATTATCCGTGTACTGTCACATCACTGTGTGCATTATCCCAGTACTGTGACTTCACTGTGTGCATTATCCATGTACTGTGACATCCCTATGTACATTTTCTCTGTACTGTGACATCACTGTGTGCATTATCACATTATAATTCTTCCAAGCTCTGATCTTGGTCATGAAGGTAGTCATAGTGGAACAGGGCCTTACTAAAAGTTCTGCTATGTGGCCCCATGGTTCCTTTTTTTCTCTATAACTTTATTAAAAGTGTGCAGGGCAAGACAGTACTGAAGAAGATATCCTAGGGTCCTAAAAAAAATTGGATTTTGGAAGTGGGACTTATGGGTTTATACATTTTGAGGAGATATTTAAAAGGGAACCTGTCACCCCGAAAATCGCGGGTGAGATAAGCCCACCGGCATCAGGGGCTTATCTACAGCATTCTTTAATGCTGTAGATAAGTCCCCGATGTTACCTGAAAGAGGAGAAAAAGACGTTAGATTATACTTACCCAGGGGCGGCCCCGCTGCTGGTCAGGTCAGATGGGCGTTTCTGGTCCGCTGCGGCGCCTCCCATCTTCTTTCCATGACGTCCTCTTCTGATCTTCAGCCACGGCTCCGGTGCAGGCGTACTTTGTCTGCCCTGTTGAGGGCAGAGCAAAGTACTGCAGTGCGCAGGCGCCGGGCCTCTCTGACCTTTCCGGCGCCTGCGCACTGCAGTACTTTGTTGTGCCCTCAACAGGGCAGACAAAGTACGCCTGCGCCGGAGCCGCGGCTGAAGATCAGAAGAGGACGTCATGGAAAGAAGATGGGAGGCGCCGCAGCGGACCAGAGACACCCATCTGACCTGACCAGCAGCGGGACCGCCCCTGGGTGAGTATAATCTAACGTCTTTTTCTCCTCTTTCAGGTAACATCGGGGGCTTATCTACAGCATTACAGAATGCTGTAGATAAGCCCCTGATGCCGGTGGGCTTACCTCAGCCGCGATTTTCGGGGTGACAGGTTCCCTTTAAGGGCTAGGGTTACTTCCAACATGGAAAACAAAAAAATCAGCTCTTTTAGGGCCATCCCCAAAACTAGGATGGCTGGTAAAAAAATACTTTTCATAATGGTTTTCCAAGCCCTACCCCTTGGGTACAGATATGGCCACTACTACAACCGCACCATGGAGCTGTCACATTGGTTGACATCTAACTTTTTGAGAAACAGACTGGAAAGAAGACAACTCAAGGACTTAAGTTGTAGGGAATAATAGGTTTAACGGAGAAACTGACGCTCAAAAAGGTGGTATGGAAGAGTTAAAAACAAAGTAGATTATTAGCCCTTAGCCCCTGAGGCACAGAGGTATCTAAGGGGAAGATCAGCTGCAAAATGGAAAAAAATCAATGGCTGTCCCCAGTGATGAAAGGAATTCTCCCATGGGTAGTAATAAGCTTAACTCCTGTTGATTCAACAGTGTGCCTCAGTAATCTGTGTGATGGAGTCTCACCTTCTGTCCAGACCCACTCTATGCCTCTGGTATTCCTATCTCGAGGCGACAGTCTCTTCCAGAAACCCCCACCCCGGACAATGTATCCTGAGAAATCCCAGGCTGGCCTTATGCTCCCATTGTCTGGGTTAATTCATCATGGCTATGCTAGCCAGAGTACCCTCATAACTGACAGTGCTTACCAAAATGTGCCCCTATAATCAGTACTATTATAATAGAGCCTTGATCAACAGTGATAGAGTGCTTCCATAGCTAGTGCAAAACAGAGTACCCTCATAACTGACAGCTTTGACCAATAATTGGCCTTGCTAACAATATCACTTTGATATTGCCCTGATAAACTGTTGAGATAGCCTCCATAGCCAGTGCCAGATAGAGTTCCCTCACAACTGACAGTGCTTACCAAAAAGTACCCCTATTAACAAAGCCAATCAATAGATTTAGCCAGACAGAGTACCTTCATAATTAACAGAACTTACCAAAAAAGTGCCCCTATTAACAGCACCACAATGATAGAGCCCGATCACGAGTGAGAGAGCCTTCATAGCCAGTGCAAGACAGAGTACCCTCATAACTGACAGCACTAACCAAAAAGTTCCCCTATTAACAATACCATTATCATAGAGCCCTGATCAATAGTGATAGAGAGATCCTACATAGCCAGTGCCAGACAGGGTACCCTCATAACAGAAGCACTTACCAAAAATGCCCCTATTATCAGTACCATTATCATAGAGCCCTGATGAACAGTGATATGGAGATCCTTCATAGCCAGTGCCATACAGAGTACCCTCATAACTGAAGCACTTACCAAAAACTGCCCCTGTGGTGTCCCTGAGGTCTGGTCACCACAGAGGTACTGCACCTCATCCAGAGGTGTGGGACTCCACTCTTAGGTAAGGAGGGGGTACTAACCAGGACTTCATACCAGCATCCAACACCACAGCACTCCAGTCAGGGCATCTGGGTGTACCCTAAGGGCGGATGGCCTCATCCCAGTCTGGAGAGGGTAACTAGGTAGAGGGTGTGGGTGGAGTGAGTAGTTAGGGGAGGAGCTAATTAGGAGGGAAAGTTAGTGAGATTGTGAGAGGAGCTGAATGGAGTAATACGTGCAGAAAGAGGCTCCCTGTCAGAGGGAGCTAGAGAAAAGTAAAGCTACAGAAAGAAGAGAGAAAGAAGGGGTCCTAGGGGCATGGGTAGTGAGCAATCCACCCATGGGGCCTGCATCCACGCTGAACATCACCAAGTGGAGGGACCAGGTCACAGTGGGGAACCGGCCCCCAAAACTAGTGGAGGACTAAAAGACTCAGCTAGCCAGCCAGAGGCTGCAGCATCTGCATGTGCTGCAGCCACATCCAACACATTCACTGAAAAGGCAGCGACATAGAATCCAGGGGACCAACAGAGAGTGTCACCTGACAGGATCTGAGGCTGCTGGATTGGGACACTGTGTATGAAGGTGCAGGGCAGAGGGGTGAGAGCCAGCGCAGCGAGACAGCCAGGAAAGGAACATAGAAAAGGGGGTTCTGGAATGTGCACCCAATTTACTTGAGAGCTGGCTGGACCACAGACCCGGAAGACACGGCACCCCGGCTGGGGACGTCACCGCTGTGCTTTCCGGCCGCTGCGCTCACAGTGAGTGCAGGAAAGCACAGCGCCGAGGACAGACAGCGGAAGGTAAGTATGAAGCGTGTGTTTGTTTTTACTTTTAGGATGGTAACCAGGGTAAGCATCGGGTTACTAAGCGCGGCCCTGCGCTTAGTAACCCGATGTTTACCCTGCTTACCAGCGAAGACATCGCTGAATCGGTGTCACACACGCCGATTCAGCGATGTCAGCGGGAAAGCCAGCGACCAAATAAAGTTCTGGCCTTCTAGCCCCGACCAATGACATCACAGCAGGATTCTGATCGCTGCTGCGTGTCAAACTGAACGATATCGCTAGCGAGGACGCTGCAACGTCACAGATCGCTAGCGATATAGTTTAGTGTGAAGGTACCTTAAGAACTGTGAGTAAACGTGTGAAAACTGCACCCTGCTGTGTCCTCTGAATTATTACTGTGTCACCTGCCCTGCAATACAACCACCATCATCACCCTTTAACACCATCACTGCCCTGGGGTGTAGCTCTACCTGTGGAGAGCTGTAAGAACACTGCTGCATCACCATCACCCCCATCGGTCTCTTCAAGCAGCATCAGCTAACATCTATTTGCCGAATACCACAGGTGGCGTCACAAACAATTCCCCTTTTCCCATAAACTTTATTCCCCTTTCATCATCACTCATTTATTGGACACCCAGGGCCACGGACTGGGTCACCGCTGCCATGACCACCCCTTTAAGAGCCATGCAACACGGTTCCAAGTATCCCATGGCCCTAGCGGGTGTTGCACCCCTATTAACAGTATCTTTTTGATAGTGCCCAGATAAACTGATAGAGAGAGACTCCATAGGTAGTGCCAGACAGAGTACCCTCAGATCTGACAGCACTTAACAAAAAGTGCCCCTATTAACAGTATCACTTTGATAAGAGCCCAGATACACTGTTAATCAGAGAGAGCCTCCATAGCCAGTGCCAGACAGAATACTCTCACAACTGACAGTGCTTCCAAAAAGTACCCCTATTAACAAAGCCAATCATTAATTTTCCTAAAAACCGTCCAAAACAGAAAGTGTCCCAGTAAACAGTTGCAGACAAAAAATTCCTTTGTGGTCCCAGATTTCTGCCAGGAAATGACATCAAAGAGCAACCAGGCAGTCGATATTGTCACTTCCTTTCTCAGTAGCAGAGATAAACACTATGGGCTGCCGATGGCCTAAAGGAACTTCTACCACCTAAAACTGCAGTATTGGAGGGTCCCTTTTACAGATTAGCTTTGAGCGACCCAGAACTACACCCTTGAAGTCAATTTATTGATATCCTGAGACCGAATATAAGAAGCTCATCAGCCCCCTAACCTATGGCCACTAGCCAATGTCCATCCTATCTGATCCTATATTATCAGATGAGTCTCCCCAGGATGGTCCCTCCATCCATTGGCTCTAATTTACTCCATGTCTGATTTTTGTCTTCAGCCGCCCCTCCCCCTCCATCTTCCTCCGCCATCTAGCCCTCCTTATTATTCATAGTTATTCCTGCTTTATCAGAGTCTGTTTAGGTAAAAAAAAAAAAATGGGGACGATCTGCAATCTGATTGTTTCATTGTCTCTCCCTCCATAGAACAGACCCCCCTGCTGAATTATTGAACCCCCCTCCTAACAGTTTGCCAGTGCCATCCTATTATTCTCCTTGTCAATTAGAGTTTTACCAAGTCTTCATATTTTTTTTTTCCAGTGGGCATTTTGTGCATTGAATGGAGGTGCTTACCATGCAATTATCTAAGACAGAATGGCATTTGCAAAAAAAATTCAGATGCTGCCTCCAATAGCAAAATGCTTGGCTAATTTGTAGTCTTCTCATCACGGCGATTTTTTTTTAAATCGTAGACTATAATTTCTAGACACATAGACAAAGGCTCGCTTGGGGAATAATTAATTGCTATCGGCTGTTAACACATTCTTGGATAAATGGAGATAAAAAGTCCTTGCAGCAGTGAAATGGTTAATAATAATCTTTATTTTTATATAGCGCTAACATAGTCAGCAGCGTTTTACAGTTTGCACACATTATCATCGCTGTCCCCAATGGGGCTCACAATCTAAATTCCCTATCAGTATGTCTTTGGAATGTGGGAGAAAACCGGAGTACCCGGAGGAAACCCACGCAAACACGGGGAGAACATAGAAACTCCTTGCAGAAGTTGTCCAAGGTGGGATCCGCTGAGCCACCGTGCTGCCCTATGGTTAATGGAATCTGAATTATTCCAGTAGTTGTGGAAAAAAACATTGAAAATGGAGCCTCTTGGATGGGTGGCATGAGGTAAGATGGACCATAACCCATGAAAGATCCTTTCTGAGCACTACTGCACCCACTCTGAAGGGCTCCTGGTGAAATGGACCCATAGTTTTCATGTGGTTCCTGCTCAGCTTCTTCAAAGTCAGTGGGCCGAGGTGTCTCACAGATGACAGCACTTTGTTGCCATTTGGGATCTGGCTGTTTTCCAGGCCAGTTCTTACACCGACAGCCGACCTAGATAAGAAGTATAACGGCTGCCTGAACTTAGTTGTACCTGCGTCTGTCAGGCAAGGGCACAATAAGAGCTCTGACTATCAGCACTTCCAGGGTTAGGACGATGTGGGCAGCGGATCAGCTCAGCTGATCACCCTGCTGATGTCACTCATGCACCACAGAGGAAGGTGGCAGTAAGGTCAGCGCTCAGACAGAGTTGAAGATTCTAATAATATTTATCAGAAGGAACTTTGTGAGCAGACAGCATGATAAAGTATAAGTGGACTGTATGGGGGGAGTCGTGTAAAGGTACAGTATAGAGGGCGAATCTTGTGATGGGTGAGTATGAAGGAATGATGTAAAGGGACAGTATGAGGGGAGAAAGTATGAAAAGGAATAATGTGAGGGGACAGTATGAGCTAAAGGATAATGGGGCAGTAAATGGGGCAATTCTCAAAGAAACAGTATTGGGGCAAATCTTGAGATGGGATAATATTAGAGAATGGTGTGGGGGAACAGTATGAGGAGAGAAAATGTGAGAGGTAATTTTGTGAGGAGACAGTATGAGGGTAATAGTGGGAGAGAGTATGAAGAGAATTGTGTGAGAGCACAGGATGACATAAAGGATAACGGGACAGTATTGAGAAATCTTGAGAGAGGACAGTATTGGGGCAAATCTTATGTGGGGATACTATGGGGGAATAGTGTGAGGAGACAGTATGAGATAAAGGATAAGGGGACAGTATGGGGGGAATTATGTGAGGGGACAGGGTGAGATTAAAAAAGGGAACAGTATGGGGGTAATCTTGGTGAGGGGCCAGTACGAGGGAATGCTGTGAAGGGACAGTAAGAGAAGAGAAAGTGTGAGGGATAATTTTGTGACAGAACAGTATGGGGGTGATAGTGGGAAAGACAGTATGAGGGGGATTTTTTGAGGGAACATGATGAAATAAAGTATGAGAGTACAGTTTGTGTTGAATTTTTAGTGGGGACAGTATGAAGGGAATCTTGGGAGGGGAAAAGTATTGGATCCAATCTTATGTGGGGACAGTGTTGAGGAATAGTGTGAGGAGACACTGTAGGGCTACTTTGTGAAAGGACAAAATATAACAAAGTATGGGGAAAATTTTGTGAGGGGACAGTATGGGGTCGAATCTTGTGTGGGGACAGTATGTGGGAAATAGTGTGAGGAGACGGTATGAGGGGAGAAAGTGTGAGAGGGAATTGTGTGAAGAGACAGTATGAGTTATAGGATAAGGGGACAGTATGGGGGAATATTGGTGAGGGGGCAGCATGAGGGAATGATGTGAGGGGAAAATATGACTGGAAAAAGTGCGAGGGGTAATTTTGTGAGGGGTAAGTATGGGGATAATGTGAGGGAGAATTGTGTAAGCAGATAGGATGGGAGGAGACCGTATGGGGGGAATTGTGTGAGGGGACAGTATTGCATAAAGGATAAGGGGGAGTCTTGAGAGAATACAGTATGTGGGGTGAATCTTTTGTGGTGATGGTATGGGAGAATAGTGTTGGAAGACAGTATGGGGTGCGAATTTTGTGAGGGTTCAGTGTGAGGGAATTGAGTGAAGGGACAGTATGAGGGGATAAAGTGTGAGGAGTAATTTTGTGAGGGCTCAGTATGGGGGTAATAGTGTGAGAAACAGTATGGAGGGAAATGTGTGAGGGGACAGGATAAGATAAAAAATAAGAGACCAATATGGGGGAAATCTTGAGAGGGGACAGTACAGGGGGTGAATCTTATGTGGGGGTGGTATAGGGAATAGTGTGAATAGACAGTATGGAGTGCAAATCTTTTGAGGGGTCAGTATGAGGGAATGGTGTGGGGGACAGTATAGGAGAGAAAGTGTGAGGGGACAGTATGTTGGTAATGGTGTCAGGGGACAGTATGAGGGGTGAAAGTGTGAGAGAAAATTGTGTGAGGATACAAGATGGGAGGAGACAATGTGAAGAACAGTATGGTGGAAATAGTGTGAAAGGAGAGTATGTGGGCAAATCTAGTAAGGAGAAAGTATGGGGAGTGTACAGTATGGGGGAATAGTGTGCAGAGACAGTAGGATATTAGAAAGTATGAGGGGAAATTGTGTGAGGAGACAGAATGGGAGGAGACAATGTGAAGGACAGTATGGGGAAATTTGTGTAGGGACGGTGAATCTTGTAAAGAGACAGTATGAGGGAATGGTGTAAAGAGGAATTGTGTGAGGAAACAGTTTGATAAATAGTAAGGGAACAGTATAGGAAAAATTATGTGAGAGGTCAGTATGAGGGAATAGTGTGAGGGGACAGTATGATTAGAAAAAGTGTGAAGGGGAATTGTGTAAGGAGACAGGATGGGAGGAGACAATGTGAGGCACAGTATGGGGGAAATCAGGAGAGGAGACAGAAGGGGGAATAGAGTGAGGCAGTTTGAGGGGAGAAAGTGTGAGGAGGATTGTGTGAGGAGACAGGATGGGAGAAGACAGTGTGAGGGACAGTATGGGGAATAGTGTGAGGGACAGTATTATGGGAATTTTGTTATGGGACAAAACAGAGGGAGAACTGTGTGACACAACAAAACTTGGTAGAACAGTGTGATGGTAAAGCAAGGGTTGGACAATATGCAGAGGGAGGTAAGTGGAGGAGGCACAGTATAAATATTAGCAAGTATAGGGGTGCAAAGTGTGAAGAGACAGTGTGAATAGGGGGCCCAGTATGGAAAGGCAGCCGTGTGCTGAGGGACACTTGTTGTAGTTAGTAAAGACGGACAGTGTGGTGATTATAGCTAACAATGTACCATAAGAAGGACAGTGTGGAGGTGATATTTTGCGTAGAGCGTGCAGTGAGGGACAATTAATTAAGGGCATGGCGCAGGGCATATCTTTTTATTCAGGAGCATTAAAATGACACTGAAATTTTAAGGTACAGTGTGGGGATGTGCTGCAGCGATCATAGAGGAGGGAAGTCTGCAGACGAGCTGTGGAGGAGACAAAGAAAAAAAAAGAACGACTCAAATCAGAGAAGATGTCACCAATAAGGTACCTGGGTGTAAATGTTTATGTGTGATCCTGCCTTGTCTCATTAGTGCTGTGTTTCCTGTATGGTCCGCAGTCTGCTGGTGGCTGGTAACAACTCCCAATATCCCCTCACCGTTGTACTGGGAGTTGTAGGTTCATGTGATACAAATGTATATTGTGGGTGATGACCTGATATAAAGAACTCTGACAGATCCTCCTACAGACCCCGGTGTATCACGATAGTCCTCACCCTCAGTTTCGGATGTGGTAATTTTGCCACCGCTCCCCGGCCCAGGGCAAGTAGTCTTTTACATGTAAGACCTAGAAAACAGAACAATAGCAATAGATGTACAGTGCGTTAGCAAGTATCTCACTTATGGGATAGTAGTTATACTTGTGTGAACACTAGTCATGAGTGAATAGTGAAATATTCGTATTCGGGAAAATCGCCACGAATAATTTCTAATATGTGTATATTTGTACCGAATAACGAATCTTTTACAAGTTTATGGGAAAGCCAATTTTTTTTTCTCCTGGACCCAACAAACAGATCTGGGGGTATGAGAAAAAAGCTGAAATTGATGGGAAAGAGCTAAAACTAAGGCTATGTGCACACGTTCAGGTTTTTTTGCGTTTTTTTCGCATTTTATCACGCTAAAAACACTATTAAAACTCATTAAAAACGCATACATTATGCATTCTATCATTTAGAATGCTTTGTGCATGTTTTGTGCACATGAATGCATTTTTTTCCGCGAAAAAAAACGCATCGCGGTAAAAAAAAATGAGCATGTTCATTATTTTTGCGGATTTTCTGCATTTTTCCCGCAATTCTATGTATTTGGGAAAAAACGCACAAAAAACGCAACAAAAACGCGTCAAAAACGCGGTAAAATCGCTGTAAAAAACGCATGCGGATTTCAGGAAGAAATGTCCGGTCTTTGTCAGGAAAATTTCTGCAAGGAATCCTGACGTGTGCACATACCCTTATAGTGTTTTTAGCGCGAAAAAAAAACGCAAAAAAACCTGAACGTGTGCACATAGCCTTAGTCTTCATTTTTCCAAACTAAATAGCCCCAAGTGTAATAACCTATCTTGGTATTGCAGACCCCCCAGTCCTCTAATAACCTTGGTCGCTCTTCTCTGCACCCGCTCCAGTTCAGCTATGTCTTTCTTATACACCGGAGACCAGAACTGTGCACAGTATTCTAAGTGTGGTCGCACTAGTGACTTGTATAGAGGTAAAATTATGTTCTCCTCATGAGCATCTATACCTCTTTTAATGCATCCCATTATTTTATTTGCCTTTGTAGCAGCTGCCTGACACTGGCCACTGAATATGAGTTTGTCATCCACCCATTCTCCCAGGTCTTTTTCATTGATGGTTTTGCCCAGAGTTTTAGAATTAAGCGCATAGTTATACATCTTATTACTTCTACCCAAGTGCATGACCTTACATTTATCCTCATTAAAGCTCATTTGCCATTTATTATTGTACTTGTTTTTTATTATGTATACCCCTTCTCACATGTAAAGCGCTATGGAATAAATGGTTCTGTAATAATAATAAATAATAATAATACACGCTGAAAGAGGCCATGATTGGGACCTCACAACACATTAACAGTTATTACAAGAGGTAGAGATAGCGAGTACAAGTTTCACCATGTGCAAAGGTTTCAAAAAATTACCCAAGGTGTCTGTATCATACACACTGAAAGACGTCGTGATGGGGACATAACAATACACTTTGCAGTTATTATAAGAAGTAGAGATTGAGAGTAAAAATTTGACCATTGCACAATGTACAAAGGTTTCCAAAAATTATTCCAAAGGGTCTGTATTATACATGCTGAAAAGAGCTAGGGAGAACAAGTTTCATCATTGAACAATGTGCAAAGTTTTCAAAAAATAATCGAAGGAGTCTCTATCAGACCAGCTGAAAGACACCATGATGGGGATATCACAATACACTTTGTAGTTATTACAAGAGGTAGAGATAGGGAGTACAAGTTTCACTATTGTGCAAAGTTTTCAAAAAGTACAGTATAGACAGATGAACACTAAGTACTTGTTGCAGAAGCAGGAGGAGGTGATTTTCTGAATAAAATGGATTTGGATGGAAAGGTATGGACGTTTAAAAAAAAACATTTGGGCAGCATATGCGTTACGTTGCCATGCCAACCCATTGGTGACCTGTGATCACGTGACGGGGTCACCAGTCGGCGTATTTCTGGCACGATTGCAGGAAGTGCATGTTAAATGCCGTTGTCAGCATGTCCATGTGCTGGGAAAGATGTGGGCTCACCGCCGTAGTCCACATCAAAGGGAGGGTGTCTGACATTGGCCTACTATTACGCCAAATGCTGGAAAGGGGTTAAAGTGCTGCTGCAGCTAAGCTAGACTGACAAAAGCCTGAGATGACTTTTGGAAATGTGCGTTGTACCTTGACAAGTGGGTCAGGTAAGTCAGGGTATGTTTTTAAAAACCGCTGTACAAATAAGTTCAGCACGTGGGCCATGCATGAAACGTGTACCAGCTGGCCGAACTTTAAAGCCGCCATCAAGTTACACCCATTATCGCTGGTTGGAGGTTCAGCAGGGAGAGCCACTGATCGGTCTGTTCTCTTATCCCTTTCAACAGCTTGGCTGCATTTTGACCTTTATCACCTAAGCAGATGAAATACAGCAGAGCGTGCTGCCGCAGTACCAAGGCAGTGCTGCATATTTCCCAGCTGGGGAGTGATGGGGAAAGTTGTTCCGCTGAGGATCAGTAGGAGAGACAGGAAGTGGAATACGAGGAGACTGAAACCCTTATGGAACTTAGACCTGCTATTCTTGGTGTGGGTAAGACGTGTGATGTCCCAGCCTCTGACTCTGTCCCGGACTCCACCAGGTTAACACAGTGTGCCATCAGGGAAATTTATTGTCCTTGTCCACAAGAGCGTGTCCACATGTCTGTGGTTAGGTGGACCTTCCCTATGATTGCGTTGGCCAGAGAATGGTTGATATTGTGTAACACGTGCTTATAAGTGATGAGTGAATGTGCTCGCTACTCGAGTTTACCGAGCATGCTCAAGTGTTCTCCGAGTATCTTGGGCATGCTCGTAGATTATGTTTGAGTCCCCACAGCTGCATGATTTGTGGCTGCTAGACAGACTAAATACATGTGGGGATTCCCTAACAAACAGGCAATTCCTGCATGTGTGCAGGTTGTCTAACAGCCACAAATCATGCAGCTGTGGGGGACACAAACATAATCTATGCGCACGCCCAAAATACTTGGAGAACACCCGAGCATGCTCAGAAAACTCGAGTAACAAGCACACTCGCTCATCACTAGTGCTTATGTACCGCGGTGGATGACACACAGGGAAAAATAGTGGCAGCTGAGAATCGAGTACCGTGGAGCTGCCACCCCCAAGAGGTTGTGAAAAGACTCAAGACTCCGAGGTTGAAATGGCAACATTTCCAGGGCTAAAAATCTGTCAATGTGGGTGTTTAACGTTTGGACCTGAGGGTGGGTGGTTGAATATTTCTGCTTTCTGGTAAACATCTGGGTCAGGGACAACTGAACGCTGCACTAGTACAACAAACTGGATGTGGTTGCAGACTGTTGTGTGTGTGCAACTGCAGGTTGTGGGCAGGAGGCATCAGTGCCTGCTTCATGATTAGCAGATTGAGAAGGCTGTAACACAGGGGAAGGGACAGTGGTTTCACCCTCAGACACAGATTTTGTACCCAGGCATTCCGCTCACTTACTTTGGTGCTTGGCTGCCATTTGTTTTTCTATGCTGGTGGTGCTCAAGTTGGCAGTGTTCTTGCCTCTGCCTAGTTTAGTTTTGCAGATGCTGCAAATTACAGTTGTTTTGTCTAACGGAATTTCAGAAAAAAACGCACTCTTGGTGTGTTATCTAGTCGAGTGGGTGGCTCTGTGGATCAATTGACCTCATTCTCACTCTGGTCAAACCACTACCTCTTCTTGCCTGTTTTTGGGCTATGGATCCATCCCTCCCTGCACTGCTGTGCTCGCTAGGCATGCCACCATGCCAGGTTGGATTAGTGGCCTCATCATTGACGACGTCGTCTTCCAATTCCTCAATCTGATCCTCCTTCTGAGTTGCGATTTGAGGCTGACCTGATGGCAACTGTGCATCATGATTATCTTCAGACATGAATTGACAATCCCCAGAACGTCTTTCTCCTGGCCGTGGGTGCTCAAATGTTTGGGAATCACTGCACTCCACCTCCTCATGACCTTCTTTTATGGTGCACGTTGAGAGGCCTGACAAATTACAAGGGTATGTAAACAGTTCCTCAGAGTGGCCAGCTTTGGGGTCATATAGTATCATAGTAATATAGTTATTAAAGGGAACCTGTCACCCCGTTTTTTGAGATTGAGATATAAATACTGTTAAATAGGGCCTGTGCTGTGCGTTACTATGGTGTATGTAGTGTACCCTGATTCCCCATGTATGCCGAGAAATACATTACCAAAGTCGGCGTTTTCGCCTGTCAATCAGGCTGGTCTGGTCAGGTGGGCGTGTTCACAGCGTTCTTTTCTTCCCCAGGTTTCCGTTGGTGGCGTAGTGGTGTGCGCATGTCCAAGGTCCGGATTCCCTGTGCCCACGTGAAGACACAGCGCGCGATCTGCGCTGTCATTCCTTTCATCGGTGCGGACGGCCATCTTCCTGGGGCCGCGCGTGCGCAGATGTAGTGCTCTGCTGCACGGGGCTTCAGGAAAATGGCCGCGGGATGCCGCGCGTGCGCAGAAGAGATCGCGGCGGCCATTTTCCCAAAGCCGAGATGCAAACTCGGCTTTGGGAAAATGGCCGCCGCGATCTCTTCTGCGCACGCGCGGCATCCCGCGGCCATTTTCCTGAAGCCCCGTGCAGCAGAGCACTACATCTGCGCACGCGCGGCCCCAGGAAGATGGCCGCCCGCACCGATGAAAGGAATGACAGCGCAGATCGCGCGCTGTGTCTTCACGTGAGCACAGGGAATCCGGACCTTGGACATGCGCACACCACTACGCCACCAACGGAAACCTGGGGAAGAAAAGAACGCTGTGAACACGCCCACCTGACCAGACCAGCCTGATTGACAGGCGAAAACGCCGACTTTGGTAATGTATTTCTCGGCATACATGGGGAATCAGGGTACACTACATACACCATAGTAACGCACAGCACAGGCCCTATTTAACAGCAGAGGCGTATCTAGGGCTTCTGGCACCCGGGGCAAGAATTCATTTTGGCGCCCCCCCCCCCCCCCCCAGGACATATGCGATTTCCACACTTAGTCATGTACCTTCAAGCTCCTCTCCCTAATGCTCTCAATATTCAGTGAAAAACGGAGAAGCAGAAGAGAAGCTCGTTGTCACAGGACCGTAAGTATGAAAGTCGCATATGAGAGAAGTGTCCATGTGATGACTACTGGAACCTGCAGAGCTGAATCCTGACATCGCAGGCTTCTGAATTCTCACAACTAATGTGCTGCACATTTTTAGGATTCTCCCTTGCCTGTGGACAGTCATGTCAGCACAAGTATGTGATTTGTATACTTCTGGCCACATTCCGACTAGACGTGTCTGACCTCGCTCAGTTAATTTTCATTGAGTGAGGCCACACATGTCTAGTCAGCATGTGACCGCATGTATGTAAATCGCCAGCATGAGAGAATTCTGACAGTGTGCAGTGCTCACTGTGAGAACTCAGAAGTCTGCCCTCGTTCCCCAATACTGTTTCCTCATACATGCCAACCCATTCCCCTGTACTGTTTCCTCATATATGCCCCCCATCTCCCCCTTTGCTCTTCATTTTGTGTCCTTAAATCCCCCCATCTCCTCTCCAAATCTCCCCCACACAATAAATCCCCCATTCCCCACACAACTCCTCATCATTCCCCCCATTCCCCACACAGCTCCTCATCATCCCCCTATTCCCCACACAGGGTCTCATCATCTCCCCATTCCCCACACAGCATCTCATCATCTCCCCATTCCCCACACAGCATCTCATCATCTCCCCATTCCCCACACAGTGTCTCATCAGCCCCCATTCCCCACACAGCGTCTCATCAGCCCCTATTCCCCAGACAGCTCCTCATCATCCCCCTATACCCACACAGCATCTCATCATCTCCCCATTCCCCACACAGCGTCTCATCAGCCCCTATTCCAAATGCGTCCTCATTCCCTTGTACCCTGGGTCCACCATGGTGCAGCTCCTCTCCTCACATGGCTCCATGCTGCAGCCCCTTGGTCCTCTCTTCGCACGGCTCCATGCTGCAGCTCCTCATTTCCGGATTCTCTTCTCCACCAGCAGCTTCCTGCAATCGACTCCTCCCCCTCAAGAAATCAACTCCAGTTTAGACGCTGCCCTGCAGTCAGATCTTCAATTGTACTCGTGTCTAAGATACGAGTACAACTGAATACTGGGAGCCGGCACGCTGCAGCTTCTCTGTGCCGGCTGTCAGCTTGACAGTCGGCACAGAGAACAGCTGACTCCCAGTCCGGGGGGCGGCAGAATGCAGCTGCTGGGGGAGACACTACGGACCGCCACGTTAGGTGGCCCGACTGCGCCCCCCTGCCAGCTGCGCCCGGGGCAAATGCCCCGGCTGCCCCCCCCTAGATACGCCACTGTTTAACAGTATTTATATCTCAATCTCAAAAAACGGGGTGACAGGTTCCCTTTAAGGTTGAAGGAAGACTTTAAGTCCATCTAGTTCAACCCATAGCCTAACCTAACATGCCCTAACATGTTGATCCAGAGTAGGGTTGAGCGAAACGGGTCGGCCATTTTCAGAAGTCGCCGACTTTTGGCAAAGTCGGGTTTCATGAAACCCGACCCGACCCCTGTGTGGGGTCGGCCATGAGGTCGGCGATCTTCTGAATCTGGTATCGGAATTCCGATACCGAGTTCCGATATGTTTGCAATATCGGAAATCGATATCGAAATCCATATTTAAGTGTAAAATAAAGAATTAAATAAAAAATATTGCTATACTCAGCCTCTGACGCGCCCTGGTACTAACCGGCAGCCTTCCTTCCTTAGAATCAGCGCGTGAAGGGCCTTAGATGACGTCGCGGCTTGTGATTGGTCGCGCGACCGCCCATGTGACCGCTCGCGCGACCAATCACAAGCTGCGACGTCACCAAAGGTCCTTCAAGCGCTGATTCTTAGGAAGGAAGGCTGCCGGAAAGAAGCAGGGCGCGCCCGAGGGTGAGTATATACCTATTAGGAATATACTCACCCTCGGATGCGCCCTGCTTCTTTCCGGCAGCCTTCCTTCCTAAGAATTTGAAAAAGTCGGGTTTCGTGAAACCCGACCCGATCCTATAAAAGTAAAAGTCGCTCAACCCTAATCCAGAGGAAGGCAAAAAAAACCCATGTGGCAAATAGTAAGCTCCACTTTGGGGAAAAAAATTCCTTCCCGATTCCACATACGGCAATCAGACTAGTTCCCTGGATCAATGCCCTATCAAGGAATCTAGTATATATACCCTGCAACATTATACTTTTCAAGAAAGGTATCCAATCCCCTCTTAAATTTAAGTAATGAATCACTTATTACAACATTATACGGCAGAGAGTTCCATAGTCTCACTGCTCTTACAGTAAAGAACCCGCATCTGTTATTATGCCTAAACCTTCTTTCCTCCAGAGGTAGAGGATGCCCCCTTGTCCCTGTCTCAGGTCTATGATTAAAAAGATCATCAGAAAGGTCTTTGTACTGTCCCCTCATATATTTATACATTAAAATAAGATCACCCCTTAGTCTTTGTTTTTCCAAACTAAATAGCCCCAAGTGTAATAACCTATCTTGGTATTGCAGACCCCCCAGTCCTCTAATAACCTTGGTCGCTCTTCTCTGCACCCGCTCTAGTTCAGCTATGTCTTTCTTATACACCGGAGACCAGAACTGTTCACAGTATTCTAAGTGTGGTCGAACTAGTGACTTGTATAGAGGTAAAATTATGTTCTCCTCATGAGCATCTATGCCTCTTTTAATGCATCCCATTATTTTATTTGCCTTTGTAGCAGCTGCCTGACACTGGCCACTGAACATGAGTTTATCATCCATCCATACACCCAGGTCTTTTTCATTGATGGTTTTGCCCAGAGGTTTAGAATTAAGCGCATAGTTATACATCTTATTACTTCTACCCAACTGCATGACCTTACATTTATCCCCATTAAAGCTCATTTGCCATTTATCAGCTCAAGCTTCTAGTTTACATAGATCATCCTGTAATATAAAATTGTCCTCCTCTGTATTGATTACCCTGCAGAGTTTAGTGTCATCTGCAAATATTGAAATTCTGCTCTGAATGCCCCCTACAAGGTCATTAATAAATATGTTAAAAAGAAGAGGGCCCAATACTGACCCCTGTGGTACCCCACTGCTAACCGCGACCCAGTCCGAGTGTGTTCCATTAATAACCACCCTTTGTTTCCTATCCCTGAGCCAGCTCTTAACCCACTTACGCATATTTTCCCCTATCCCCATTATTCTCATTTTATGTATCAACCTTTTGTGTGGCACCGTATCAAAAGCTTTTGAAAAGTCCATATACACTACGTCCACTGGATTCCCTTGGTCCAGTCCAGAACTTACCTCTTCATAGAAGCTGATCAGATTAGTCTGACATGAACGGTCCCTAGTAAACCCATGCTGATACTGGGTCATGAGGTTATTCCTCTTCAGATACTCCAGTATAGCATCCCTTAGAATGCCCTCCAGGATTTTACCCACAGTAGAGGTTAAGCTTACTGGCCTATAATTACCGAGTTCAGTTTTTGTCCCCTTTTTAAATATTGGCACCACATTTGCTATACGCCAGTCCTGTGGTACAGACCCTGTTATTATGGAGTCTTTAAAGATTAAAAATAATGGTCTATAAATGACTGTACTTAGTTCCTGCCGTACTCGGGGGTGTATCCCATCCGGGCCCGGAGATTTGTCAATTTTAGTGATTTTTAGATGCCGCCGCATTTCCTGCTGGGTTAAGCAGGTGACATTTAATGGGGAATTTCTATCACTAGTCATTTTGTCTGCCATGGGATTTTCTTGTGTAAATACTGATGAAAAAAAGTCAAGTCATTTAGCATATTGGCTTTTTCCTCATCCTCATCCACCATTTCACCCAGACCATTTTTTTTTTTGAAATTCTTTATTTAAGTTTTCAATTAACAGTAATAAAACAGTTAACATTTGCTCTCATGTCAAGAAATACGGGTATTTGTCATATTATAATATGTCTAAGGATATTCATGGCAGATGGATTAAACGTATACATTCCCTAGAAAGTGAAGACAGTTGAGCTTACAGAACTTAGAACAAAATTTCAGGACTGCAAAGAACTAGCCCTAGAAACAGTACGAGTTATGATAAAAAATTTGTAAGGCTAGAGGGTGAGACGGAAGGACTAATTTACCGTGGATATAATTGAATTCAGATGAGGTGAAGGAGGAGTGGACGGCAAAGAAAATGGCTGGAACATGCAAAAAATAGAGTCAGGACGGTCATCGCGTCTTGCTAAAGAAAAGATAAGTAGGAAGGGCCAAACAGAACTCTTGGTAGGGGACTAGTAGATGAATTCCTCAAGGGGGATCCTCCGCCCCAAGTCCAAGAGTAGGGGACAAAAACACCTCCCACGGAAGCCAAGAATCCTTAAATTTCTCGTGAGAGCGTGCCTCCCAGCTAGATAATTCCTCCAAACGATATAAGTCTTGGACTTTGAGGATCCATTCTTCCAGCGTTGGGGGAGATGTTTTTCTCCAGTGTATTGAGATTAAGTGTTTTGCGGCCGCTAATAAAATGGGTAGTAAGTCGTGTTTCTTTGGGTTAAAAGAGGAAGAAGGAAGAGAGAGCAACACCTCCTGGGGAGTTAGATCCCGATCCATCAGGCCCATATCTTGTAAAGATATATTTACATCTGCCCAAAATTGTTTCAATTCCGGACAGAGACAGAAAATATGCGCTAAGGACCCCACACATCGAGAACATCTCCAACACTGCGGGGAATCCACCAATCCCAAATGAAACAGTCTTTCTGGGGTATGATACCACCTGGAAAGGATCTTAAATGCATTTTCCTGCAATAGGATGCATCTGGAGAACCCATGGGAATTGGCTAGTACCCGCTGAGTTTCATGAGGGGAAAGCGTCAGACCCAACTCCATCTCCCAGGAAGAAAGATATAAGGGTTTAAATTGAGTTGAACTTTTAAGGAGGTTCACGTATAGTTTAGAAACCAGTTTAGTGATTGGAGTTTTCAACCTCACTAGCAAGTCAAGCCAGAGCCAATCCGTAGATTGGTTTATCTTAGTTCTAAACGCGGTCATTATACGGTGTATATGATATTTCTGGAGAAAATTAGTAGGTTGTTTTATGGCACTGATCGGCCAATTATCAATGCAAGGTATTCGGTTTGAAAGGAACTGAGAAATTGGGGCGTCTGGTAGGGATGTCCAGAGTCCATAAATGTCTTGATAGGTAGGGTCCACCAACCATGGGATGATCTTAATTGGAATATTGTCTAGAAAATGGCAATACGGAAGCTGGCTTGGTATAAGGGAACGTTTTATGGATAGGGTGTTAGATAGGATTTCATTAGATTTTATGCGTGTGCAATTAAAAGACGACCAAAGATAGAGATCAGCTTCATCCCCTAGTATAGCAAGTTCTAGATATGTATTGAGATTTTCTGGATTGGGTTTTACCAGGTTAAACCATCTAGCAATATGTATGGCTTTGTAATATGTTTTGATATCTGGAAGGCCAAGACCGCCGCTACCTCTAGGAAGAGAAAGAATTTTAAAAGGGAGTCTGGCTCTTTTGTATTTCCATATAAACTGGGAGAACAGTTGGTTGGCTGAATGGAAGAATGAGTTGGGAAGGGATATGGGAACCATGTTCATGGTATAAAATATTTTAGGGAAAATATAAGATTTAATGACATTTATTCTGCCCATCCAAGATAAATAAGGTATGTTGTAGTTTTTTAAATCCGTTTGAAGCCTTGTCAGGAGGGGAGTATAATTACATCTATATAGGGAGGAAGGATCAGCCGTTAGATAAACTCCAAGATATTTTAGTTTCTCTGATGGCCAGTTAAAGGGGGTGTTTTCTTTTAAATCCAGTATATCTGAGTTTTTTGCTGAGATATTTAATGCTTCAGATTTATTTGCATTTATTTTAAAGTTAGATATCTCACCAAAATCGGCAAACAGGGACATTAACTTCGGGAAAGATGTTTTGGGATTGGAGGTTAAGATTAAGAGGTCGTCGGCAAAAGCAGCTACTTTGACCTCAAGTTTACCCATCTTAAGGCCTATGATCTCACTATCCTGTCTAATCTTTTCCATCAGGGTTTCCATGACCATGATAAAGAGGGAGGGAGAGAGAGGACAGCCCTGTCTGGTACCGTTAGTTATATTAAATGGTTCGGAAAAAATACCGTTCACACCGACCCTAGCAGACGGATCTACGTAGAGGGACATTACAGCATCTATAAAGGCTTGTGGGAAGGCAAACTTTTGAAGCGTACAGACCATGTATCTCCAGCTAATTCTGTCAAATGCTTTTTCAGCATCAGTTGACAGAATAGTCAATGGAGTCTTAGTCTTCTTTGCATATGAAATAGCGTGGAGGATTTTAGTAGAATTATGTTTGCCTTCGCGACCCTTCACGAAACCCACCTGGTCAGGCCGAATAATTCTGCACAAGACACCATTCAACCTCGAAGCCAACACCTTAGCCCACAGTTTCAGGTCAGTGTTGAGCAATGAGATAGGGCGGTAATTGCTACACAGGCTGTCGTCTTTCCCCTCCTTAGGTATAATAGCAATGTAGGCCTCAAGTGCTTGGCGAGGTGGGAGCTTCCCTTCTAGAAAGGAATTAAACAGATCAACTAGGTGGGGAAGAAGAATATCAGAGAACTTTTTGTAATAGCCCACCGGGAAACCGTCGGGGCCAGGTGCCTTCCCATTCGGGATGGTTTTTAGGATGTCTTCTAATTCTTTAAGTGTAATTTTGGCCGTGAGTGCGTTACCTTCTTCAGGGAGAATTTTTGGAAGGGGGAGAGAGGCCAAAAAAGTTTGGATTTTAGTCATGGCTGTCGGACAATTTTTCATATCATCAGAAAGGGGCAGATTATAGAGGGACTCATAGTACTGCCGGAAGGTCTCAGCAATCTCTTTTGAGTCCACCACTCTCCTGCCCGTCGACGCAACAATTTTTTTAATGAATTTTTTCTCTTTTTGCTTCTTTAGCAATTGTGTGGTGAGTTTCCCACTTTTATTGCCATGCAAATAAAAGCGGTGTCTGCAATGCATAAACAATTTTGCTGACTTTACATTTAATAAGTCTTTGAGCTTGTTACGAAGAAAAACAAGATCCTGGTGAGACTCAGGTGATTTAGTACTTTTATGTGTACGCTCTGCAGTGGTTATTTGGTGGAGGAGAGATTGGATTTCTTTTTCTCTTTGTTTTTTAATGTACGAGCTAAGTGAGATGAGTTCACCCCTGAGAACGGCTTTATGTGTTTCCCATATAATGGGAGTGAGATGACCCGTATTTATGTTTTCACTGAAGAAATGAGAGATGATGGCTCTAAGTTTGTCTGTATGTCTCGGGCTATCAATCAACGATTCATTAAGTCTCCAGGTCATAGCGGGCCTAGGTAACGTGGTGATGAGAATCTCAATGAAGACAGGGGCGTGATCTGATAAAGTGATTGTGCCAATTTTAGAAGATTTTACTAGATGTAAGGCTCGAGATTGTACTAGAAAGTAATCAATGCGATGATAAGAGTTGTGTGGTGACGAGAAAAATGTGTAATCTTTCGATGTGGGGTAGAAGCTTCGCCAGGGGTCTATTAGTTGTAGAGAGTTTAGCTTATTTAGGAGTTTTTGTCTCGATTTTTGAGGAATGGAAGAGGAACCACTAGAGGTGTCTAGGTTAGGTTGTAGAGTCAGGTTTAGGTCCCCTCCCACAATCAATAAACCTTCCTTAAAAAGCTGTAGAGTGTCCAATGTTTTGAGAATCCATTGTGTCTGGTTTATATTTGGGGCGTATAAATTTGCTAAGGTTATTTTTGTGTTTGCTAATAGCCCTTTTATAAAAACAAATCTGCCTTCCGAATCAGTCAGACTATCCTCTAGTGTGAATGGGAGACCTTTTTTAAGCGCTATACTTACTCCCCTAGAGGCGGAGGAGGAACAGCTGTTGTACCAAGTTGGGAAAGGGGAGAAAGACATATTAGGGGTTCTTCCCATTTTAAAGTGAGTTTCTTGCAAGAAGGCTATTTGTGTAGATTGTTTTTTTAACAGTGTTAGTATCTGACTGCGTTTTGCAGGGGAATTTAAACCTTTCACATTAAAGGACGCTACCGTGACCGTACCCGCGTCAGTTCGATTAGTTGCCATTCACTCCTTCCCCAGAATCCCCCGTCACACCATAGAGCCTGAGAAAAAAATAAAACATGGTAGTTAACAAACTATATACAAAATACAGCTCGCTTATCGCAGGGGGGGGGTACAAGAACCCAGACATAAGCGAGAGAAGGTCCAAGTGGCGACCTCTACAACTTGTCTTAAAAGGCAAGAGAAAAGAGAAAAAATATTTGAACATAGCAGTGTAGCTATTATCAAAGTACCGAACAAACAATAGTATTAAGGGACAGAAACATAATACAATTAACAATATGGAGTTTTTCTCCAAGTCCAGAGAAATTACAAAAAATTCTATCGACTCCAGACAATGTGAACAGATGAGAAAAAACATTGGCAACAGGAGAAAAAGAATCATAAGGAGAACTTGGTTTGATGAAAGATAAAAAAGAAAAAAGACTCAGGAGTCAGGTCATAAATTTCGCCCCTATCAAGGAGAAGAGAAAATCAAACCAGCATAACCGGTCTGCTTCATGTTGGGAGAACTTTAGGGGCAGTTTTCTTCGGTTTAGGAGAAACGTGTTTCTTTTTAACTGACCATTCTTGTAGTTTTGTCAGTTTAGGGAAATTCCATCCTGTGTCAACTGGCATCCAGGAGGGGATGTCTATCGGCGAAATGTCAAGAGTCGACCAGGCTTCATCAAGGTCTGACGGGGATCGTATTGTGATCTGGCGGTTGCCCACCGTGATGGCCAGACCGAAGGGGTAGAGCCACCTATACATCAGGCCGCACCCAGACCATTTTTATGTCACCTGGGACTCTTGATGGTGGTAGGAAGGAGGACCAGGTCGAGGATTCAGAGGTCCTACGTCTTGGCTACTGAGACTGGACCTTGTGGAAGACTTTGTGGTGCTGCTTGTCAACACACCGGAGCCTTTGTCTGCCATCCACCCACAACATCACTTGCACTTGTCTGGGTTCATTAGTAGTGTATTGCGCCAACCAAATTTTGACAGGAAGCTGGAATGAGATACAGTCACCTTTGGATCTGTCACATGACCATGGCGGGCACCACCACATCCACGTCCCTTAACATCACCTGTTCTCATATTGAATGTGTTATGCTCATGAAATAAAAATATTGGCATTATTTTTCACAAGTACCCTCACAAAGGTTTTATGAACAAATTCACCGTATCTAGCAATGTGTGGCAATTTTTTTCAGATCTCAGCTGTATTATACACTGTGTGCAGAAATATTAGGCAAGTTGTATTTTGATCACATGATACTTTTTATACATGTTGTCCTACTCCAAGCTGTTCAGGCTTGAGAGCCAACTACTAATTAAGTAAATCAGGTGATGTGCATCTCTGTAATGAGGAGGGGTGTTGTCTAATGACATCAAAACCCTATATAAGGTGTGTTTAATTATTAGGCAACTTCCTTTGCTTTGGCAAAAAGGGTCAGAAGAGAGATTTGACGGGCTCCAAAAAGTCCAAAATTGTGAGATGTCTTGCAGAGGGATGCAGCAGTCTTGAAATGGCCAAACTTTTGAAGTGTGGTCACTAAACAATCAAGCATTTTATGGCAAATAACCAAAAGGGTTGCAAGAAGCATGTTGGGCAAAAAAGGTGCAAAATAACTGCTGATGAATTGATGAAAATCAAGTGCGAAGCTGCCAAGAGGCCATTTGCCACCAGTTTTGCCATATTTCAGAGCTGCAACCTTACTAGAGTCACTAAAAGCACAAGGTGTGCGATACTCAGGGACATGGCCAAGGTAAGGAAGGCTGAAAAACGACCACCTTTGAACAAGAAACATAAGATAAAACGTCAAGACTGGGCCAAGAAATATCTTAACACTGACTTTTCAAAGGTTTTATGGACCGATGAAATGAGAGTGACTCTTGATGGGCCAGATGGATGGGCCAGAGGGTGGATCAGTAAAGGACAGAGAGCTCCACTCTGACTCCAGCAAGGTGGAGGTGGGGTACTGGTATGGGCTGGTATCATCAAAGATGAATTTGTGGGACCTTTTCAGGTTGAGGATGGAGTGAAGCTGAACTCCCAGACCTACTGCGAGTTTCTGGAAGACAACTTCTTCAAGCAGTTGTACAGGAAAAAGTCGGTATCGTTCATCGTACATGATTTTCATGCAGGACAATGCTCCATCACATACCTCCAACTACTCCACAGCGTGGCTGGCCAGTAAAGGTCTCAAAGAAGAAAAAATAATGACATGGCCCCCTTGTTCACTTAATCTGAACCCCATAGAAAACTTGTGGTCCCTCATAAAATGTAAGATCTACAGGGAAGTAAAACAGTACACCTCTTGGAACAGTGTCTGGGAGGCTGTAGTGGATATGATATAGTGCAAAAAATGCATGCATATGATAAATACATACACTATATGAGGTATTGGTTTAATATTGTGGCCAAAATATCATATCCTTTTTTGCAGGATGTGGCCAGGCCTCTTAATGTTGGCTAGGGTTTTCTGGGGCGTCTGTCACTGTGTTCTGCATATTATAGTGCTGGGCAGCCCGCCTGTTAATACAAGGGGCGTCATCAATAGGTTGCATACCAGACACTGTGCACCACACCTATCAGTGTGACTGGCGTCCTATGTGAGTTATATCAATGTGCATTTTTTCTGCTAGGCAGCCAAACCCTGCAATGGTTGGTTGGGATGGCTGTTTTTATCAAGTAGTTTGCACCTGTGCCGCTCCTAGCCTTTATCAGTGGAGGCCTGCTGCATCCTGCTATGTGTGCATTTGTCATCAGACAGGGTTTTGGGAAGGCCGTATCTCATACAACATAGTTGTTGAGCAATAATAAAAATAATCCTCTAAAATACAACTTGCCTAATAATTCTGCACCCAGTGTACACCACAACAGCAGACTGACGTAAACTACAGGTAAAGAGTCACATTTGTGTATCTCTGCAGGATTTGCGCCAGTCGCACAACTGCTAGATAAAGATACGTTATTTATTATACCAATAGAAAATTATGGGAATTTTTAGATGGCCTTGCTGGCACACTGCAACAGCGGAGTAATGAAAATTATTGCCACTGGTAAATTGTGACATTTGCTTATCTCTACCCTGATTGTGCAAGTTGCAATCGGGTCAATCCCGTAGAAGCGCTGTTGAGCGCAAAACGGCTGTCATTAGAACTGGCTCACACACTCCTTCATCTGTTCTCCTGGCCATGATGTTTTAAACATTGAAATAAAGCAAGATTTTTAAGGATCGGTGAGTGCTATTCGTCTTTTCTATTTTCTGCATAACATTATAATTATACTTACCTGTCCAGCAACGCGTATCTCACCTCCAGGCTGATATATGGTCCGTTGAAGTTACAGGCCTGAAGCCTGAGTCTGAACTACTGAGATACCCTGATGACATCATGCCTACTGTCATGTGCAGTGTTGCCATGGAAACCTGGTGTAGAATCCGAGCATTAAAAATGGTAGAAGATCCCACAATATCATTTAACTCAGAGGCAATTATGGCCTGAGATCAAGAATTATATGGTCACAATGTATGATGTCAGCACAGGTCATATGATCAGATTCAGTGATGTCATGGCATTCTTTATGATGTCAGCACAGGTCATATGATCAGATTCAGTGATAGTGATGTCATGGCGTTCTTTATGATGTCAGCATGGGTCATATGATCAGAATCAGTGATGTTATGGCATTCGTTATGATGTCAGCAAGGGTTATATGATCAGATTGTCATGTCGGACGCTATTCACACTAGGGCGTCCGACAGACAGGGGTAATTCCACATTTGTCCACTATGCGCTCAGTGGCGCCGGCTAGATTTTATCTAAGTTGTCCGGGGTTAATCTAGCTGGTACTCGGATTGGAGGCTGGGTCACGCCTTCTGCATTTAACCCCTTCCCGACCTTTGACGCCACGTAGGCGTCATGAACGTCGGTGCCAATCCGACCCATGACGCCTATGTGGCGTCATGGAAAGATCGCGTCCCTGCAGATCGGGTGAAAGGGTTAACTCCCATTTCACCCGATCTGCAGGGACAGGGGGAGTGGTAGTTTAGCCCAGGGGGGGTGGCTTCACCCCCTCGTGGCTACGATCGCTCTGATTGGCTGTTGAAAGTGAAACTGCCAATCAGAGCGATTTGTAATATTTCACCTATTATAACGGGTGAAATATTACAATCCAGCCATGGCCGATGCTGCAATATCATCGGCCATGGCTGGAAATACTAATGTGCCCCCACCCCACCCCACCGATCGCCCCCCCAGCCCCCCGATCTGTCCGGTACACTGCTCCGGCTCCCTTCTGTCCTGTGCTCCGCTCCCCCCCGTGCTCTTGTCCGCTCCCCCCGTGCTTCAATCACCCCCCCCGTGCTCCGATCACCCCCCTGCACTCCGATCCACCCCCCTCCGTGCTCAGTTCCACCCCCCCGTGCTCCGTTCCACCCCCTCGTGCTCCGTTCTACCCCCCGTGCTCCGTTCCACCCCTCCCGCGCTCCGATTCACCCCCCCATGCTCCGATCCCCCCCCCCGTGCTCCCCCCCACCCTATCATACTTACCGATCCTGCAGGGGTCCGTCCGTCTTCTCCCCGGGCGCCGCCATCTTCCAAAATGGCGGGCGCATGCACAGTGCGCCCGCCGAATCTGCCGCCCGGCAGATTCGTTCCAAAGTGCATTTTGATCACTGAGATATAATCTATCTCAGTGATCAAAATAAAGAAAATAATAAATGACCCCCCCCCTTTGTCACCCCCATAGGTAGGGACAATAAAAAAAATAAAAAAATTTTTTTCCACTAATGTTAGAATAGGGTTAGGGGTAGGGGTAGGGTTAGGGGTAGGGTTAGGGTTAGGGCTAGGGTTAGGGGTAGGGTTAGGGGTAGGGTTAGGGGTAGGGTTAGGGGTAGGGTTAGGGCTAGGATTGGGGTTAGGGCTAGGGTTAGGGTTAGGGCTAGGGTTAGGGGTAGGGTTAGGGCTAGGGTTAGTGCTAGGGTTAGGGGGTTAGGGGTAGGGTTAGGGGTAGGGTTAGGGCTAGGGTTAGGGGTAGGGTTAGGGTTTCGGTATGTGCACACGTATTCTGGTCCTCTGCGGATTTTTCCGCTGCGGATTTGATAAATCCGCAGTGCTAAACCGCTGCGGATTTATGGCGGATTTACCGCGTTTTTTTCTGCGCATTTCACTGCGGTTTTACAACTGCGATTTTCTATTTTAGCAGTTGTAAAACCGCTGCGGAATCCGCACAAAGAAGTGACATGCTGCGGAATGTAAACCGCTGCGTTTCCGTGCAGTTTTTCCGCAGCGTGTGTACAGCGATTTTTGTTTCCCATAGGTTTACATTGAACTGTAAACTCATGGGAAACTGCTGCAGATCCGCAGCGTTTTCCGCAGCGTGTGCACATACCTTTAGAATTAGGCCATGTGCACACGGTGCGGATTTGGCTGCGGATCCGCAGTGGATTGGCCGCTGCGGATTCGCAGCAGTGTTCCATCAGGTGTACAGTACCATGTAAACATATGGAAACCAAATCCGCTGTGCCCATGGTGCGGAAAATACCGCGCGGGAACGCTGCGTTGTATTTTCCGCAGCATGTCAATTCTTTGTGCGGATTCCGCAGCGTTTTACACCTGTTCCTCAATAGGAATCCGCAGGTGAAATCCGCACAAAAAACACTGGAAATCCGCGGAAAATCCGCAGGTAAAACGCAGTGCCTTTTACCCGCGGATTTTTAAAAAATGATGCTGAAAAATCTCACACGAATCCGCAACGTGGGCACATAACCTTAGGGTTAGGGTTGGAATTAGGGTTGTGGTTAGGGGTGTGTTGTGGTTAGGGTTGTGATTAGGGTTATGGCTACAGTTGGGATTAGGGTTAGGGGTGTGTTGGGGTTAGGGTTAGGGCTGTGATTAGGGTTATGGCTACAGTTGGGATTAGAGTTAGGGATGTGTTGGGGTTAGGGTTAGGGTTAGGGCTGTGATTAGGGTTATGGCTACAGTTGGAATTAGGGTTGTGGTTAGGGTTAGGGGTGTGTTGGGGTTAGGTTTGTGGTTAGGGGTGTGTTGGGGTTAGGGTTGTGATTAGGGTTATGGTTACAGTTGGGATTAGGGTTAGGGGTGTGTTGGGGTTAGTGTTGGAGGTAGAATTGAGGGGTTACCACTGTTTAGGCACATCAGGGGTCTCCAAACGCAACATGGCGCCACCATTGATTCCAGCCAATCTCGTATTCAAAAAGTCAAATGGTGCTCCCTCAATTCCGAGCCCTGATGTGTGCCCAAACAGTGGTTTACCCCCACATATGGGGTACCAGCATACTCAGGATAAACTGCGCAACAATTACTGGGGTCCAATTTCTCCTGTTACCCTTGCTTGCTAAAACATCATTTTTGAGGAAAGAAAAATGATTTATTATTTTCACGGCTCTACGTTGTAAACGTCTGTGAAGCACTTGGGGGTTCAAAGTGCTCACCACATATCTAGATAAGTTCCTTGGGGGGTCTAGTTTCTAAAATGGGGTCACTTGTGGGGGGTTTCTACTGTTTAGGCACACCAGGGGCTCTGCAAACGCAGCGTGACGCCCGCAGACCATTCCATCAAAGTCTGCATTTCAAAAGTCACTACTTCCCTTCTGAGCCCCGACGTGTGCCCAAACAGTGGTTTACCTCCACACATGGGGTATCAGCGTACTCAGGAGAAACTGAACAACAACTTTTGGGGTCCAATTTCTCCTGTAATCCTTGGGAAAATAAAAAATTCTGGGCTAAATAATTATTTTTGAGGAAAGAAAACGTATTTATTATTTTCACGGCTCTGCATTATATACTTCTATGAAGCCCTTGGGGGTTTAAAGTGCTCACCACACATCTAGATAAGTTCCTTTCGGGGTCTAGTTTCCAAAATGGGGTCACTTGTGGGGGGTTTCTACTGTTTAGCCACATCAGGGGCTCTGCAAACGCAACGTGACGCCCGCAGAGCATTCCATCAAAGTCTGCATTTCAAAACATCACTACTTCAATTCCGAGCCCCGGCATGTGCCCAAACAGTAGTTTACCCCCACATATGGGGTATCACCGTACTCAGGAGAAACTGGACAACAAATATTGGGGTCAAATTTCTCCTGTTACCCTTGGGAAAATTAAAAAATTCTGGGCTAAATAATTATTTTTGAGGAAAGAAAACGTATTTATTATTTTCACGGCTCTGCATTATAAACTTCTGTGAAGCACTTGGGGGTTCAAAGTGCTCACCACACATCTAGATAAGTTCCTTTCGGGGTCTAGTTTCCAAAATGGGGTCACTTGTGGGGGGTTTCTACTGTTAAGCCACATCAGGGGCTCTGCAAACGCAACGTGACGCCCACAGAGCATTCCATCAAAGTCTGCATTTCAAAACGTCACTACTTCACTTCTGAGCCCCGACATGTGCCCAAACAGTGGTTTACCCCCACATATGGGGTATCAGCGTACTCAGGAGAAACTGGACAACAACTTTTGGGGTCAAATTTCTCCTGATACCCTTGGGAAAATAAAAAATTGCAGGCTAAAAGATCATTTTTGAGAAAATAATATTTTTATTTTTATTTTCATGGCTCTGCGTTATAAACTTCTGTGAAGCACTTGGGGGTTCAAAGTCCTCACCACACATCTAGATTAGTTCCTTTGGTGGACTAGTTTCCAAAATGGGGTCATTTCTGGGGGATCTCTAATGTTTAGGCACACAGGGGCTCTCCAAACGTGACATGGTGTCCGCTAATGATTGGAGCTAATTTTCCATTTAAAAAGCCAAATGGCGTGCCTTCCCTTCCGAGCCCTGCCGTGCGCCCAAACAGTGGTTTACCCCCACATATGGGGTATCAGCGTACTCAGGACAAACTGGACAACAACATCTGGGGTCCAATTTATCCTATTACCCTTGGCAAAATAGGAAATTCCAGGCTAAAAAATCATTTTTGAGGAAAGAAAAATTATTTTTTATTTTCATGGCTCTGCGTTATAAACTTCTGTGAAGCACCTGGGGGTTTAAAGTGCTCAATATGCATCTAGATAAGTTCCTTGGGGGGTCTAGTTTCCAAAATGGAGTCACTTGTGGGGGAGCTCCAATGTTTAGGCACACAGGGGCTCTCCAAACGCGACATGGTGTCCGCTAACAATTGGAGCTAATTTTCCATTCAAAAAGTCAAATGGCGCGCCTTCCCTTCCGAGCCCTGCCGAGTGCCCAAACAGTGGTTTACCCCCACATAAGAGGTATCGGTGTACTCAGGAGAAATTGCCCAACAAATTTTATGATCCATTTTATCCTATTGCCCATGTGATAATGAAAAAATTGAGACGAAAAGAATTTTTTTGTGAAAAAAAAGTACTTTTTCATTTTTACAGATCAATTTGTGAAGCACCTGAGGGTTTAAAGTGCTCACTAGGCATCTAAATAAGTTCCTTGGGGGGGTCTAGTTTCCAAAATGGGGTCACTTGTGGGGGAGCGCCAATGTTTAGGCACACAGGAGCTTTCCAAACGCGACATGGTGTCCGCTAACGATGGAGATAATTTTTCATTCAAAAAGTCAAATGGCGCTCCTTCCCTTCCGAGCCTTACCATGTGCCCAAACAGTGGTTTACCCCCACATATGAGGTATCATTGTACTCAGGAGAAATTGCCCAACAAATTTTACGATCCATTTTATCCTGTTGCCCATGTGAAAATGAAAAAATTGAGGCTAAAAGAATTTTTTTGTGAAAAAAAAGTACTTTTTCATTTTTACGGATCAATTTGTGAAGCACCTGGGGGTTCAAAGTGCTCACTATGCATCTAGATAAGTTCCCTGGGGCGTCTAGTTTCCAAAATGGGATCACTTGTGGGGGAGCTCCAATTTTTAGGCACACGGGGGCTCTCCAAACGTGACATGGTGTCCGCTAAAGAGTGGAGCCAATTTTTGATTCAAAAAGTCAAATGGCGCTCCTTCCCTTCCAAGCCCTGCCGTGCGCCCAAACAGTGGTTTACCCCCACATATGAGGTATCAGCGTACTCAGGACAAATTGGACAACAACTTTCGTTGTTCAGTTTCTCCTTTTACCATTGGGAAAATAAAAAAATTGTTGCTAAAAGATAATTTTTGTGACTAAAAAGTTAAATGTTCATTTTTTCCTTCCATGTTGCTTCTGCTGCTGTGAAGCACCTGAAGGGTTAATAAACTTCTGGAATGTGGTTTTGTGCACCTTGAGGGGTGCAGTTTTTAGAATGGTGTCACTTTTGGGTATTTTCAGCCATATAGACCCCTCAAACTGACTTCAAATGTGAGGTGGTCCCTAAAAAAATGGTTTTGTAAATTTCGTTGTAAAAATGAGAAATCGCTGGTCAAATTTTAACCCTTATAACTTCCTAGCAAAAAAAATTTTGTTTCCAAAATTGTGCTGATGTAAAGTAAACATGTGGGAAATGTTATTTATTAACTATTTTGTGTCACATAACTCTCTGGTTTAACAGAATAAAAATTCAAAATTTGAAAATTGCGAAATTTTCAAAATTTTCGCCAAATTTCTGTTTTTATCACAAATAAACGCATAATTTATTGACCTAAATTTACCACTAACATGAAGCCCAATATGTCACGAAAAAACAGTCTCAGAACCGCTAGGATCCGTTGAAGCGTTCCTGAGTTATTACCTCATAAAGGGACACTGGTCAGAATTGCAAAAAACGGCAAGGTCTTTAAGGTCAAAATAGGCTGGGTCATGAAGGGGTTAAATAGTTCTGCTGAACTTTGGGCGTCGCCGATTATAGCTTGTATCTTGTGCCTGGTGATCTCGGTCTGGAGTGGTGGTCTAGGTGAAGGAATATCGTATCTGGTGGTGTATTATCCTTTGTCATATTTCTCCTTCCTATATTTGTATTTGTTTTGCCCTGTGCACATTTTTGTGTATTCCTGTGTGATTGCGGCGTGGTGCGTTTTTCAGTTTTCCCTGTCTGTGCTTTCTGTGGGGATTGGTGTGTGGTCTCTTCACTGGGTGGCGGGAGGAGGTTTCAGCTTAGGGCTGAAACAGGAGACAGGGTCAGGCCTGGTGGCCCAGACATGCACACCTTTAGTGTAACTTCTGGGAGAGGGTCAGACAGGATTTTCCTAGCCTGAGGGATATCACAGGGGCCCGGGTAACCAGCCTTAGTCTACCCAGTACTCCCGTGACACAGATTCAGTGATGTCATGGCATCCTTTATGATATCAGCACAGGTCATATGACCAGATTCAGTGATGTCATGGCATTCTTTATGATGTCAGCACGGGTCATATGATTAGATTCATTGATGTCATGGCGTTCTTTATGATGTCAGCACAGGTCATATGATCAGATTCAGTGATGTCATGGCGTTCTTTATGATATCACCACAGGTCATATGATCAGATTCAGTGATATCATGGCATTATGATGTCAGCACGGGTTATATGATCAGATTCAGTGATGTCATGGCGTTCTTTATGATTTCAGCACAAGTCATATGACCAGTTTCAGGGATGTCAGCACAGGTTATATGATCAGATTCAGTGATGTCATAGCATAATAATAATAATAATTTTTATTTCTATAGCGCCAACATATTCCGCAGCACATTACAATTAAGCAGGGACATGTACAAACAATAAATTCAATACAAGTTAAGACAATTTAAACAGTGACCTTAGGAGTGAGGTCCCTGCTTGCAAGCTTACAATCTACAAGGAAATGGGGGGGACACAACAGGTGGAAGTGCTTGTTATTTCAGGTCTGGCAATTACCGTATAATAAATGGGGATTTTCATATAAAGCTGCATGATCCGGTCATCAGCCCGTGTGTTTAAGTGCAATAGTCAAGTATCAAGTGCTGTTATCGTGTGGATGGAGGGTGTGGAGACAGATGAATAATAGGGTGCAGATTCAGAGTAATATTTGGAAGGAGGGAACAGGGCAAAGTTAGTTTACTGAGTAGTTGATGTGGTAGGCTTGTTTGAAGAGATGGGTTTTCAAAGCGCACTTGAATAGGTCCGGGCTAGGTATCAGTCTGATCATCTGGGGAAGTGCATTCCAGAAAGCTGGGGCAGCACGAGAGAAGTCTTGGAGACGAAGGTGCGAGGTCCGGATTACAGGGGATGTTAGTCTTAGGTCATTTGTAGAATGGAGGGCACGTGTAGGGCGATAGACAAAGATGAGTGAGGAGGTACTGTATAAGGCGGTGCAGAACTGTGAAGAGTCTTGAGGGTGAGTGAGATGAGTTTATACTGGACCTTGTAGTGAATGGGTAGCCAGTGTAATGACTGGCACAAGATGGAGGCATCGGTGAAGCGGCTGGACAGAAATTTGACCCTGGCTGCCGCATTCAAGATGGATTGGAGAGGAGAAAGTTTGGTAAGAGGGAGACCGATCAGAAGAGAGTTGCAGTAGTCCAGATGAGAATAAATAAGAGCGACAGTAAGAGTCTCAGCAGTTTCAAAGGTGAGAAAAGGTTGGGTTCTGGAGATGTTTTTAAGATGCAGGTGACAGGAGCGAGTGAGTGATCGGATATAGGGAGTAAAGGAAAGTTAGGTGTCAAATATAACCCCAAGACAGCGGGCATGCTGCTTGGGAGTTATGGTTGAAACCTCCAGGGTAATTTCGATATTAGGTAGAGTGAGGTTAGTAGAGGGGAGAAACACAAGAAGTTCCGTTTTGGAGAGATTTAGTTTCAGATAGAGGGAGGACATGTTAGAGACAGCAGACAGACAATCCTTGGTATTTTGAATTAGGGTAGGGGTGATGTCAGGGGAAGAAGTGTATAATTGGGTGTTGTCAGCATAAAGATGGTACTGGAACCAAATCTGCTGATTGTTTGTCCAATAGGGGCCGTGTATAGAGAGAAGAGGAGGGGGCCCAGGACTGAGCCCTGCAGAACCCTGATAGTAAGGGGGCGAGGAGAGGAAGAGGAGCCGGCAAAAGATTCAGTGAAGGAGCGGTCAGAGAGGTAGGAGGAGAAGCAGGAGAGGGCTGTGTCCCTGAGGCCTATAGAGAGGAGCATAGTGACATTCTTTATGGTGTCAGAACAGGTCATATGCAGTGGCGTAGCGCCAATGGCGGCAGGCCACGCGACTGCTATGGGGCCCCAAGGGGTGAGGGGCCCTGCCGGAGCTGGACCGCAACGGCTGTGCCAGGGCAGACATACTGCATGTGCACCCAGTGACTGCACTGGGACCCAGAGGCTCCGGGGGACCCCTGTAGGGTGGCTAGTAATGAGATTGCCCTCATGTGCGGCGGACAGGGAGAGATCCCTGCAGCTCCTCTGCCTGCAAGAGAAAATGGAAGCGGAGCTGCAGTGATCCATCCTGCTTCCTGCCCGCGCTTCCTGTATCACACAGCAGTCAGTGGCGCGGCTGGATGACATCATCATTCAGTATTGCGGCGGTTGTGCCAGTGAGAGGAAGCCACCGGTGACAGTGATGCTGTGGCTGCGGAAGAGCGTGCAGAGAGGTGAGAGGTGTTGTCTGCTGTGTGTGTGTACGTATGTGTGTGTGTAGAGATTAGTGGTGGTGTGTGTGTGTGTGTGTGTGTGTGTGCGTGCATGCGTAGCGCTGTGGGGAAACATGCAGAGAGTTGAATTTTGCTGTGTGTGTCTGTGTGTGTGTAGGTGGAGGAGAGGGCAATGATGGGGGTGATAGGGTAGAAGGCAATGATGGGGGTGATGTGGAGAAGGTATTGATGGGGTGACAAGGAGGGCAATAATGGGGGTGGTGAGGGAAAAAGCAATGATGGGGTGGTGGAAAGGGCAATAATGGGGGGTGGGGGAGGAGGAGGAAATGATGGAGGTGGTGGAATGGGCAATGATGGGGTGGTGTGGAAAAGGCAATGATGGTGGTAGTGAAAAGGACAATGATGGTGGAAAGGGCAATGATGGGGGTGATAGGGGAGGAGGAAATGATGGAGGTGGTGGAATGGACAATAATGGGGGTGGTGGGGGAGAAGGCAATGATGGAGGTGGTGGAATGGGCAATGATGGGGTGGTGGCGGAGAAGGCAATGAAGGGGTTGGGGGAGAGGACAATAATGGGATGCGGGGGGAGGAGGACAATGAGGGGTGCGGGGGATTGGGAAGGAAGGAAGAGGGATTTACCAACGGGGGAGGTGGAGGTAGACTTTATTATCGCTTATTATGTTTAACAGTCCCTTAGTATATAGTGTACTCACTTATTACACATACACAGCCCCTTAGTATATAGTGTACTCACTTATTATGTATAGCACAGTCCCTTAGTATGTAGTGTACTTGCCTATTATGTATAACGCCATCCCACAGTATATAGTGTAGTTTTTATGTATAGCACAGCCCCTTATTATATAGTGTACTCACTTATTATGTCTAACATAGTCCGTTAGTATATAGTGTACACACTTATTATGCATAGCACCATCCTTAGTTACATAGTTTCCTCTTTTATCATGTATAACACCGTCCCTTATTGCATACCATCCTTTCTAGTTATATATGGTGCCGTCCCTTATTATATAGCTTACTCTGCTGTTATATGTACAGTGCTGTCTCTTACATAGTGTATTCTTGTTATTTTTGTTATTCACAGCACCCTCTTTTATTACATAGTCCGCTCTCTTGTTACATATAAAATGACTGCTGATGGAGGAGCCGGTGACCAGATGACCAGTCCATCATCTCCTCCACTAGAAAAGAAGCTTTCCCATGCTCTATCAGCCATCATTGCATTATACAGCTCTGGAAAAAATTAACAGACCACCACATCAAAACCCTGTTATGGGCAGCCCAATCTCCAGACCTGAACCCCATTGAAAACTTCTGGAATGTAATCAAGAGGACTATGGATAGTCACAAGTCATGAAACAAAGAAGAACTGCTTAACCCCTTCACAACATGCGCCGTACTATTTTTGCGCATGTCGTGTCTCCCCCTTTGATGTGGGCTCGGCGGTGAGCCCACAACAAAGTCGCGACATGTCAGCTGTTTTGTACAGCTGACATGTGCGCGCAATAGCGGCGGGTGAAATCGCTATTCACCCGCCGCTATTAACCTGTTAAATGCCGCTGTCAAAGGCTGACAGCGGCATTTAACCGGCGCTTCCAGCCTCGCGGCCGGAAATAAGCGCATCGCCGACCCCCGTCACATGATTGGGGGTCGGCGATGTCTCAGGGTGATAACCATAGAGGTCCTTGAGACCTCTATGGTTACTGATGCAGGCCTGCTGTGAGCGCCCCCCTGTGGTCGGCGCTGATAGCAAGCCTGCATTTCTACTACATAGCAGCGATCTGATGATGGCTGCTATGTAGCAGAGCTGATCGAGTTGTGCCAGCTTCTAGGCTCCCATGGAGGCTATTGAAGCATGGCAAAAGTAAAAAAAAATGTTTTTAAAAATATGAAAAAAATAAAAAAATATAAAAGTTTAAATCACCCCCCTTTCGCCCCATCCAAAATAAAACAATAAAAAAATAAAACCTACACATATTTTTTATCGCCTCATTCAGAATCGCCCGATCTATCAATAAAAAAAAGCATTAACCTGATTGCTAAACGGCGTAGCGAGAAAAAAATTTGAAATGCCAAAATTACATTTTTTTGGTCTCCGCTACATAGCATTAAAATGCAATAACGGGTGATCAAAAGAACGTATTTGCACAAAAGTGGTATAATTAAAAACGTCATCTCAGCACGCAAAAAGTAAGGCGATCTGCTGCCTCCAACATCCTTCAGCATGACCGGTTTGACATTGGGTCAGTAATGGTGTGGGGTGGCATTTCTTTGGAGAGCCACACAGCCCTCCATGTGCTCGCCAGAGGTAGCCTGACTGCCATTAGGTACCGAGATGAGATCCTCAGATCCCTTGTGAGACAATATGCTGGTGCGGTTGGCCCTGGGTTCCTCCTAATGCAGGACAATGCCAGACCTCATGCGGCTGGAGTGTGTCAGCAGTTCCTGCCCTGCAAGATGAAGGCATTGAAGGCATTGAAGCTACGGACTGGCCCGCCTGTTCCCCAGACCTGAATTCAGACCCACATCTCTGTGCGACGTTTCGGCTCACACTGAGCCTTTCTCAAGGGCTTGAGAAAGGCTCAGTGTGAGCCGAAACGTCACACAGAGATGTGGGTTTGAATAAACTACACACTTTTTCCACCTTGAAAAGGACTTGGAGTGCTGCCTTCTTTTTTCTATTTGGTATACATTTTGGGTAAATGAGTGGACCATTCTATCCAGGAGGCCAGGAACCCACCGGTGAGCATTGTGCTGTTCCAGTTTTTCTTTGTATATATATATATATATATATATATATGTATGCACCGCTTTTTCACCATAAAAGGAGGGGGCCCAGACACATTTCTTGCACAGGGGCCCCAAGCTGACAGTGTCCGTCCCTGGGCTGTGCTGTGTCGTGTGCTGTTATGATCCGGTGACCTTGGAGCTGCATGAGAACTTTCACTGGAGAAAGTGGCCACTATACTGACCGCAATCCTGAACTTAACACCGCAACTAGAAGTAGCCGTGGAGTGTACCTAACACACCTAGACACCTCGTCACAGCCGGAGGACTAAATACCCCTAAAGATGGAAATTGGAATACTATCTTGTCTCAGAGAAAATCCCCAAAGGATAGACAGCCCCCCACAAATATTGGCGGTGAGTCGGAGAGGAAAAAACATACGCAGGCAGAAAAACAGGATTTAGCACAGGAGGCCACTCTAGCTAGATAGGACAGGATAGGACAGAGTTCTGTGCGGTCAGTATTAAAACCCTTCAAAACATCCACAGCAGAATATACAAAAAAATTCCTACATCTAACTAAAAGATGTAGGAGCTTAAATCTGCAACTCCAGTGAATCCTACAAACAGAGCAGGAAAAAAACTGAAACAAGCACACAGCAGTGTGCCACAGATACAAAAACAAAACACTTATCTTTGCTGAATTTGGCAGCAAGCAGGAAAAGCCAGAAAGTGATCCAACACTTCACAAGGAACATTGAAAACTGGCAAGGGCTAAAGGATCCTGCACACCTAAATATCCCAGTCAGAATTGTAATCATCCGATACACCTGGCCAGGACTGCGAGTCAGAGACAACTGCATTCCCACCTACAACCACTGGAGGGAACCCAAGAGCAGAATTCACAACAGTGTGCCTTTAATTAAATGTGCCTGCTGCCGTCACTCTGTATCTCGCTCCTCCTAACTCCTCCTTTCTAGTCCTGCACTGCTGGGTACAAACCTAATGTGATTCCTCTCTTGGGCTGAAAGTTTACATTTATATGGGTAGGTAGGATCCTGTGTTACAGAGTGCTACTTTATTTGTTGGTTATATATTTATCAAGATGGCTACTCTTAGTAAGCACCTGTTCACACCTATTCTGTTTGGAAGTGATGGTCAGTCTTTTATATCTGCATATGAGTCGTCCGCCAGGGCCTAGGGGTACCGGATCTAGTACGTAAAGGGGTTGTAACGGTGATGGCGACCCTGTCCGTGGCCCTGGGCACCCAAGTAAAAGGGAAAGTCTTTAAAGGAGTTATGAATAAAGTTTGTGTTCGTGACGCCACCTGTGGTGTTCGGTCAGTAGGGACCGACGCTGCTTAAAGGGGTCCTCTGGAGTGATGTTATGACAGCTAAGATAGATGGTATAACTTCCCACAGGTGAAGTTGGGTCCCTAGGCCTCCCAGTGTATAGATGAAGATGGTAGATGGTGCAGTAAGAAACTGAGGACATAAGTTTGTAGTCTCTTTACCTGGTTTATTGAAGACTTCAGGCAGCCACAGTCTAGGGCACCATATCACAGGTACAGGCAGGGTCTGGCCGGCTTGGAAGCGAGTTCAGAGTTCCCTTTACCAAGTGGAGTTGAAAGTCTTCCTACCAGTGCTCTGGTGTAGTCGCTTGCTGCCTGTGGCTTCTGTCATGGTCCTCACTGTTCTCTCTGTCCTCCTTAAAAGGTAGGACACTAACCCATATGACAGGTGGCTTGAGTCTTTTTCCAGGGTCTCTATCACGACCCGGGCTCTATGTGTCACTCTGTCTTCAGGTATTAGGGCAGACAGGTGACTTGTAGTCCAGTTGTCCTGCCGGTTTCTGCTGCAAGTCTTGGAGTCCCTCACAACCTCGGTCTTTCGGCTACTGGTGTCTGCGCTCTGTAGGGAGTTAGCCCAGTTGCAGCTGTCCTCCCTAATTGTCACTCTCCTGTGCTTCGCTCTCCTGCACGCTCACTACAAGTTGCTCTTCCTTCTGTGTTATCTCTGTCTAGGACCTGCAGCACCCTCATGGCTGCACGGCCCCTCCAATCCTTCAGACTGCTCTCTTAGGCTACGTTCAGACTAGCGTTGTGCGCCGCTGCGTCGGCGATGCAACGCACAACGCACGCAAAAACGCGGCAATACGCACGCAAAAACGCTGCGTTTTGCGACGCGTGCGTCGTTTTTTGACGAAAATCGGACGCAAGAAAAATGCAACTTGTTGCGTTTTCTTGGTCCGACGCTTGTGGCAAAAAAGACGCACGCGTCGCAAAACGCAACAAGCAAAAACGCATGCGTCCCCTATGTTAAACATAGGGGCGCATGACGCGTGCGTCGCCGCAGCGTCGCCCGACGCCAACCCGACGCACACTAGCACAACGCTAGTGTGAACGTTGCCTTATCTCTCTGCCAGGAACTGCAGACTCCCACATCTGCTCAGCTACACTCCTTCTTACCAGCTCCGCCTAAGCTGATGTTCCATGACAAGCTCCTCTCTGGCAATCTCTGATTCACTGACTATCTTTCCCTCCAGACCAGAATATATATATAGGGGAGCCACCCACAAGCTGGATCAGAGCTCCCCCTGCTGGCCTGGAGTGTGAACATGTTGTATGCTTGTAGTTACCTGATAAAGAAGATCATTCTTCACTTCCAAGCATGACATCACTCTCCCCGTGAGGAAAGCAATGCCACTGTGACAACCAGGACCTTGGGGTTTCACACATACATTGGCTCTCTGTCTGAGCACTCCACCCCTCAGCCTATGGCAGTTTTAAGCACAGTATGATCCTACCTACTCATATAAATGCAGGCTCTCAGCCCAGGAGAGGAATCACATTAGGTTAGGACCCAGCAAAGAGGATCTCCTTGTCGTTGACTGATGGGGACACATGAATTGGCAAAATATGCGCTAAGTATTTTAGCTGTTTCCTTATTTTCTTGAGCAGTAATGCAATTCCAATTACATATATTTCATGTTTGCGTGCTATACTGCAACAGAGAGCTGCTTTGTTAGTTATATATGTAGGTGGCTACTCTTACTAAGCATCTGTTCACACCTGGTCTCTGTTTGGAAGTGACGGTCAATTTGATATTAGCACAGGGCATATTACCAGATTCAGGAATGTCATGACGTTCTTTAGGATGTCAGCACGGGTCACATGTCCAGATTCGGTGATGTCATGACATTCTTCATAATGTCAGCACAGGTCATATGACCAGATTCAGTGATGTCATGGCGTTTTTTATGATGTCAGCATGGGTCATATGATCAGATTTAGTGATGTCCTGACGTTCTTTATGATGTTGGCACAGGTCATATGATCAGATTCAGTGATGTCATGGCGTTCTTTATAATGTCAGCACAGGTCATACGACCAGATTCAGTGATGTCATGACATTCTTTATGATGTCAGCATGGCTCATACAAAGCAGCACTCTGTAGCGCGCAAACATGAAATATATTAAAGTGAAATTACATTACTGCTCTAGAAAATAGGAGAAAACAAAGATACTTAGCGCATAAATTTGCCATTTCATGTGTCCCTAACAGCCAATGACAAGGTGATCCTCTTTGCTGAGTCTTAACTAGTGATGAGCGAATATACTCGTCACTCAAGATTTCACGAGCATGCTCGGAGGTCCTCCAAATATTTTTTAGTGCTCGGAGATTTCTTTTTTCTTGCCGCAGCTGAATGATTTACATCTGTTAGCCAGCATAAGTACATGTGGGGGTTGCCTGGTTGCTAGGGAATCCCCACATGTAGTTATGCTGGCTAACAGATGTAAATCATTCAGCTACGGCAATAAAAACTAAAACTCCAAGCACTAAAAAATACTTGGAGGACACCCGAGCATGCTCGGGAAATCTCGAGTAACGAGTATATTCGCTCATCACTAGTCTTAACCTAATGTGATTCCTCTCCTGGGCTGAGAGTCTACATTTATATGGGTAGGTAGGATCCTGTGTTAAAGAGTGCTACTTCATTTGTTGGTTATATATGGAGAAGGATACTCTTAGTAAGCACCTGTTCAGACCTGTTCTGTTTGGAAGTGATGGTCAGTCTTTTATGCAAATCATTAAGAAAAATATGAATGGCACTGAGAAAAACCACTCTTAGTACTCACTGTTAGAGGATGAATAAACTCTGAATCACGGACACCTTCCAGAAACCTTCACCTTGCTGGAGGTGCTTGCTGTGAAAAAAGTGCATGAAAAGTCCAAAGAAACAAGAAAAACAGCAGCAGCACTCCAAATATTGGTGAAAAAGCAACCTTAGTCCTTTATTGCATTATAAAAATCATGGACAAGGTATTGCAGGTAAACATGTGCAGATTATGCAGGCAAATGAAACAGGATGATGGCCGTTTCGCTCAATAAGCGCTTCCACGGGTCCAGACCCGTGAAAGCGCTTATTGCGTGAAACGGCCGTCGTCCTGTTTCATTTGCCTGCATAATCTGCACTTGTTTACCTGCAATACCTTGTCCATGATTTTCATTATATTTATTATATTTGGAGTGCTGCTGCTGTTTTTCTTGTTTCTTTGGTCAGTCTTTTATATCTGCATACATTGGCTCTCTGTCTGATCACTCCACCCATCAGTCTATGGCAGTTTTAATCACAGCAGGATCCTACTCAACCCCCCTCCCACCCCTTGCAATTTCACACAATGAGCCAATGCAGTATTGATTCCTCACCATTCAGGGTTTAAGCGTAAATTTAAGGAGATCATAAGGCCAAGCAGATTGCTGTGGATCACATCCAATTAACTATTTCAGCTCCAGAAAGGGATATAATTCCATAAGAATCCCATACGCACGAGTTATAGTTGCACTAAGATTCACAGCTATACATCGCCAACTTTTGATGGTCAAAATACAATAATACTCTTGTATATATATACAGTGGGGCAAAAAAGTATTTAGTCAGTCAGCAATAGTGCAAGTTCCACCACTTAAAAAGATGAGAGGCGTCTGTAATTTACATCATAGGTAGACCTCAACTATGGGAGACAAACTGAGAAAAAAAAATCCAGAAAATCACATTGTCTGTTTTTTTAACATTTTATTTGCATATTATGGTGGAAAATAAGTATTTGGTCAGAAACAAAATTTCATCTCAATACTTTGTAATATATCCTTTGTTGGCAATGACAGAGGTCAAACGTTTTCTGTAAGTCTTCACAAGGTTGCCACACACTGTTGTTGGTATGTTGGCCCATTCCTCCATGCAGATCTCCTCTAGAGCAGTGATGTTTTTGGCTTTTCGCTTGGCAACACGGACTTTCAACTCCCTCCAAAGGTTTTCTATAGGGTTGAGATCTGGAGACTGGCTAGGCCACTCCAGGACCTTGAAATGCTTCTTACGAAGCCACTCCTTCGTTGCCCTGGCGGTGTGCTTTGGATCATTGTCATGTTGAAAGACCCAGCCACGTTTCATCTTCAATGCCCTTGCTGATGGAAGGAGGTTTGCACTCAAAATCTCACGATACATGGCCCCATTCATTCTTTCATGTACCCGGATCAGTCGTCCTGGCCCCTTTGCAGAGAAACAGCCCAAAGCATGATGTTTCCACCACCATGCTTTACAGTAGGTATGGTGTTTGATGGATGCAACTCAGTATTCTTTTTCCTCCAAACACGACAAGTTGTGTTTCTACCAAACAGTTCCAGTTTGGTTTCATCAGACCATAGGACATTCTCCTAAAACTCCTCTGGATCATCCAAATGCTCTCTAGCAAACTTCAGACGGGCCCGGACATGTACTGGCTTAAGCAGTGGGACACGTCTGGCACTGCAGGATCTGAGTCCATGGTGGCGTAGTGTGTTACTTATGGTAGGCCTTGTTACATTGGTCCCAGCTCTCTGCAGTTCATTCACTAGGTCCCCCCGCGTGTTTCTGGGATTTTTGCTCACCGTTCTTGTGATCATTCTGACCCCACGGGGTGGGATTTTGCGTGGAGCCCCAGATCGAGGGAGATTATCAGTGGTCTTGTTTGTCTTACATTTTCTAATTATTGCTCCCACTGTTGATTTCTTCACTCCAAGCTGGTTGGCTATTGCAGATTCAGTCTTCCCAGCCTGGTGCAGGGCTACAATTTTGTTTCTGGTGTCCTTTGACAGCTCTTTGGTCTTCACCATAGTGGAGTTTGGAGTCAGACTGTTTGAGGGTGTGCACAGGTGTCTTTTTATACTGATAACAAGTTTAAACAGGTGCCATTACTACAGGTAATGAGTGGAGGAAAGAGGAGACTCTTAAAGAAGAAGTTACAGGTCTGTGAGAGCCAGAAATCTTGATTGTTTGTTTCTGACCAAATACTTATTTTCCACCATAATATGCAAAACATTTTTTAAAAAAACAGACAATGTGATTTTCTGGATTTTTTTTTCTCAGGTTGTCTCCCATAGTTGAGGTCTACCTATGATGTAAATTACAGACGCCTCTCATCTTTTTAAGTGGTGGAACTTGCACTATTGCTGACTGACTAAATACTTTTTTGCCCCACTGTATATATATATTTATATATATATATATATATATACAGTTAGGTCCATATATATTTGGACAGAGACAACATTTTTCTAATTTTGGTTATAGACATTACCACAATGAATTTTAAACAAAATAATTCAGATGCAGTTGAAGTTCAGACTTTCAGCTTTCATTTGAGAGTATCCACATTAAAATTGGATGAAGGGTTTAGGAGTTTCAGCTCCTTAACATGTGCCACCCTGTTTTTAAAGTGACCAAAAGTAATTGGACAATTGACTCCAAGGCTATTTCATGGACAGGTGTGGGCAATCCCTTCGTTATGTCATTCTCAATTAAGCAGATATAAGGCCTGGAGTTGATTTGAGGTGTGGTGCTTGCATTTGGAAGGTTTTGCTGTGAAGTAAACATGCAGTCAAAAGAGATCTCCATGCAGATGAAACAAGCCATCCTTAAACTGCGAAAACAGAAAAAAACCATCCGAGAAATTGCTACAATATTAGGAGTGGCAAAATCTACAGTTTGGTACATCCTGAGAAAGAAAGAAAAAGCACTGGTGAACTCATCAATGCAAAAAGACCTGGGCGCCCACGGAAGACAACAGTGGTGGATGATCGCAGAATAATCTCCATGGTGAAGAGAAACCCCTTCACAAAAGCCAACCAAGTGACCAACACTCTCCAGGAGGTCGGCGTATCAATATCCAAATCTACCATAAAGAGAAGACTGCATGAAAGTAAATACAGAGGGTTCACTGCATGGTGCAAGCCACTCATAAGCATCAAGAATAAAAAGGATAGACTGGACTTTACTAAAAAACATCTAAAAAAGCCAGCACAGTTCTGGAAGAACATTCTTTGGACAGATGAAACCAAGATCAACCTCTACCAGAATGATGGAAAGAGAAAAGTATGGCGAAGGCGTGGTACAGCTCATGATCCAAAGCATACCACATCATCTGTAAAACACGGCGGAGGCAGTGTGATGGCATGGGCATGCATGGCTGCCAGTGGCACTGGGTCACTAGTGTTTATTGATGATGTTACACAGGACAGAAGCAGCCAAATGAATTCTGAGGTATTCAGAGCCATACTGTGTGCTCAGATCCAGCCAAATGCAGCCAAACTTATTGGTCATCGTTTCATACTACAGATGGACAATGACCCAAAACATAAAGCCAAAGCAACCCAGGAGTTTATTAAAGCAAAGAAGTGGAATATTCTTGAATGGCCAAGTCAGTCACCCGATCTCAACCCAATTGAGCATGCATTTCACTTGTTTACCCCTTAGCGACCGCCGATACGCCTTTTAACGGCGGCCGCTAAGGGTACTTAAACCACAGCGCCGTTAATTAACGGCGCTGTGGAAAAAGTCCATAGCGCCCCCCAGAGGCCGATTTTCTCCGGGGTCTCGGCTGCCGAGGGTAGCCGAGACCCCAGAGAACATGATTCGGGGGGTTTTTAACCCACCCCGCATTTGCGATCGCCGGTAATTAACCGTTTACCGGCGATCGCAAAAAAAAAACAAAAAACAAAAAAACGCGATCCCTTTTTAATTTCTCTGTCCTCCGATGTGATCGCACATCGGAGGACAGAGAAAAGGGGTCCCAGGTGGCCCCCCAATACTCACCTAGCTCCCCCGATGCTCCTCGTGTCTCCCGGTGGGCGCCGCCATCTTCAAAATGGCGGGCGCATGCGCAGTGCGCCCGCCGGCCGGCACCGGGAGAATCTTTGGGGTCTCGGCTGCCGGGGGTAGCCGAGACCCCAAAGAGCATGATCGGGGTCGGTATTACCGACCCCTGTTTTGCGATCGCCGGTAATTAACTGTTTACCGGCGACCGCAAAAAAAAAAAAAAAAAAAGTAAAGTGTAATTCTCTGTCCTCTGATGTGATCGCACATCAGAGGACAGAGAAATAGGGGGATTCGGGGACCCTAGCATACTCACCTAGGTCCCTGGATCCTCTTGCTGCTCCTCCTGGCCGCCGGCAGAAGAACATGGCGGACGCATGCCCAGTGCGCCCGCCATCTGTCTCCATCTGCCGGCCGGCAGGAGAACAGCAGTTGGGGCTAAAATTAGGGTTAGGGGTAGGGTTAGGGGTAGGGTTAGGGGTAGAGTTAGAGGTAGGGTTAGGGGTAGGGTTAGGGTTAGGGGTAGGGTTAGGGGTAGGGTTAGGGGTAGGGTTAGGGTTAGGGGTAGGGTTAGGGTTAGGGGTAGGGTTAGGGGTAGGGCTAGGGTTAGGGGTAGGGTTAGGGCTAGGGTTAGGGCTAGGGTTGGGGCTAAATTTAGGGTTAGGGTTGGGGCTAAATCTAGGGTTAGGGTTGGGGCTAAATTTAGGGTTAGGCTTCTTTCACACTTACGTCGGTACGGGGCCGTCGCAATGCGTCGGCCCGACATACCGACGCACGTTGTGAAAATTGTGCACAACGTGGGCAGCAGCTGTAGTTTTTCAACGCATCCGCTGCCCAATCTATGTCCTGGGGCGGAGTTACGGCCACGCATGCGCGGTCAGAAATGGCGGATGCGACGTACAAAAAAACGTTTCATTGAACGTTTTTTTGTGCCGACACTCCACCAAAACACAACTGATCCAGTGCACGACGGACGCGACGTGTGGCCATCCATCACGATCCGTCGGCAATACAAGTCTATGGGCAAAAAACGCATCCTGCGGGCACATTTGCAGGATCCGTTTCTTGTCCAAAACGACGGATTGCGACGGAATGCCAAACGACGCAAGTGTGAAAGTAGCCTTAGGGCTAGGGTTAGGGTTGGGGCTAAAGTTAGGGCTAGGGTTGGGGCTAAAGTTAGGGTTAGAGCTGGGATTAGGGTTAGGGTTTGGATTAGGGTTGGTATTAGGGTTAGGGTTGGCATTAGGGTTACGCTTGGGATTAGGGTTAGGTTTGGGATTAGGGTTAAGGTTAGGGTTGTGATTAGGGGTGTATTGGGATTAGGGTTAGGTTTGAAGTTAGGGTTGAGATTAGGATTAGGGGTGTGTTGGATTTAGGGTTTTGATTAGGGTTATGGTTAGGGTTGACATTAGGGTTGTTTTGGGGTAAGGGTTGTGATTATGGTTAGGGTTAGTGATTAGGATTATGGATCAGGTTGGGATTAGGGTTAGGGGTGTGTTGGGGTTAGGGTTGGAGCTAGAATTGGGGGGTTTCCACTGTTTAGGTACATCAGGGGGTCTCCAAACACGACAGCCAATTTTGCGCTCAAAAAGTCAAATGGTGCTCCCTCCCTTCTGAGCTCTGCCGTGCGCCCAAACAGTGGGTTACCCCCACATATGGGGCATCAGCGTACTCGGGATAAATTGGACAACAACTTCTGGGGTCCAATTTCTCTTGTTACCCTTGTGAAAATAAAAACTTGGGGGCTACAAAATCTTTTTTGTGAAAAAAAAAATATTTTTTATTTTCACGACTCTGCATTCTAAACTTCTGTGAAGCACTTGGGCATTCAAAGTTCTCACCACACATCTAGATAAGTTCCTTGGGGGGTCTAGTTTCCAAAATGGGGTCACTTGTGGGGGGTTACTACAGTTTAGGTACATCAGGGGCTCTGCAATCGCAACATAATGCCCACAGACCATTCTATCAAAGTCTGCATTCCAAAAAGGCGCTCCTTCCCTTCCGAGCTCTGCCGTGCGCCCAAACAGTGGTTTACCCCCACATATGGCACATCAGCGTACTCGGGATAAATTGGACAACAACTATTGCAGTCCAATTTCTCCTGTTACCCTTGTGAAAATAAAAACTTGGGGGCTACAATATCTTTTTTGTGGAAAAAAAAATATTTTTTATTTTCACGACTCTGCATTCTAAACTTCTGTGAAGCACTTGGGCATTCAAAGTTCTCACCACACATCTAGATAAGTTCATTGGGGGGTCTAGTTTCCAAAATGGGGTCACTTGTGGGGGGTTACTACAGTTTAGGTACATCAGGGGCTCTGCAATCGCAACATAATGCCCACAGACCATTCTATCAAAGTCTGCATTCCAAAAAGGCGCTCCTTCCCTTCCGAGCTCTGCCGTGCGCCCAAACAGTGGTTTACCCCCACATATTGGGTATCGACTTACTCAGGAGAAATTGCACAACAACTTTAGTGGTCTAATTTCTCCTGTTACCCTTGTGAAAATAAAAATTTGTGGGCAAAAAGATCATTTTTGTAGAAAAAATGCGATTTTTTTTTTTCACGGCTCTACGTTATAAACTTCTGTGAAGCACATGGGGGTTCAAAGTGCTCGCCACACATCTAGATAAGTTCCTTAAGGGGTCTAGTTTCCAAAATGGTGTCACTTGTGGGGGGTTTCCACTGTTTAGGCACATCAGGGGCTCTCCAAACGCGACATGGCGTCCAATCTCAATTCCAGCCAATTCAACATTGAAAAAGTAAAACGGCGCTCCTTCACTTCCAAGCTCTGCGGTGCGCCCAAACAGTGGTTTACCCTCACATATGGGGTATCGACGTATTCAGGAGAAATCACACAACAACTTTTGTGGTCTAATTTCTCCTGTTACCCTTGTGAAAATAAGAATTTGTGGGCGAAAAGATCATTTTTGTGTAAACAAAAGCGATTTTTTATTTTCACGGCTCTACGTTATAAACTTCTGTGAAGCACTTGGGGGTTCAAAGTGCTCACCACACATCTACATAAGTTCCTTAAGGGGTCTAGTTTCCAAAATGGTGTCACTTGTGGGGAGTTTCCACTGTTTAGGCACATCAGGGGCTCTCTAAACGTGACATGGCGTCCGATCTCAATTCCAGCCAATTCTGCATTGAAAAAGTCAAACGGCGCTCCTTCACTTCTAAGTTCTGCGGTGCGCCCTAACAGTGGTTTACCCCCACATATGGGGTATTGGCGTATTCAGGAGAAATTGCATAACAAAATTTATGGTTATATTTCTGTTTTTACACTTGTGAAAATAAAAAAAATGGTTCTGAATTAAGATGTTTGCAAAAAAAAGTTAAATGTTCATTTTTTCCTTCCACATTGTTTCAGTTCCTGTGAAGCACGTAAAGGGTTAATAAACTTCTTGAATGTGGTTTTGAGAACCTTGAGGGGTGTAGTTTTTAGAATGGTGTCACACTTCATTATTTTCTATCATATAGACCCCTCAAAATGACTTCAAATGTGATGTGGTCCCTAAAAAAAAATGGTGTTGTAAAAATGAGAAATTGCTGGTCAACTTTTAACCCTTATAACTCCCTAACAAAAAAAAATTTTGTTTCCAATATTGTGCTGATGTAAAGTAGACATGTGGGAAATGTTATTTATTAACTATTTTTCGTGACATATCTCTCTGATTTAAGGGCATAAAAATACAAAGTTTGAAAATTGCAAAATTTTACAAATTTTCGCCATATTTCCGTTTTTTTCATAAATAATCGCAAGTAATATCGAAGAAATGTTACCACTAACATGAAGTACAATATGTCACGAAAAAACAATCTCAGAATCAGCGGGATCCGTTGAAGCGTTCCAGATTTATAACCTCATAAAGTGACAGTGGTCAGAATTGCAAAAATTGGCCTGGTCATTAAGTACCAAATTGGCTCTGTCACTCAGGGGTTAAAGACTAAACTTCAGACAGAAATGCCCACAAATAAACAACAACTGAAATCCACCGCAGTGAAGGCCTGGCAGAGCATCAAAAAGGAGGAAACACAGCGTCTGGTGATGTCCATGAGTTCAAGACTTCAGGCAGTCATTGCCAACAAAGGGTTTTCAACCAAGTACTAAAAACGAACATTTTATTTAAAATTATTGAATCTGTCCAATTACTTTTGGTCCCTTTAAAAACAAGGTGGCACATGTTAAGGAGCTGAAACTCCTAAACCCATCATCCAATTTTAATGTGGATACCCTCAAATGAAAGCTGAAAGTCTGAACTTCAACTGCATCTGAATTGTTTTGTTTAAAATTCATTGTGGTAATGTCTATAACCAAAATTAGAAAAATGTTGTCTCTGTCCAAATATATATGGACCTAACTGTATATATATATATATACAGTGTATATATATTTTTTTTCACAGAAACTTTTATTTTTTAAATTTGTAATTGTAGCCATGTCCTTAAGCCCCTTGTCTATAAGAGGTCTACAGTGGTCTACTTGACTAGTTCAGGAGTGCCTTGGTCATATGTGACAAGTCTTCCCAAACATCTGAGAGGCCCCTAAATAAGGGGAAACTTCCTGGACTCACGGAAAAGGTGGAAAATATCCCAGGTGCAGCAAAACCCTCTTGGAGATAAGCATTTCTGGAAGGCTTTCCATGTGCAGAATGTTGAATGAAGTCCACACAACCAATGTGCAAAACAGGGTGTTGAAGGGTGAGAAGATGGCATGGCTTGAAAAATGAATAGTGTTGAGCGATACCTTCCGATATCGGAAAGTATCGGTATCGGATTGGATCGGCCGATATTCAAAAAATATCGGATATCGCCGATACCGATACCCGATCCCCGATCCCAATGCAAGTCAATGGGACCAAAATATCGGAATTAAAATAAACCCTTTCTTGCCTTGTAGGTTCATTCTACATCAAGGAAAACAACTAAGAATAATGCCGGATGTATTTTATCCCAATCAAATAGAATAGCATGTTTTTTGTTTTTTTTTAAGACGTTCGGAGTGACAAAGATATTGACTATGTAAATTTTTTTTTTTATTTTGTCAGATATTGATGTTTCACTATTCCACGCCCTTCCCCTTCTTTTTTTTCTTTTTTTTTTTTCTTTTCCCACACTTTCATCTTCATCATCATCAGCATCTTTGACATCAACTTCTTCTTCACCTTATTCATCTTCTTCTTCATCCTTTACCTTTTTTTTTTTTTTTATTACATTCATCATATTCATTTTATTCAACTATTATTATTCTTCCTATTCTACATATTCTTTTTATTCCACTGTTATTATTCTTCCTATTCTACTTCTTCATCATATTCTCATTTGTGACAGGCATTCCCGTAGTTGTTATCTATAAAAGTTGGAAGATTACACCTTCCGTTCTGCCAGTCACAAAAGTTACATTTGTCCGCGTTCAGTTTGGCCTGCAGCATCAGGCTTTATCCAGGGGCACCACGAGGAGGAACGGACTCACCCCCATACACTGCTTAGTCTTCTTCTGCATATAATTTAGATAATATCTTTTGCTCTGATATTAAGTCTTATGCTTAATGTTCTTCTGCTCTTTGTTCTGCAGCCTCTTGTTCTTCTGCTTCTCGGTCTTCCATGTCGTCGTCTCCAGGGTCGTCGTCTCCAGTGTCGTCATCTCCGCCGTCGTCGTCTCAGCCGTCGTCGTCTCCGCCGTCGTCGTCGTCGTCATCGGGGTGGTCTTCCGGGTCGTCGTCGTCGTCGTCATCGGGGTGGTCTTCCGGGTCGTCGACTTTAGGGTCTTCAACTTGGAAATGTAGCAGAAGGTACAAGAAGGCTGAGAAAATGCCAAGAACCAGCTGATGGAACTGGAACTCGGATGGCTACCCGAAGGTTCAAGAGCCTATGGAACTACCGAGGACCAGCTGACGTTTCTGGAACCCGGTTACTAAGCAGGAGGTACCCGTGCTAAAAAGCACTACCAAGGACCGCCTGACGTTGGCGGAACTCGGATACCCAGAAGGAGGCACCTAAGCCAAAGGCTCTGCCCGGAACCAGCTGACGGTACTGGAACCAGGATGGGGAGCAGAAGGTACAAGAGCAAAAGACACTGCCGAGAACCAGCTGACGGTACTGGAACCCGGATGGGTAGCCGAAGGTCCAAGAGCCAATGGAACTACCGAGGACCAGCTGACGGTACTGGAACCCGGTTACTAAGCAGGAGGTACCCGTGCCTGAAAGCACTACCAAGGACCACCTGACGTTGGTGGAACTTGGATACCCAGAAGGAGGCACCTAAGCCAAAGGCTCTGCCCGGAACCAGCTGACGGTACTGGAACCAGGATGGGGAGCAGAAGGTACAAGAGCAAAAGACACTGCCGAGAACCAGCTGACGGTGCTGGAACCAGGTGGTGGACCTGAAGGCCCACAGGAGAGGAGAGAACATCTAGGCCGCGAGGTAGCCGCAGTTACCGAACCCCAACAGTCCTACAGGGGGAGCTGGGCCTACTGGCACTACAGAACCAGCCTTGACTACCAGTTCACGCAGCCCACATAGGAAGCTCCTAAACTGGAGGCACCCTGGAGTTGGCTAACCCGACAGCACCACGACGGGGCAAGCATAGGCATCTCAGTGAGCTTGACACAACCCGGAAACAGCTGACGGTGCTGAAACCAGGCTTGGCACGAGGGAGTACCTGTGTCAAAAACACTGCCAAGAACCAGCTGGCATTGCTGGAACCCAGATGCGTTGCCCCAGTGTGCAAGAGCCAATGGCACGACCGAGGACCAGCTGACGGTGCTGGAACCCGGTTACTAAGCTGTAGGTGCTCGCGCTTAAAAGCACTACCAAGGACCGCCTGACGTTGGCGGAACTCGGATACCCAGGAGGAGGCACCTAAGCCAAAGGCTCGGCCCGGAACCAGCTGACGGTGCTGGAACCAGGAGGTGGACCCGAAGGCCCACAGGAGAGGAGAGAACAGCTAGGCCGCGAGGCAGCCGCAGTTACCGAACCCCAACAGTCCTACAGGGGGAGCTGGGTCTACTGGCACTACAGAACCAGCCTTGACTACCAGTTCACGCAGCCCACATAGGAAGCTCCTAAACTGGAGGCACCCTGGAGTTGGCTAACCCGACCGCACCACGACGGGGCAAGCATAGGCGTCTCAGTGAACTTGACACAACCCGGAAACAGCTGACGGTGCTGAAACCAGGCTTGGCACGAGGGAGTACCTGTGACAAGAACACTGCCGAGAATCAGCTGGCGGTGCTGGAACCCGGATGCGTTGCCCCAGTGTGCAAGAGCCAATGGCACCGAGGACCAGCTGACGGTGCTGGAAACCGGTTACTAAGCTGTAGGTGCCCGCGCTTAAAAGCACTACCAAGGACCGCCTGGCGTTGGCGAAACTCGGATACCCAGGAGGAGGCACCTAAGCCAAAGGCTCAGCCCGGAACCAGCTGACAGTGCTGGAACCAGGTCGTGGACCCGAAGGTCCACAGGAGAGGAGAGAACAGCTAGGCCGCGAGGCAGCCGCAGTTACCGAACCCCAACAGTCCTACAGGGGGAGCTGGGCCTACTGGCACTACAGAACCAGCCTTGACTACCAGTTCACGCAGCCCACATAGGAAGCTCCTAAACTGGAGGCACCCTGGAGTTGGCTAACCCGACCGCACCACGACGGGGCAAGCATAGGCGTCTCAGTGAGCTTGACACAACCCGGAAACAGCTGATGGTGCTGAAACCAGGCTTGGCACGAGGGAGTACCTGTGACAAGAACACTGCCGAGAACCAGCTGGCGATGCTGGAACCCGGATGCGTTGCCCCAGTGTGCAAGAGCCAATGGCACCGAGGACCAGCTGACGGTGCTGGAACCCGGTTACTAAGCTGTAGGTGTCCGCGCTTAAAAGCACTACCAAGGACCGCCTGGCGTTGGCGGAACTCGGATACCCAGGAGGAGGCACCTAAGCCAAAGGCTCGGCCTGGAACCAGCTGACGGTGCTGGAACCAGGTGGTGGACCCGAAGGCCCACAGGAGAGGAGAGAACAGCTAGGCCGCGAGGCAGCCGCAGTTACCGAACCCCAACAGTCCTACAGGGGGAGCTGGGCCTACTGGCACTACAGAACCAGCCTTGACTACCAGTTCACGCAGCCCACATAGGAAGCTCCTAAACTGGAGGCACCCTGGAGTTGGCTAACCCGACCGCACCACGACGGGGCAAGCATAGGCGTCTCAGTGAACTTGACACAACCCGGAAACAGCTGACGGTGCTGAAACCAGGCTTGGCACGAGGGAGTACCTGTGACAAGAACACTGCCGAGAACCAGCTGGCGGTGCTGGAACCCGGATGCGTTGCCCCAGTGTGCAAGAGCCAATGGCACCGAGGATGAGCTGGCGGTGCTGGAACCCGGTTACTAAGCTGTAGGTGCCCGCGCTTAAAAGCACTACCAAGGACCGCCTGGCGTTGGCGGAACTCGGATACCCAGGAGGAGGCACCTAAGCCAAAGGCTCGGCCTGGAACCAGCTGACGGTGCTGGAACCAGGTGGTGGACCCGAAGGCCCACAGGAGAGGAGAGAACAGCTAGGCCGCGAGGCAGCCGCAGTTACCGAACCCCAACAGTCCTACAGGGGGAGCTGGGCCTACTGGCACTACAGAACCAGCCTTGACTACCAGTTCACGCAGCCCACATAGTAAGCTCCTAAACTGGAGGCACCCTGGAGTTGGCTAACCCGACCGCACCACGACGGGGCAAGCATAGGCGTCTCAGTGAGCTTGACACAACCCGGAAACAGCTGACGGTGCTGAAACCAGGCTTGGCACGAGGGAGTACCTGTGTCAAGAACACTGCTGAGAACCAGCTGGCGGTGCTGGAACCCAGATGCGTTGCCCCAGTGTGCAAGAGCCAATGGCACGACCGAGGACCAGCTGGCGGTGCTGGAACCCGGTTACTAAGCTGTAGGTGCCCGCGCTTAAAAGCACTACCAAGGACCGCCCGGCGTTGGCGGAACTCGGATACCCAGGAGGAGGCACCTAAGCCAAAGGCTCGGCCTGGAACCAGCTGACGGTGCTGGAACCAGGTGGTGGACCCAAAGGCCCACAGGAGAGGAGAGAACAGCTAGGCCGCGAGGCAGCCGCAGTTACCGAACCCCAACAGTCCTACAGGGGGAGCTGGGCCTACTGGCACTACAGAACCAGTCTTGACTACCAGTTCACGCAGCCCACATAGGAAGCTCCTAAACTGGAGGCACCCTGGAGTTGGCTAACCCGACCGCACCACGACGGGGCAAGCATAGGCGTCTCAGTGAACTTGACACAACCCGGAAACAGCTGACGGTGCTGAAACCAGGCTTGGCACGAGGGAGTACCTGTGACAAGAACACTGCCGAGAACCAGCTGGCGGTGCTGGAACCCGGATGCGTTGCCCCAGTGTGCAAGAGCCAATGGCACCGAGGACCAGCTGGCGGTGCTGGAACCCGGTTACTAAGCTGTAGGTGCCCGCGCTTAAAAGCACTACCAAGGACCGCCTGGCGTTGGCGGAACTCGGATACCCAGGAGGAGGCACCTAAGCCAAAGGCTCGGCCTGGAACCAGCTGACGGTGCTGGAACCAGGTGGTGGACCCGAAGGCCCACAGGAGAGGAGAGAACAGCTAGGCCACGAGGCAGCCGCAGTTACCGAACCCCAACAGTCCTACAGGGGGAGCTGGGCCTACTGGCACTACAGAACCAGCCTTGACTACCAGTTCACGCAGCCCACATAGGAAGCTCCTAAACTGGAGGCACCCTGGAGTTGGCTAACCCGACCGCACCACGACGGGGCAAGCATAGGCGTCTCAGTGAGCTTGACACAACCCGGAAACAGCTGACGGTGCTGAAACCAGGCTTGGCACGAGGGAGTACCTGTGTCAAGAACACTGCCGAGAACCAGCTGGCGGTGCTGGAACCCGGATGCGTTGCCCCAGTGTGCAAGAGCCAATGGCACCGAGGACCAGCTGGCTGTGCTGGAACCCGGTTACTAAGCTGTAGGTGCCCGCGCTTAAAAGCACTACCAAGGACCGCCTGGCGTTGGCGAAACTCGGATACCCAGGAGGAGGCACCTAAGCCAAAGGCTCAGCCTGGAACCAGCTGACGGTGCTGGAACCAGGTGGTGGACCCGAAGGCCCACAGGAGAGGAGAGAACAGCTAGGCCGCGAGGCAGCCGCAGTTACCGAACCCCAACAGTCCTACAGGGGGAGCTGGGCCTACTGGCACTACAGAACCAGCCTTGACTACCAGTTCACGCAGCCCACATAGGAAGCTCCTAAACTGGAGGCACCCTGGAGTTGGCTAACCCGACCGCAACACGACGGGGCAAGCATAGGCGTCTCAGCGAGTTTGACACAACCCGGAAACAGCTGACGGTGCTGAAACCAGGTTTGGCACGAGGGAGTACCTGTGACAAAAACACTGCCGAGAACCAGCTGGCGGTGCTGGAACCCAGATGCGTTGCCTATTAAAGATTGTCTTCCTAGAGCCCCAACTAGCGGTGCTGGAGCAAAGGGTAAGCAGGGGGAGCAGAGTGTAGGCCGAAGCCTGCACTGGTGGCAGCTTTTGGTCGGTTGTGCCAGCGTGGCTTGTGCTGGACACGATGCCGGCTACACAGCAGGGGAACAGCTGGCGGTGCTGAACCCCACTAACACATTGGCTGGTGTTTTTCTCTGTGCAGCTAGCACTTCCAGGCTACAACTGGCGGTGTTATAGCCCAGGGTCAGCAGGAGGAGGAGAGGAGCAGAGTGTAGGCCGAAGCCTAGTTGAACCAATTTCAAAGGTAACCTTTAACCCCCCCTCAGGTGTTGCAAGGTACAAGAGCCACACCTTGAACTGCATTAATAATGCACAAGTCAAAGGTTGCTCTCTTAATTTTGCTCCTTGCACACGCTGAATAAAACACGTACACTATTTAGCTCATTATACTGTCAAACAGTAGTGGAGGCGTGACTTGTCTTTTTAAGGAGACGCAGCACAGGGGTACAAATTTACACCTAGGTGCTGGGCGCAGATTCCTTACCGTTGTTATTTGCAGTACAGGAAACTGCGCTCTTGTGTTATCCCTTGGCAATACCCTGTTAGTGCAGGCCGTCTCATGACCTCATTTCATGTTGGCCGGTGTGGTTAACGATGGCCATAAATCCCAGACCCACAGTGCCTTTTCCTAAAGTCACACTGCGGTGCTGGGATTCGTGGCCTTGTGCAGTAAATATGTTCGCCACTCACACATGTCCTTACACCTGCTTCAGACTGGGCGGCCTCAGCTGATCCCTTATCGCATGCCGCGGCCATGAGGCCGCACAGTCAGAAGAAGGCGGAAGGAGGGGAGTGAAGACAGGGGAACATATGCACTGCTCGTGCCCATCAATCACACCCTCGCAGTCAAAATATATGAGACAACGAGGGGCGTTGTGTCGGGCAGGGCGGACGCACAGGCACAGCCAGCCAACCAATGATGTCAGAAGACGGGCAGCGCTAACAATGGGGGTGCTGCGTGTCATTAGAAAGGAAAGTCACACCTCAGGGACAGTGGAATGGTCTCTAATGAGACACATTTTGTACGTGTTGAGTTCCACGTGGGCAAGGAGAAAAAAGTCAGCCACCTTGTACAAATGCAGCAGTACTGCTGTACAAGGTGGCTGTTATACATAGAAACACCTGGGGGTGGGGGGCAGGCTCCCTTCAATTTCAGTTCATGTGCCTGCGTGGCGTTTGCAGGACACGTTGCCTGCTACACAGCAGGGGAACAGCTGGCGGTGCTGAACCCCACTAACATATTGGCTGGTGTTTTTCTCTGTGCAGCTAGCACTTCCGGGCAGAAACTGGAGGTGTTTGAGCCCAGGGTCAGCAGGAGGAGGAGAGGAGCAGAGTGTAGGCCGAAGCCTGCACTGGTGGCAGCTTTTGGTCAGTTGTGCCAGCGTGGCTTGTGCTGGACACGATGCCGACTACACAGCAGGGGAACAGCTGGCGGTGCTGAACCCCACTAACACATTGACTGGTGTTTTTCTCTGTGCAGCTAGCAGTTCCGGGCAAAAACTAGCGGTGTTTGAGCCCAGGGTCAGCAGGAGGAGGAGAGGAGCAGAGTGTAGGCCGAAGCCTGCACTGGTGGCAGCTTTTGGTCGGTTGTGCCAGCGTGGCTTGTGCTGGACACGATGCCGACTACACAGCAGGGGAACAGCTGGCGGTGCTGAACCCCACTAACACATTGACTGGTGTTTTTCTCTGTGCAGCTAGCAGTTCCGGGCAAAAACTAGCGGTGTTTGAGCCCAGGGTCAGCAGGAGGAGGAGAGGAGCAGAGTGTAGGCCGAAGCCTGCACTGGTGGCAGCTTTTGGTCGGTTGTGCCAGCGTGGCTTGTGCTGGACACGATGCCGGCTACACAGCAGGGGAACAGCTGGCGGTGCTGAACCCCACTAACACATTGGCTGGTGTTTTTCTCTGTGCAGCTAGCACTTCCAGGCTACAACTGGCGGTGTTATAGCCCAGGGTCAGCAGGAGGAGGAGAGGAGCAGAGTGTAGGCCGAAGCCTAGTTGAACCAATTTCAAAGGTAACCTTTAACCCCCCCCTCGGGTGTTGCAAGGTACAAGAGCCACACCTTGAACTGCATTAGTGATGCACAAGTCAAAGGTTGCTCTCTTAATTTTGCTCCTTGCACACGCTGAATAAAACACGTACACTATTTAGCCCATTATACTGTCAAACAGTAGTGGAGGCGTGACTTGTCTTTTTAAGGAGACGCAGCACAGGTGTACAAATTTACACCTAGGTGCTGGGCGCAGATTCCTTACCGTTGTTATTTGCAGTACAGGAAACTGCGCTCTTGTGTTATCCCTTGGCAATACTCTGTTAGTGCAGGCCGTCTCATGACCTCATTTCATGTTGGCCGGTGCGGTTAACGATGGCCATGAATCCCAGATCCACAGTGCCTTTTCCTAAAGTCACACTGCGGTGCTGGGATTCGTGGCCTTGTGCAGTAAATATGTTCGCCGCTCACACATGTCCTTACACCTGCTTCAGACTGGGCGGCCTCAGCTGATCCCTTATCGCATGCCGCGGCCATGAGGCCGCAAAGTCAGAAGAAGGCGGAAGGAGGGGAGTGAAGACAGGGGAACATATGCACTGCTCGTGCCCATCAATCACACCCTCGCAGTCAAAATATATGAGACAACGAGGGGCGTTGTGTCGGGCAGGGCGGACGCACAGGCACAGCCAGCCAACCAATGATGTCTGAAGACGGGCAGCGCTAACAATGGGGGTGCTGCGTGTCATTAAAAAGGAAAGTCACACCTCAGGGACATTGTAATGGTCTCAAATGAGACACATTTTGTGTTGAGTTCCACGTGGGCAAGGAGAAAAAGTCAGCCACCTTGTACAAATGCAGCAGTACTGCTGTACAAGGTGGCTGTTATACATAGAAACACCTGGGGGTGGGGGGCAGGCTCCCTTCAATTTCAGTTCATGTGCCTGCGTGGCGTTTGCAGGTCACGTTGCAAGCTACACAGCAGGGGAACAGCTGGCGTTGCTGAACCCCACTGACACATTGACTGGTGTTTTTCTCTGTGCAGCTCGCATGTCCGGGCAAAAACTGGCGGTGTTAGAGCCCAGGGTCAGCAGGAGGAGGAGAGGAGCAATGTGTAGGCCGAAGCCTGCACTGGTGGCAGCTTTTGGTCGGTTGTGCCAGCGTGGCTTGTGCTGGACACGATGCAAGCTACACAGCAGGGGAACAGCTGGCGGTGCTGAACCCCACTAACACATTGGCTGGTGTTTTTCTCTGTGCAGCTAGCACTTCCGGGCAGAAACTGGAGGTGTTTGAGCCCAGGGTCAGCAGGAGGAAGAGAGGAGCAGAGTGTAGGCCGAAGCCTGCACTGGTGGCAGCTTTTGGTCAGTTGTGCCAGCGTGGCTTGTGCTGGACACGATGCCGACTACACAGCAGGGGAACAGCTGGCGGTGCTGAACCCCACTAACACATTGACTGGTGTTTTTCTCTGTGCAGCTAGCAGTTCCGGGCAAAAACTAGCGGTGTTTGAGCCCAGGGTCAGCAGGAGAGGAGCAGAGTGTAGGCCGAAGCCTAGTTGAACCAATTTCAAAGGTTACCTTTAACCCCCCCTCAGGTGTTGCAAGGTACAAGAGCCACACCTTGTGCAGCATTAATGCTGCACAAGTAAAAGGTTGCTCTATTTAATTTGCTCCTTGCACACGCTGAATAAAACACGTACACTATTTAGCCCACTATACTGTCAAACAGTAGTGGATGCGTGACTTGTCTTTTTAAGGAGATGCAGCACAGGTGTCAAAATTTACACCTAGCTGCTGGGCGCAGATTCCTGAGCGTTGTTATTTGCTGTACAGGAGTCTGCGCTATTGTGATCCCTTGGCCATGCGCTGTGAGCGCTTCCTGTCTTCTGACCTCATTTCATGTCGGCCGTTGCGGTTAGCGATGGACATGAATCCCAGACCCACAGTGTGTTTTCAAAAAATCACACTGCGTGGCTGGGATTCGTGGCCTTGTGCAGTAAATAGGTTTGCCGCTCACACATGTCCTTACACCTGCTTCAGACTGGGCGGCCTCAGCTGATCCTTATCGCCTACCACGGCCAGGAGGCCGCACAGTCTGAAGAAGGCGGAAGGAGATGAGTTAAGACAGGCGAACATATGCACTGCTCGTGCCCATAAACCACACCCTCGCTGACAAAATAAATATGACAACGAGGGGCGTTGTTTCTAGCAGGGCGGATGCACAGGCGCAGCCAGCTAACCATGATGACAAAAGACGGGAAACGCTACCAAGGGGGGTGCTGCGTATCATTAGAAAGGAAAGTCACACCTCAGGGACAGTGGAATGGTCTCAATGAGACACATTTTGTACGTGTTGAGTTCAACGTGGGCAAGGAGAAAAAGTCTGCCACCTTGTACAAATGCAGCAGTACTGCTGTACTAGGTGGCTGTTATACATAGAAACACCTGGGGGGGTGGGGCCAGGTTCCCTTTAATTTCAGTTCATGTGCCTGCGTGGCGTTTGCAGGTCACGTTGCCGGCTACACAGCAGGGGAACAGCTGGCGGTGCTGAACCCCACTAACACATTGGCTGGTGTTTTTCTCTGTGCAGCTAGCACTTCCGGGCAAAAACTAGCGGTGTTTGAGCCCAGGGTCAGCAGGAGGAGGAGAGGAGCAGAGTGTAGGCCGAAGCCTGCACTGGTGGCAGCTTTTGTTCCGTTGTGCCAGCGTGGCTTGTGCTGGACACGTTGCCGACTACACAGCAGGGGAACAGCTGTCGGTGCTGAACCCCACTGACACATCACCTAGTGTTTTTTCTGTGTAGACAACACTTCCAGGTGGCAACTGACAGTGTTGAAACCCAGGGAATCAAAGAGGAGCAGAGTGTAGGCCGAAGCCTGCAGTGGAGCAAGTTGAAAGGGAACCTTTAACCCCCCCCCCCACCCAGGCATTTGTTGCTGAAAGAGCCATCTTGTACAGCAGTAATACTGCATATGGAAAATGGTGGCTCCGAAAATTATGCTCCTTGCAAACGCTGAAGTACACACTCATATAATGTGTCCCCTCACACCGTCAAACCATCCCGGAAGTGGGACTTTCCTTTGTAATGTGACACAGCACAGCCGTCATTCCAACCCCCTTGGTGCCGGGCGCCACCTCCTCAACGTTGTTTGGTTCTGTCACGGAGCCCGCGCTGTAATGTTATCCCTTGGCCATGCACAGTTAGCGGTGGCCGTCTTCTGACATCATGTAGGTGTCAGGCTGGCAGTGCCTGTGCGTCCAAGCTGCCCGAGATCCAACCTTGCAGTGTCATCTAATGTAGTCCCACTGCGGGCCAGGGATCCATGGGCATGCGCAGTGCATATCATCGCCTCTCACTCACCTCCTTCCTGCTTCTTCAGACTGTGCGGCGTCACGGCCGTGGCATGCTATTAGGGATCAGCTGACGCCGCCTAGTCTGAAGAAGCGTGAAGAAGGGGAGTGAGAGGCTAGTATATGCACTGCGCATGGCCATGGATACCAGGCCCACTGTGGGATCACATTAGACGACACTGCGAGGTGTGATTTCGGGCAGCGTGGACGCACAGGCGCAGCCAGGACGACAACAAATGATGTCAGAGGACGGGCAGCGCAAACTGTGCATGGCCAAGGGATAACATAACAGCGCAGGGTCCATGACGGAATCAAACAACGCTAAGGAGGCAGCGCACGGTGCCAAGGGGGTAGCAATGACGGCTGTGCTGCGTCACATTACAAAGGAAAGTCCCACCTCCGGGACGGTTGGACGGTGTGAGGGGACACATTACATGAGTTTGTAGTTCAGCGTTTGCAAGGAGCATAATTTCAAGAGCGACCTTTCCCTTGTGCAGTATTAGTGCTGCACATGGTGGCTCTTTCAGTAACAAATGCCTAGGGGGGGGGGGGGGACAGGTCCCCTTACATTTTAGTTGTGCCAGCGTGGCGGTCGCATGACACGTTGCCGGATACACAGCTGGGGATCAGCTGACGTTACTGAACCCCAATAACAGAGGAGCGACTGTTGACTGTGCACACAGCACTTCCAGGCACCAACTGGCGGTGTTAGAGCCCAGGGACAGCAGGAGGAGCAGATTGGAGGTATTGCCGCACACACAGCTGGGGATCAGCTGACGTTACTGAACCCCAATAACAGAGGAGCGACTGTTGACTGTGCAGACAGCACTTCCAGGCACCAACTGGCGGTGTTAGAGCCCAGGGACAGCAGGAGGAGCAGAGGAACAGAGTGTAGGCCGAAGCCTGATTGTAGCAAGTTGAAAGGGAACCTTTAACCCCCCCCCAAGACGTTTGTAGCTGAAAGAGCCATCTTGTGCAGCACTAACGATGCAAAAGGAAAAGGTGGTTCTTTTAATTATGCTCCTTGCAAACACCGAAGTAAACACTAAAAATGTGTCCCCTTATACCGTTAAACCGTCCCGGAGGTGCGAATTTCCTTCGTAATGGGACACAGCACAGCTGACATTCCTATCCCCTTGGTGCCGTGCGCTGCCTCCTCAGCGTTGTTTTAAGCTGTCACGGAGCCTGCGCTGTTCTGTTAGCCCTTGGCCATGCCCAATTAGCGCTGCCTGTCTTCTGACATAATTTGGTGTCAGGCTGTCACTGCCTGTGCGTCCACGCTGCTCCAGATCCCACCTCGCAGTCTCGTCCAACGTAATCCCACTGCGGGCCTTGGAACCATGGACATGCACAGTGCATATCCTCGACTCTCACTCCCCTCCTTCCCTCTTCTTCAGACTGTGCGGTGTCACGGCCGTGGCATGCTATTAGGGATCAGCTGACGGCGCACAGTCTAAAGAAGGCGGAGGGAAATGAGCGAGAGCCCGAGGGGAAGATATGCACTGCGCATGCCCATGGATCCCAGGCCCGCAGTGTGACTCAATCAGAAGACACAGCGAGGCGGGATCTCGGGCAGCGCGGCCGCACAGGCGCAGCCAGCCTGACACCAAATTATGTCAGAAGACAGGCAGCGCAAATAGGGCATGCCCAAGGGATAACAGAACAGCGCAGGCTCCGTGACAGCTTAAAACAACGCTGAGGAGGCAGCGCATGGCACCAAGGGGGTAGGAATGACGGCTGTGCTGCGTCACATTGCGAAGGAAAGTCCCAGCTCCGGGACAGTATAACGGTATCAGTGAACACATTTTATAAGTGTTAAGTTCTGCGTGTGCAAGGAGCTAAAAAAAAAGAGCTACCTTTTCCTTGTGCAGCATTACTGCTGCACAAGATGGCTCTTTCAGTAACAAACGACGGGGGGGGGGGGACAGGTTCCCTTACATTTAGGTTGTTGTGCCAGCGTGGCGGTCGCAGGACACATTGCCGGCTACACAGCTGGGGATCAGCTGACGTTACTGAAACCCAATAACACTGGGTCGTATGTTTTTACTGTGCAGCCTGCACTTCTGAGCCGCAACTGGCGGTGTTGGAGCCCAGGAATAGCAGTTCAGGTGGTAGAAAGATGAACACAGCAGGAGACCTGGATGACACCCAATTACTTAATCAGGCAGAGGAGTGGCAAATTCCTGGGAGATCCAGGCCTGGTTCATTTTCAGGAAAGTAAGCCGGTCAACGTTATCGGAGGATAGTCGCATGCGACGGTCTGTTAGTACACCACCTGCGGCACTAAAGACACGTTCCGATAAGACACTAGCCGCAGGGCAAGCCAGCACCTCCAATGCATACTGGCTTAGCTCTGGCCATGTATCCAGCTTAGAGACCCAAAACTTGAACGGGGAAGAGCCGTCTGGGAGTACAGTAAGAGGGCAAGCCATGTAGTCTGTCACCATCTGACGGAACCGTTGCCTCCTGCTGACTGGAGCCGCCGGTGATGGTGTAGACATTTGGGGCGGGCACACAAAAGTGTGCCAGAGTTGTGCCATACTGGGCTTGCCTTGGGCAGAGGCACTGCTTCTGCTCCCTCTTTGGGCAGAGCCTCCCCCACTGCCTCGAAGCACTGAGCTGCTTTGTAAAGCACTAGCAGCACTCCTCTCAGTTGGACAGGAGAAGATGATGGAATTCACCAGTGTGTCGTGGTACTCCCGCAATTTACGCTCCGGGGTCAACGCAGGGATGAGGTTTTGGACGTTGTCCCGGTAGCGAGGATCGAGGAGGGTGAACACCCAATAATCAGGCATGTTGAGAATGTGGTCGATACGGCGGTCGTTTCTCAGGCACTGCAGCATGAAATCCACCATGTGCTGCAGAGTGCCAACTGGCCCAGAAACGCTGTCCCCTGCTTGAGACATGATCTCTGCCCGCTCGTCATCACCCCACCCTCGCTGTACACACTGACCACTGGACAATTGTGTCGCTCCCTCCTCTGGACGGAGCTCTTCCTCCTCCATTGACTCCTCCTCATCCTCCTCACAAATTGGCCCCTGCGTACCCCTTTGTGAGGAACCACGTGGCACTGACTCTCCAGAAGCTGATGGAAAAGGTGACTCCTCATCCTCCACCTCTTCCACAACATCATCCCTTAACCCTTGCAAAGTTTGCTGAAGCAGGCAGATAAGGGGGACAGTCATGCTGACTAGTGCATCATCTGCACTTGCCATCAGCGTGGAATAATCAAATGGACGCAAAACCTGGCAGACGTCCTTCATAGTGGCCCACTCTGTGGTTGTGAAGTCTGATCGGCGCTGACTGCGACTTCTTTGCGCCTGATGCAGCTGGTACTCCATAACTGCTTGCTGCTGCTCACACAACCGCTCCAACATATGTAACGTGGAATTCCACCTGGTAGGTAGGTCACATATGATGCGGTGTTCCGGAAGGCGGAATCGGCGCTGCAGAGCAGCAATGCGGGATCTGGCCAAGCTGGAACGCCGCAAGTGAGCACACTCTAGGCGGACCTTGTGCAGCAGGGCATCAAGATCCGGATAGTCCCTCAGAAAACTCTGCACAACCAAATTGAGCACATGTGCCAGACATGGGATGTGAGTGAGGTTGCCAAGGGCCAAAGCTGCCACCAGATTTCGGCCATTGTCACACACTACCATGCCTGGCTGGAGATTCGCTGGCAGTAACCACACATCGCTCTCCTGCGCAGAGCTCCTGCGCTGTGTGGCTTCGATGCCCCAATGAAACTAGTTTCAAGACGGCCTGCTGACGTTTGGCCACGGCTGTGCTCATGTCGGTCATAGGTAAACGTTCACGGGTCCATGTGGAGGTGGACTGTGACGGATCCTGCAGAGAGGAATCTGAGGAACTGGTGTGAGAGGAGGAGTCGATGCGTACAGACTGGATTCCTGCAATCCTTGGAGTGGGCAGGACACGTCCTGCGCCACTCGCACGATCTGTACCTGGCTCAACAACATTAACCCAATGGGCAGTGAGGGAAACGTATCGCCCCTGTCCATGCTGACTGGTCCACGCATCGGTGGTGAGGTGGACCTTGCTACTGACGGCGTTCAGTAGCGCATGTTTTATGTTTGCCTCAACATGCCTGTGCAGGGCAGGGACAGCCTGCCTGCTGAAGTAAAAGCGGCTGGGCACCTTGTACTGTGGGACTGCCAATGCCATCAAGTCACGGAAGCTGTCAGTCTCCACCAGCCTGAACGAGAGCATTTCCAGGGACAACAGTTTGGCAATGCCTGCATTCAGAGCCTGTGCTCGGGGGTGGTTGGCCGAGAATGCCCGCCTTTTCTCCCATGCCTGGACTACCGATGGCTGTAGAGTAGACTGGGAGTGTGAGGATGACTGGGAAGGTGGTGCTGTGGGTGGAATTACACTAGGTCTCTGGACAACAGTGGAGGAAGAGGCAACACGAGATGAAGAGGTGGTAGCTGCCGCTGTTGGTTGGCCTACGTCTTCACTGTGTTTCTGTAACTCCACCGCGTGCCTGGTCCGCACATGTTTCCACATATTTGTGGTATTGAGGTTGCTGACACTTTTACCTCTTTTTACTTTCTGATGACACAGCTTGCATTTGACAAAACAAATGTCATCTGCAACTGTGTCAAAAAAGGACCAGGCACTGCAAGTCTTGGGAGCGCCCTTTTTGGCTTTGGAAAGAGACAGGCTCCTAACGGGTGCCAAAGTGGAGGCTACAGGCTCCGCAGTCTTCCCCCTCCCTCTCCCTCTTTGGCCCGTAAGGGGAAGCTCTTCCTCAGAGCTGCTCCCACCACCTTCCTGTTCCTCACGCCACGATGGGTCAAGGACCTCATCATCTCCACTACCCTCTGCCACCAACTGCTCCTCCTGGGTAGTCTCGGCAGCACAGTACGCATCAGAAAGCGGCACCTGAGTTTCATCATCAGATGCGTACTGCGCTGTGGTCACCGGAGGCACTGGCCCACCTGCCTCTTCAGAGTCAGAGAGAAAAAGCTGTTGGGCATCACTGCACACTGCATCTTCTTCCATTTCTCCAATGCTGCTTGGCTGGCCCCCTGTTTCCAAGCCAAGAGATTCAGAGAACAGAAGTAGAGACGGCTCCTGTCCTGGGCTCTCTGACTGCCTGGCCAATTTGGCAGGTGGTGAAGAGACAGATGGCTGCTCTCCAGTGCTCTGTGCCTGAGAGGATGTGGCACTAACTGAAGTCGATGCCGAGGCGTTAGCTGCCATCCACCCGACAACGGCTTCAATTTGGTCTTCACGCAGCAGCGGTGCACGGCGCTCTCCGACAAAGCTGCGCATGAAGGACTGTTCCCTGCTGAAACTGAGTGACGACGAGTCACCGGCGCCCGCAGCAGGCACAGAATCACCACGTCCTCTCCCTGCTCCTCTCCCTGCTCCGCGCCCACGCCCACGTGCCTTACTCCCTGCCCTCTTCATCTTGGTTGACAGATAAAGATAAGCAGAAAAGTACTAAGGCCTTAGCTTGCTTATTCCTGAAATGCTCCTCCTAACAGGTGTAAGAAACACTAATAGCTGGAGACGGGTGGAAAAACACTAATAGGGAATTTTTTTTTTAATTTTTAAACAGGCTGCACTATTTGAAAGAAAGGAAAATTTTTCTCAAGGTATGAGCCAGTAACGAACCCTGAGCTGAATCCAACCGGCTATGGCTGCACACAGACTACAGGGCGAGCTGGGCTCACACGGAGACCGTGCAGACAGCCGTAAACGGCGCTGCAAGGCCCAAAAACCCCCCTCTAGGTTATCCTATGTAGTGTTTTTCCACAATTTAGCTGGAGACGGGTGGAAAAACACTAATAGGAAATTTGAGAAAAAATGTGCAGCAGGCTGCACTATGAGCAAAAAAGGACAACTGTGTGAGGCAGTGTGAACCCCCCTGAGCTGAATACAACCGGGTATATGGCTGCACACAGACTACAGAGTGAGCTGCACACACACACACACACACAGAGACCTTGCAGAACGCTGTTAAAACAGCGCTGCAAGGCAAGAGCAAGGTGAACAGTGAAGAACACAGAGCGTTTTGCTAAATTAGCCTTTGGAAAGGAAAATAAAGCAATTAGCTAGCTCAACTGGCCCTCAGTTAGAACACAGCGTCCTGTCCCTAACTGAAATCACAGCAGAGTGAGCGCAAAATGGCGGCAGCGTTTTTTATAGTGCAGAGTGACATCATTTCAGCAGCCAATCACAGCCTTGCCAGTACTTACATGCCCACCATGCTAAACAGGATGTGCCCACACTTCCAATCATTCCTCATTGGCTGCTGCGTTCAGTTTGAATTCTGGGAACTTCCGATTCCGGTATCCGATACGCGGGAAGTATCGGAATTCGGTATCGGAACTCCGATACCGCAAATATCGGCCGATACCCGATACTTGCGGTATCGGAATGCTCAACACTAAAAATGAAGCATCCAATGTTGGCAAGTTTGGCATTGGTTGAGTAAAATGATTGCACATTATAATGTACTACCTGCTTCCATGCTAAAAGTGTTTGAGTAATGTTGGCCAGCACCAGCTAATAATCTAATGTGTATGGGGGCCTCCAAACATAGATTTCAAGGAAAAGGGCTCATACTCACCTGCGAGAAACTCGGATGAGTCTCGCATAATAATACCCAGCACTGCACCCGGCACTCAGATAGGAGCGTGCGGCCGCATAGGAATACATGCAGCCGCACGGTCCAGTCCTGAGTGCCGGGTGCAGTGCCGGGCATTGACTTGCGAGACTCATCCGAGTTTCTCGCAGGTGAGTATGAGCCCAAAGAAGCAGGCTTGGACTGGCCCACAGAGGGACAGGAGAATCCTCCGGTAGAACCCTGTGTTTAGGAGTGCTTATGAGTAGTGCTATTACACTTGATTCACAATTTGTAGAAAAAGTTATCAGCTAACCATTCATTACACAAGTTACCCAGATTAATATTACATAGAAGCAAAAGTGAATTTGTGTTCTAGAGGCAGGTTATTTTTGCATGTAGCTTGACAGTGTTACTGGCGGACCTTTGCCACCGCAGTCCAACACTGGATAGATGTATCAGGCATGTTGAATTTCAAAGCCAGACCTCTGGGAAGATAAGATTTCTCTAGAGTTGTCGGGCAGTGGCTTACTCTCCTCTCCCCATTAAGAAAAAGCTGATGTCATCCAAACATTAATGTGTATAAATATCTGTTGGCCTAAAGACCAAATGGCCAACATCCATTAAGGAGTTATTCTCAACACTGAAAGCTATCAGTACGAAAAATAATAACTTACTCATTGTTTGGGTCCAACCAAATTGATTTTTCAACAGTCCGCTAGAGAATGACTAGAATTTTGGCACATGTTCTAGGCCACATTCCAATTGGGCAATCCAGAGTCTGTTCTCTGGGTTGCGGTTGGACCTCCACCAATCAGAAGGTTGTTGCCTTTGGTATGGATAGGTATCCAAGAAGTATCGTTTCTCCTTGTGGAGAGTGACATGTTAAGCCTGTCGAGGTGAGGAGACTTAAAGCTGCAATGCTCCTCTGGGAAATATGGAAATTGTCTCTTCAGAGAGGAAGAGGACTAGAACTCCAGTGCCACCTATTAGAAGTAGCAATCCTAACAGTCAATGTTGACCCTTTAACTGCTGGGATTGCTACATTACCTTTCTCCATATAAGAAACTTGCTCCCAATGGTTGTCAAATTTCCTTCCCCCACTCCTTCTTGAGGATGAAGCCACAAAGAGCACAAGAGCACCCTACAGGCATAAAAAAGGTTCTGAAATCTGGGTATGGTGGGGGCAATAATTAGATTATACAGTATATAAAGAAGTGATAAAGAAAAAACGCATCTTGTGTAATGTCACATTTTGTTTAATTTTGTGGTAGTTTTACACAAAATACCATTGCCAATCTTGAGTTATTAGACCTGTAAATGACTTAAGGTACCGTCATATTAAGCGACACTGCAGCGATCTAGACAACGATCCCGATCGCTGCAGCGTCGCTGTGTGGTCGCTGGAGAGCTGGCACACAAACAGCTCTCCAGCGACCAACTATGCGAAGTCCCTTGGTGAACAGGGTAAACATTGGGTTACTAAGCGCAGGGCCGCGCTTAGTAACCCGATGTTTACCCTGGTTACCAGCGTAAACGTAAAAAAAAAAAAACAGTACATACTTACATTCCGATGTCTGTCCTCTCCGGTGCTTCTCTAACGTCACCGCTGTGCTTTCCGGCCAGCGCTTACACAGTGCAGAGAAGCAGAGCGCCGGGGACAGACACCGGAATGTAAGTATGTACTGTTTTTTTTTTTTTACGTTTACGCTGGTAACCAGGGTAAACATCGGGTTACTAAGCGCGGCCCTGCGCTTAGTAACCCGATGTTTACCCTGGTTACCAGTGAAGACATCGATGAATCGGCGTCACACACGCCGATTCAGCGATGTCTGCGGGAGTCTAGCGACTAAATAAAGTTCTGGACTTTCTGCGCCGACCAACGATGGCACAGCAGGATCCTGATCGCTGCTGCCTGTCAAACTCAACGATATCGCTAGCCAGGATGCTGCAACGTCACGGATCGCTAGCGATATCCAGTGTGAAGGTACCTTAAGTCTACCCTGAGCCATCCATCAAAGGTCATTCAAGGCAGATCTTGAGAACTCAACCAAAGGCCAACACCTACAAGCAATTATCCCATGGATCCAAACAACCCTTAAGATCTGTTGCATTTCATTACAGACAGTCTGATGCTCAGTAAGATTATTCTTGTGCAGCTGGACAATTAGCACTTGAAGGCTAATCAGTGGTGACAACCTTGTCAGGTCGAGAGCCTATATCAGACATGGCAGGTGTTAGAATGCATTCCTTCCCCTGTATCTTATTCAGATGCCATTTTCTAGTAGCAGACGGATTTCTGCAAGAATTACAGATCAGCACACCAGAATTGGGCTACATCTGTTACTTGGTAAGAGCATGGACCTCTCATTAATTCCATCAAATGTAGCCACAGACTAATTGTCGGGCTGCCTGCTCATTAATTGTGAGATCAAACAGAAAGTTATTCAACAATGATCAGTGGAGGTGGAAAAATACTAATTAGGAAGGAAGTAAAGAAAGAAGCTCACTCAAGTGTTTCAAAGGAAAAACACACAGCCAAATTCTGCCGCACAGGTGCACGGGCTTCACGCAATTAGCACATCTGAGCCGTAAAGACTTGCGTAAAGTATGGATGACTCTTGATGAGGTGGAGCAGTGGGGGTAGCGGGATATCACTTCTTCTCCTTATCTCAGACCTTCTAAACTTTGTACGAGTTCTTCTACTTTCTACAGTTGCAAAGATACTTTTTGAAAATTGGATTCAAATAGTCTTGGTCCCAGTGAAATTGGCTATGTTCAGACAACTTTTCTCCAGTTTCCAAGAAAGTCCTTAACTTCCATCAAAGCTCTTTGTTTTGGAGAATATGGACTCCTTAACAATCTACTAGTTTGTATTAATGAAGTGCATTCTTAGAGCAAATTGAGTTATCGACTATTAAAGGTGTTGTCCAATGATGAACATTTATGACCTAGCTACATTCTATAATTTCTGATCTGGTCTGATCATTGTAGGCTCCATTTCTGGGATTCTCTCTGATTACTAGAACGAAAGTCCCAAGCACCCTTTTCCTCCTTACCGCAAGTCCTCAATGGGAAGGAAGTTTGACTGTAGCAGGAGATGAGCAAGGATGGTGCCATTCTAGTCAACGTCTACGGGACAAATGAAAACAACTGATTACATTGGGCCTTTCTTTATGAATGGTGAAAGTCTCAGTGAGCAGACATTTATCACCTATCATTTAGATTAATCCCACCATTGAAAGTCATCACCTATCCATAGGAATAAGTGATAACTGTAGTCAGTGGAGGTCCAACCTCTGAGACCACCCTGATCCAGGGAATGAGGCTTTCGAAAGATCTGCTAACTCTGGCAGTCCCTCCCATAAAGAATTAATAAAATGGTGGCATGTTTGCATCCCCACTGCTCCAGTTCAGCTGGACAATGCTGAGTCTTTTCTCAAGAATGGCGGTGCGTCTCAGCAGTCGGACTTTCAAAATTATAAATAAGTATTTGAAGAAAAAATCTTGTCCACTGAAAGTAACTCTTCTGCAATTGAATGTGCACTATATGGTGGTAAACACAGTGCATATAGGCCATAATCTGCACCTGTGGAAACTTTGTGTGTCTCCGCAGCCCTTAACACTTTCAACCATCATGTTCATTCCATGTGGACAATACCCCAAATCCTCTTCTTGGCTATCATCTCCTTGTTCCTCTGCATCTTTTAAAATATCCCTCCCCTTCTCATCTTTTCCCCTCTTAATGTAGCATCTGACACCATTTAATTTATAAACTCCATTATGGAGTCACTAATCTACTAATGGCGTACAATCCCCCCCCCCCCTCCTGCTCGCTAATCCTTCACTTGCACATTAACATAGCTAATACCACAAAAGGCCATCACCATTTCTGCCTCTTCCAGCGCCCAACGCTCCAGCACAAGTCACTTAACACTGGATATTGTAATGCTCCTTGGGATCTGGGGGCTGATGTGAGAGCTGCTTAGATGGGACCTGAGATAATACCCTATGAAGATGGATTGGGTGGATGTTATCATTTTAAAGGGAACAGCTGGCGAGACGACTTCTGTATTACTTAAGTCTGATTTATACCTAGTTTAATTTCATATAAATCTTTGCAGGCACCGGGTATCAATCAGCTTCAAAGAAGAAAAAAACATCCAAGAGGCGTCTTAATCCCTGCAAGGCTTCAGCATGAGTGACTAGAACTGCAATGTTGACTAAATCTGAACTACTGCTGTTATTACAGTAATGAACAGAGAATTTTGAACCTTAGATTCCTGCAGACATCTCATGTGGGCCAACTGATTTTGTACAAATTTGACGTTAAGCTAAACCTTGGAGTTTAACCTAAGGAATTTCCTTTTACCCCATTACAGGGATCTGGACTTCATGGCCGGGAATTATCACATTGTTTCCCAAGGTACACATCTCCATTAAGAATAACTAACAAGAAACTGAGTTGAAGTAAACAGGCAGAATTCATAGTCAGGGAGGTCAGGTCAGGCAGAGTACAGTGGGTATGGAAAGTATTCATACCCCTTTAAATTTCCCACTCTTTGTTTCAATGCAGCCATTTAGTAAATTCAAAAAAGTTAATTTTTTTCTCTTTAATGTACACACTTCCAGGGCCGGACTGGGACTAAAATTCAGCCCTGGCATTTGAAGTTACACAGGCCCACTTGCCACATGGTGACTGTATAATATCTTTGTACACTTGTAGGGTACAAGAAGTGAGGGGAGTGTAACACGACTATATAACATATAATCACAGCAGTATCCAGCATTACAGCTCGGTCCCATTTATTGCTTTTAGTTGCAGTACCAAGAAAAGCCGCTACTTTACCTACATAACTGGATCTTGTAGATAATGAAGGGATTGAGATGACAAAAGGCTATGGAACCTCATTCTGATACTCCATACACTTTGCCTACAGTCACTTTTGGTTCCGCTGCGCAGCACCAGACCCGGTGACTCTGAAGAGCGGTGACATCAGTAACGTCACTACTCTTCAGATATTCCGGGTCTTGCGCTGAGCTCGGTGACTGTGAAGAGCGGTATTGTTACTACCGTCACCGCTCTTCAGAGTCACTGGGTCTCGCCAGGTCTGGGCTAGTGGTGGGGGTGTCTGATAGACACCTCTCCATTACTTACACCAGGGATTGATAGCAGCTGACATTACGCAGCTGACATCAACCCTAAAAATCATTACACATACCAGAAGTAAATGCTCTGGCGGCTGGGAAAAGCAGTAGAGTTAGCGCTATTCCCAGGTGCCGGGTGCTAACTACAACTGTCATCATCCTTGCCTGGTCTCCCTGTGAAGCATTTCTGTTGTATTTACATGCACTGATCTCAGGCCACTAAACGAGTGTGATCGACAGTACTGAAGTCATTCGCTTGTTTCCCAGCCTCATTACACCAACTGAGAAAGAATGAAGGGAACAGAACAATCACAGTTAGATCAATCTGTCCCCATACAGTATCATGTTATCAGTAGCACATCTACAGTTTACACCGGCGATGTGCTGCTGAGAACAAGGATTTCTGTTCCCACATAAACAATACAATCACTCGATGAATAGGCAGCATTTTGCTTGTTTAGTATAATACACCCCATAGTCCTCCATATATTATAATGTGCACCTCAGTCCTCCATATAGTATAATACACTCTTCAGTCCTCCATATAGAATAATACTCCTCAGTTCTCCATATAGTATAATACACTCCTCAGTCCTCCATATAGTATAATACACTCCTCATAGTCCTCCATATATTAAAATACACTGCTCAGTCCTCCATATAGTATAATACACTCCTCAGTCCTCCATATAGTATAATGTGCTGTCACAGTCCTCCAAATAGTATAATACACTCCTCATAGTGCTCCATAAAGTATAATGCACTGCCATTGTCATCCATGTAGTACAATTCACTTCCCATAGTATATTGCATCCCATAGTTCTTCATATAGTATAATGTATTCCCCATAGTCCTCCATACAGTATAATGCCGCTCACATATAGTATAATGATGCCACTCCAGAATATAATGCAGCCACCCCACAGAATATATTGTAGCCCCCTGAGTATAATGTAACCCCCCAGAGAATATAATGCAGCCCCCTCATACAGTATAATGCAGCCCCTGCATATATATGGTAGCCCCCTCATAGAGCATAATGCAGCCCCTCATAGAATATAATGTAGCCCCTCCATAGAATACAATGCAGCCCTCCTCATATAGTATAATGCAGCTCCCCATAGAATATAATGTAGCCCCCTCAGAGTATGATGCAATCACCCCTCATAGAATATAATACAGCCCCCCATAGAATATAATGTAGCCCCCAGAGAATGTAATATAGCCCCCCTTAGAGTATAATACAGCCCCCCATAGAATATAATACAGCACCCCATAGAATGTAATATATCCACCTCTCCATAGAATATAATACAACGCCCCATGGAATATAATGTAGCCCCCATAGAATGTAATACAGCCCCCCATAGAAAGTAATATGGCCACCCATAGAACGTAATACAGCACAGCCCCATAGAATGTAATACAGCACAGCCCCAATAGACTGTAATACAGCACAGCCCCCATAGAATGCAATGCAGCCAGCCCCCATAGAATGTAATGCAGCCAGCCCTCATAGAATGTAATGCAGCCAGCCCCCATAGAATGTAATAAAGCCCCCCCAATAGAATGTAATACAGCACAGCCACCATAGAATGTAATGCAGCCAGCCTCCATAGAATGTAATGCAGCCAGCCCCCACAGAATGTAATGCAGCCAGCCCCCATAGAATGTAATGCAGCCAGCCCCCATATAATGTAATAAAGCCCCCCATAGAATGTAATAAAGCCCCCCCATAGAATGTAATACAGCAATGTAATGCAGTCAGCCCCCAAAACAATGTAATGCAGCCAGCCCCATAGAATGTAATGCAGCCAGCCCCCATAGAATGTAATGCAGCCAGCCCGCCCCATAGAATGTAATACAGCACAGCCTCCATAGAATGTAATACAGCAGCCCCCCCCCCAATTGCCCCACAATCCAGTTATCATTCACTGATATATTTAAAAAAAAAACACACTCACCTCACCTCTCCTCATGCCCCGTGCTGCTCCCGGCTCCGGTCTCAGCAGCTGCAGTCTGCCCGGCCACACAGCAGGTGCGCGATGATATGATGTCATCGCGCACCCGCAGTGTCAGTGCGAGGCAGAGCCGGGAATGATGGGAGAGGGAGCGACAGAGGACGCTCTCTCCTCCACCATTGCATTCAACTGTACTGGCGTCATAGACGCCGGTATAGTTGAATGCTGGGTGGGGCAGGCGATCAGGGGAGGGAGTCGGCACTGGCGGGAGGACCCACTCCTGGCACCGGCCCTTTTGGCATTTGCCAGAAGAGCCAGATGGCCAGTCCGGCCCTGCACTCTGCACCCCATCTTGACTGAAAAAAAAACATAAATGTAGTAATTTTTGCAAATTTATTACAAAAGAAAAACTGAAATATCACATGGTTATAAGTATTCAGACCCTTTGCTCATTATTGAGTATAAGCACCATTTTGAGCTAGCACAGCCATGAGTCTTCTTGGGAATGACGCAATAAGTTTTTCACACCTGGATTTGGGGATCCTCTGCCATTCTTCCTTGCAAATCCTCTCCAGTTTGGTCAGGCTGGATGGTGAACGCTGGTGGACAGCCATTTTCAGGTCTCTCCAGAAATGCTCAATTAGGTTTAGGTCAGAGATCTGACTGGGCCAGTCAAGAATGGTCACAGAGTTGTTCTGAAGCCACTCCTTTGTTATTTTAGCTGTGTGCTTTGGGTCATTGTCTTGTTGGAAGGTGAACCTTTGGCCAAGTCTGAGGTCCAGAGCACTCTGGAAGAGGATTTCATCCAGGATATCTCTGTACTTGGCCGCATTCATGTTTCCTTCAATGACAACCAGTCATCCTGTCCATGCAGCTGAAAAACGCCCCCAAAGCATGATGCTGCGACCATCATGTTTCACTCTTGGGATTGTATTGGGCAGGTGATGAGCAGTGCCTTGTTTTCTCCACATATACCGCTTAGAATTATCACCAAAAAGGTCTATGTTCATCTCATCAGACCAGAGAATCCTATTTCTCATAGTCTGGGAGTCCTTCATATGTTTTTTTTAGCAAACTCTATGCAGGCTTTCATATGTCCTGCCGAGAGGAGAGGCTTCCATTGGGCCACTCTGACATAAAGGCTCGACTGGTGGAGGGCTGCAGTGATAGTTGACTTTGTGGAACTTTCTCCCATATCTCTACTGCATCTCTGGAGCTCAGCCACAGTGATCTTGGGGTTCTTCATTACCTCTCTCACCAGGACTGGCCTGGAGGGGTATCGAGGAAATCCCCGGTGGGCCCTTGGCTGTGGGAAGGAGAGGAGGAGAAGAAGAAGGAAAGGAAAAAAAAGTATGTGGTTTTAAGGGGCCCAGGTCCTTTAAAATCGCAGGCAGAGTATGTACAGGGACGCACGCACGCAGCGTTCATTAACTGATCCGCCGCGGCGAACGGGACGATCAACACTGAACAGTGTGCGGCCGTCGTCACCGGCGTATGACATCAGTGTCATGTGGTGCATACGACATGTGCACACATTCACCGCCAGCCTCTGCTATATTGGCGGCCATTTTTCTACACTGCCGTTCAAAAGTTTAGGGTCACTTAAAAATGTCCTTATTTTTGAAAGAAAAGCACAGTTTTTTTCCAATGAAGCTAACATTAAATGATTCAGAAATACACTGTATACATTGTTAATGTGGTAAATGACTATTCTAGCTGCAAACATCTGGTTTGTAATGCAATATCTTCATAGGTGTATAGAGGCCCATTTCCAACAACCATCACTCCAGTGTTCTTATGGTACTTTGTGTTTGCTAACTGTGTAAGAAGGCTAATGGATGTGGTTAGAATACCCTTGAAAACCCTTGTGCAAGTATGTTAGCACAGCTGAAAACAGTTTGGCTGATTAGTGAACCTATATAGCTGACCTTCCTTTGAGCTAGTTAAGAATCTGGAGCATTACATTTGTTGTTCCATTAAAATCTAAAAATGGCCAGAAAAAAGAATTTTCATGTGAAACTCGACAGTCTATTCTTGTTCTTAGAAATGAAGGCTATTCCATGTGAGAAATTGCCAAGATACTGAAGATTTCCTACAACGGTGTGTGCTACTCCCTTCAGAGGAGAGTGCAGCGCCCCCGAGACCTGGTCGTTGCAGTAATGTCGCTCTGCCGGTAAGGAGGGTGATGTTATGTCTGATTGCACTAAAGGAGTTAATCTGACCAGGTATCACAAGCACACACTACACTTCACACTCTGGCCACTAGGGGGAGCAAAAGGCACTATTTACTAGGTCACTCCTCACACTGGTAAAACTAGGGGTCGGATAGGAAGTTGGAAGAGAAAGTAGCCTGGGAGAGCTCCAGGGAGGACCTGTCAGAGGTGGGTTCCTGACAGGGGCCTAGCAGAAAGGACCGATTGTTACAGAGCCGCGCCTGCACTACCTTGCGGCGGCATCTTAGAAAGGACACGAAGAGAAGGATACTGTGGAGCAGTGAGAAACGGGATCAGAGTACAAAGGAGATAGAGCCAGTAGGAGTCGTGCCCCGAGAACGGCAACATCCTACTGAAGCGCGTAGCCAGTGGCCGGAGCTCCGAGGAAGTAACAGACTCTACGCATTACTTCAAACAGCGGCAGGACAGTTAACTACAGGTTGGCTGTCTAACTTAAATCGCCTAAACGGACATAGGAGACAATCGTGGGAGAGGGGCATTGCTAGGGTCCCAGAATAACTCCAGGCCTACCTGTCATACGGGTGCGTCCTAGCCATATCATACTGGGGGACGGAGAGAAGAGAGAGGACAGATACGACAGTTGTGAGAACTATCCCGTGGTGCTCAGCAGGGAAGGACTACAACACACAGGCGCTAGAAGGTAGACACTGATTTCCACCTGCAAAGGGAACTCTGGATGTGCCTTCGGACCGGCCGGTCTCAGCCAGCCCTGTTAGCAGTGCTCTGGATTGCGGATCCTGAGACCTTCAGTAAAAAGGTAAAGAAACTGCAACCCTGTGTCCTTGTTATTCCTCGGGTTCTGCACTATGCACTATCATCACCTTTCATTGGACGCCCCTTAGCAGGGTCACGGACCGGGTCTAGCCACCGTGACAACCCCGGATCGAGTACCCCGTGGCCCTGTGTCTGGGGGCGCTTCAACTTGGCATCACGAACAGGATCTACTTAAGACTGAAGGATCAGGTCATGTGTGCCTTGGAACTGTGATTGAACTGCGACTTATTGCAAAGACTGTGTATCGCTATTTGCCGCCAAAAATCCGCCGTTGCCGCTCCGTGTGGAGCGCGAGGGGAGGAGCCATAGCTTCGTGGGTGGAGCCGGCTGGAAAAGAGCGCGGAGTGGGAAGACGCGGTGAGGTGCCGATCCCGGAAGAAGAACCCCGACCCCGGCAGGTTAGCAAGGGGGAGGAACGGCCATGTCGGATACCGGGGGAGTGGAGGTGGCGGCCACCGCTGCAGACTCAGGGGCACTTCCAGATTCCGTGGAAGACGCAGCCACCAAACCGGTATCACTGCTAGATGCTGCGGGGCTTGCGGCGCCCATCAGCCAGCCGGACACTGCCGCAGCTATGACAGCCATAATGCCCTTCTCTATGCCGTATCTACCAGGAGCCACCTGGCTCCCGCGATACTCCGGAGAGACCCATACGTTAACTGACTTTAAAGATGGGATTTGTAGCCTGCTTGAATTTTATCCCTTGACAGAGCCTCAGAAAGTTCATATGATAATCGACCAACTCTTTGGAGCGGCATTGAGGGAAGTGAAGTCCTGGCCCGTTGCGGATAAGAAAACTGCACAACAGGTATTTGCAAAGCTTAAAACCACCTTTGACACCCGCACCGCTAAGGAAATTAAATTGACGTTCTATGGGTGCAAGCAGAGGCCGCAGGATAGCTTACGGGACTATGCCCTTAATCTTCAGGAGGCGCTGCGGGCCATCAAGCAAAGTGACCCAAACAGCATACAAGATGAACATAAACTCCTGAAGGAGCGGTTCATCGAGGGGCTCCTGTGCAGTAACCAAAGGGCCCAGCTACATTTCCTGGCCATGCAGAATCCAGACCTGACTTTTGCGCAATTCAAAGATAAAGTCATCCAGGCACTACCAGAGCGACAGCCCAGCCGCACCACACTTCCCAGGCGTCAAGCCCTCATGTACCACCAGGAGGTGGCGCCGGACGCACCCATCTCCGCCGAGGCCGATGCCCAGATCCTGGAAGACGACTCCCCTGCAGGACTGCGCCTCCATGTACAGGAACTGACCAGGAGCGTTGCTGCCCTAGCCCAGACCGTCCAGTCCCTACAGGAGGCCCCCAAGGAGAAGATCCAGCTGGCTTCCAGACCGGAAGATGTCCCCTGGCAGCGACCAAGGAGAGTTCCATCGACCAGAGGCAGAGACGACGATCGCTTTCATCGGGATGGACGACCTATCTGCCGCCGCTGCCACCAGGTGGGCCATCTTGCAAGGTACTGTCAGTTAAACGAGCAACCCCTGGGGCCAAGGGCCGACCCCCAGGAGTAGAACTCTCAGGCCCGCAAAATTGGAGAGCCAAATACATTGGAGGGCGACCAGTTCTCCCCATCGTGATTGATGATATCCCCATGAACGTTTTGCTGGACACAGGTTCCCAGGTGACAACTATGCCCTACATCCTCTATAGACGTTATTGGGAAGACACCGACATTACCCGTGGCCCCGATGATGATTTTACTATAATAGCTAGTAATGGTCAGCCACTGCCGCAAGTGGGGTATAAAGAGGTCACCATTAAGGTGGGGCGTGTAGAATTGAAGGCCCAGGGAATTGTCATTGTTGATATTGACCGACGTGAATGTAACCCCATGATGACTATCGGTACTAATGTCATAGAAAATTGTCTTGCAGAAGTTATTGTCTTGTTGCAGCAGGTAGCAGAGACAGCTGGTTACAGTGAACAACGTGCCCTGCAGAAAGAAATCAGAGCCCTAATGCGGAGACAGCAGGTGGAGCTGACTGGTGGTGAAATTGGCCGGGTCACAGTGAGTGATTCGAACCCCATTGTAATACCCCCCAGGAGTGAAATGTTAATATGGTGTCGGGCAGCCATGGGTCTCGGAGGCAAAGACTATCAGGCCCTAGTAGAACCTGTGTATTCAGATAATAGGCCTACCCTCCTGACAGCCAGAGGGGTGGTTGATGTCCGCAAGGGGAGGGTGCCAGTACGTGTCCTTAACTGTGGGGAGGAAGAAGTCCACCTAACCAAATATGTCACACTTGCCAAGCTGTTTACTGTTAATAACAGCATGATACAGGCACCCGGGCCCTTGGTCCCATCCAATCCGGTGGAGGACAACGGCTCTGCAGGGCAATCGAAAGATTGGTGTCAAGAATTACATGTGGGCACTGATTCTACCCCACCTCACCAGATACAGGGGGCCTACAGGGTGGTTCACGAGTATGAGCGGGTATTCAGCAAGCACCCCCTTGATTTCGGGCGGGTAAAAGGGATTCAACACCATATTCCCACAGGAGATCACCCACCCATAAAAGAGAGATACCGTCCTGTACCCCCAGCTCATTATCAGTGTGCCAAGGACATATTACGAGAGATGAAGGAGTCTGGGGTAGTGAGAGACAGCTGTAGCCTCTGGGCAGCTCCATTAGTTCTCGTTAGGAAGAAAGATGGCACCATGAGGATGTGTGTGGATTATAGGCAACTAAATCGCATTACACAGAAGGATGCATACCCCCTGCCTAGGATAGAGGAATCCTTGGCTGCCTTAAAGTCTGCTAACTACTTCTCTACCTTAGATCTCACCAGTGGGTACTGGCAGGTTCCCGTGGCAGAGGCGGATAAGGAAAAGACAGCCTTCTCGACACCAACGGGTCTCTGCGAGTTCAACTACATGCCCTTCGGATTATATATTATATAGTATAACGCCCCGGGGACGTTCCAGAGGATGATGGAGTGCTGCCTGGGACACAAGAACTTTGAGACCGTGTTGCTATATTTGGACGATGTCATTGTCTTTTCCAAGACCTATGAAGACCATTTGAAGCACCTGGCCGAGGTGTTTGAAGCCCTGTCCAACTTTGGCTTAAAGGTGAAACCGTCCAAATGCCATCTGCTGAAACCCAAAGTGCAGTACCTGGGGCATGTGGTGAGTGCCGAAGGAGTGGCCCCAGACCCCGACAAGGTCACGGTGATAAGGGACTGGCCGCAGCTCGGTAATCTCAACGAAGTCCGACAGTTCCTTGGGTTGGTAGGTTACTACCGGAGGTTTATCAAAGATTTCACCAAGAAGGCCGCACCTGTTATGATCCGGTGACCTTGGAGCTGCATGAGAACTTTCACTGGAGAAAGTGGCCACTATACTGACCGCAAACCTGAACTTAACACCGCAACTAGAAGTAGCCGTGGAGTATACCTAACACACCTAGACACCTCGTCACAGCCGGAGGACTAAATACCCCTAAAGATGGAAATCGGAATACTGTCTTGCCTCAGAGAAAATACCCAAAGGATAGACAGCCCCACACAAATATTGGCGGTGAGTCGGAGATTAAAAAACATACACAGGCAGAAAAAACAGGATTTAGCACAGGAGGCCACTCTAGCTAGATAGGACAGGATAGGACAGAGTTCTGTGCGGTCAGTATTAAAACCCTTCAAAAAATCCACAGCAGAATATCCAAAAAACTTCCTACATCTAACTAAAGATGTAGGAGCGTATATCTGTAACTCCAGTGAAACCAACCAGACTGAGAAAACACAGACACAGTCTAATCTGGACAAAAGAAAAACAAACGAACAGTACTGAAAATAAGCACACTGCATGTGTGCCACAGGAAAAGAAACAGACACTTATCTTTGCTGAACTGGCAGATAAGCAGGAGAGGCCAGGCAGAGATCCAACACTTCCAGAGAAACATTGACATCTGGCAGGGGCTAAAGGATCCTGCACACCTAAATATCCCAGTCAGAATTGTAATTATCCGATACACCTGGCCAGGACTGCGAGTCAGAGACAACTGCATTCCCACCAACAACCACTGGAGGGAACCCAAGAGCAGAATTCACAACACGCACCGTTGCAAGACCTGTTGGTGGGCCAACCCAAGAAGCCCAAGGGCAAGAATACCCCGTTTGATTGGAACGACGGACTGGAAGAATCGTTCACCTGCTTGAAGTCGGCGCTGACGGGAGAAGAGGTACTAGCCTACCCTGAATATGACCAGCCGTTTGTATTGTATACGGATGCCAGCAACGTGGGGCTGGGAGCTGTGCTGTCCCAGGTCCAGAAGGGCAAGGAAAGAGTGATTGCCTATGCCAGCAGGAAACTTCGCCCCACTGAAAGAAACCCTGACAACTACAGTTCCTTTAAGCTGGAGTTCCTCGCTGTCGTTTGGGCCGTGACGGAGAGGTTCAAGCACTACCTGGCCTCCGCAAAATTCACTGCCTTCACGGATAATAATCCGCTAACGCACTTGGACACAGCGAAACTCTGTGCCTTGGAGCAGCGGTGGATGGCCCGGTTGTCCAATTACGATTTCACCATCAAGTACCGGGCGGGGCACAAGAATGCAAATGCCGATGCATTGTCCCGGATGCCTCACTTGCCTGAAACGGGGGAGGATCCAGAAGCATTTGAAGAGGTAGAGCTGCCCGCTTTCCATCGCCTCAAGATAACCCAGTGTTCCCATCAAGTGAGGAACAGGTGCAGGAAACAACAAGGCGCCCCGTTGGACCCCCTGCCCCATCATGGATTGACAGAGAACCAGGATGGTGACCCTGCGGTCCGTCGAGTGAAAGAGCTCCTGACGCAGGCAGGTTTGCATCCCGGCCCGGATGATCCACCAGAGGCATTACAGTTGTGGAAGGAGAGGGGCAAACTGTTTATCTACGATGGCAAGCTGTGCCGGAAGAGCATCGACCCACGCACTCATTAATTGGTATGGCAGATCGTAGTCCCAAGACAAGATGTGCCAATGGTCCTGGGAGCATACCACGATGGGGCAGGACACTTCGGGTGGAGAAAACTGGAGAGGCTACTCCATGGGAGGTTCTACTGGATTGGCATGAAGAAAGCCATCGAGAAGTGGTGTCGAGAGTGTGGCCCCTGTAGCCTACGCCGGAAGGATCGTGACAGCCAACGGGCTCCCTTGCGGACCATCATCATCAAACGGCCGCTCGAATTGGTCGCGCTGGATCACATGAAGCTAACACCTAGCCGATCAGGTTATCTCAACGCTCTCAACATTGTGGACCACTACTCCAGATTCCTGGTAGTCGTACCGGTCAAAGATTTAACGGCTAGGACGGCTGCCAAAACATTCCAGCAGTACTTCTGCAGACCCCATGCGTACCCGGAGAAGGTGCTAACCGATCAGGGACCAGCATTTGAAGCGGAGGTGTTCCAGGAGTTCTGCAATTTGTACGGGTGTAAGAAGATCAGAACCACACCATACCATCCACAAACCAACGGGATGTGTGAGAAGATGAACCAAGTGGTGATCGACTTACTGAAGACCTTACCGGTAGAGGAACGGAACTTGTGGCCCACAAAGTTACCAGACTTGGTAGACATGTGCAACCACATCCCGGTGAATTCCACCAACTGCACCCCAGCGTACCTGATGCTAGGAAGGTCTAGCAAGTTGCCCGTCGATCTGGACATGGGGGTCCTGACCCCCAAAGATATATCGCCAGATGCGGATTGGGATACTGAGAGGCAGCAAAGGTAACGCGAAGTACAGGAATGTGTAGAAAGAAGTCTCACCCAAGCCAGACAAAAACAAGAAAGGGACTACAATCTCTATGCTCCCGCAGCTCCATTGCCACCCGGTGAGCAGGTACTCAAACAAAAGAGGAGACTACACAAGCTTGATGACCAATGGGAAGCAGAACCGTATACCATTCTGCCCTCCGATTTCGACAATACGAAGGTCTGTTTCATCAGTAAAGACGGAGGGGAAACCTCAACGGTCATATCCAGAGACCACCTCAAAATATGCCCTGATAAGCTGAGAGATGGGGAAACAGATCCCGAGACTTCTTCGCCCGTGGAAGAGGAGAAGATGATACACACTGTCCTTGGCGATTTTCCCCAGGCGTGGACTCAAATAAATCAGGCCATTGTGGTACCTGTCTTAACATTTCGTCAACTGAAACCACCAGAGCTAGGGTTGAGCGAAACGTGTTGGCCATTTTCAGAAGTCGCCGACTTTTGGCAAAGTCGGGTTTCATGAAACCCGACCCGACCCCTGTGTGGGGTCGGCCATGAGGTCGGCGATCTTCTGAATCTGGTATCGGAATTCCGATCCCGAGTTCCGATATGTTTGCAATATCGGAAATCGGTATCGGAATCCATATTTAAGTGTAAAATAAAGAATTAAAATAAAAAATATTGCTATACTTACCCTCTGTCGCGCCCTGGTACTAACCGGCAGCCTTCCTTCCTTAGAATCAGCGCGTGAAGGGCCTTAAATGACGTCGCGGCTTGTGATTGGTCGCGCGACCGCCCATGTGACCGCTCGCGCGACCAATCACAAGCCGCGACGTCACCGAAGGTCCTTCAAGCGCTGATTCTTAGGAAGGAAGGCTGCCGGAAAGAAGCAGGGGGCGTCCGAGGGTGAGTATATACCTAATAGGAATATACTCACCCTCGGACGCGCCCTGCTTCTTTCCGGCAGCCTTCCTTCCTAAGAATCAGCGCTTGAAGGACCTTCGGTGACGTCGCGGCTTGTGATTGGTCGCGCGAGCGGTCACATGGGCGGTCGCGCGACCAATCACAAGCCGCGACGTCATCTAAGGCCCTTCACGCGCTGATTCTAAGGAAGGAAGGCTGCCGGTTAGTACCAGGGCGCGTCCGAGGGTGAGTGAGTAAAGCAATATTTTTTATTTTAATTCTTTATTTTACACTTAAATATGGATCCCAGGGCCTGAAGGAGAGTTTCCTCTCCTTCAGACCCTGGGAACCATTGGAAACCCAATGCACTGCATTGGGTTTCGTGTTTCGGCCGACCCCGACCCCGACTTTTTTATAGGATCGGCCGATTTCACTCGACCCGACTTTTGAAAAAGTCGGGTTTCGTGAAACCCGACCCGATCCTATAAAAGTAAAAGTCGCTCAACCCTAACCAGAGCTAGACGTGGTGCCAGGGCATCCGGACTCGCAAGCGCAGCCGACCCCATCAGAAGATGCGATGCCAACAGTCGGACCAGCAAGCCCTCCCTCTGCTATCGGTGAATCTGCCATGCCCACCATTAGTAGTGACAGCTCTGAGGACTCCAGCATGCCAGTGCTGCCCAGACTCACTAGAAGTGTAGCTAGAAGACAGTGCACTACACTAGCGATAGCAAGCGTAGCGGACGCTGTTAGGCCAGTAGCAACCCCTGCGCTGCGGAAGGTCCACGCGTAGCACTAAGAATCAGACTCCACTTCCCTACAAAACTTGGAGATATTAACGATAGTTGCTATTTGGTTGAAAATGTTTGTGTAAATATCTTTGTTATGGTTTAAAAATGGACAATGGTGTGATGGACAGTGAATCGCTCCAAAACTTTCACAGGGGCCCCTATGTTTACCCGGGGTCCCTGCTACTTCAAGGTTGCACCTACTGAACTGAGAGTCATGAACTATGCATGGCCAACCTTTTGCAACGTCCAAGCGTTCTAACCTCCCATAACGGGAAGCTCTGTTATATTTACTTGTTCATAGTATTTGGAAATTTTTGTATGTTTTCACTAACATGTCTTGTTATTCTTCTTCTCCCAGTCCAGGAGTACTGGATTTAACCGGGGGGAGGGGGGGGGGGGGGGGAGTGCAGCACCCCAGAGACCTGGTCGTTGCAGTAATGCTGCTCTGCCACTAAGGAGGGTGATGTTATGTCTGATTGCACTAAAGGAGTTCATCTGACCAGGTATCACAAGCACACACTACACTTCACACTCCGGCCACCAGGGGGAGCAAAAGGCACTATTTACTAGGTCACTCCTCACACTGGTAAAACTAGGGGCCGGATAGGAAGTTGGAAGAGAAAGTAGCCTGGGAGCGCTCCAGGGAGGACCTGTCAGAGGTGGGTTCCTGACACGGGCCTAGCAGAAAGGACCGATTGTTACAGAGCTGCGCCTGCACTACCTTGCGGCGGCATCTTAGAAAGGACACGAAGAGAAGGATACTGTGGAGCAGTGAGAAACGGGATCAGAGTACAAAGGAGATAGAGCCAGTAGGAGTCGTGCCCCGAGTACGGCAACATCCTACTGAAGCGCGTAGCTGGTAGCCGGAGCTCTGAGGAAGTAACAGACTCTACGCATTACTTCAAACAGCGGCAGGACAGTTAACTACAGGTTGGCTCTCTAACTTAAATCACCTAAACGGACATAGGAGGCAATCGTGGGAGAGGGGCATCGCTAGGGTCCCAGAATAACTCCAGGCCTACCTGTCATACGGGTGCGTCCTAGCCATATCATACTGGGGGACGGAGAGAAGAGAGAGGACAGATACGACAGTTGTGAGGACTATCCCGTGGTGCTCAGCAGGGAAGGACTACAACACACAGGTGCTAGAAGGTAGACACTGATTTCCACCTGCAAAGGGAACTCTGGATGTGCCTTCGGACCGGCCGGTCTCAGCCAGCCCTGTTAGCAGTGCTCTGGATTGCGGATCCTGAGACCTTCAGTAAAAAGGTAAAGAAACTGCAACCCTGTGTCCTTGTTATTCCTCGCGTTCTGCACTATGCACTATCATCACCTTTCACTGGACGCCCCTTAGCAGGGTCACGGACCGGGTCTAGCCACCGTGACAACCCCGGATCGAGTACCCCGTGGCCCTGTGTCTGGGGGCGCTTCAAGAGCACAAACAGGCTCTAACCAGAGTAGAAAGAGAAGTGGGGGCGCCACTGCACAACTGAGCAGCAAGACAAGTACATTAGAGTCTGTAGTTTGAAAAATCAACACCTCACAGGTCCTCAACTGGCAGCTTCATTAAATAGTACACGCAAAACGCCAGTGTCAGCGTCTACATTGAAGAGGTGACTCCGAGATGCTGGCCTTCAGGGCAGAGTGGCAAAGAAAATGCCATATCTGGCTAATAAAAGGAAACGATTAATATGGGCAAAAGAACATCCAAGTTTGAGGTGTTTGCATCACACAGAAGAACATTTGTAAGACGCAGAACAACTTAAAAGATGCTGGAAGAGTGCCTGACGCCATCTGTCAAGCATGGTGGAGGTAATGTGATGGTCTGTGGTTGCTTTAGGGCTGGTAAAGTAGGAGATTTGTACAAGGTAAAAGGGATTTTGAATAAGGAAGGCTATCATTCCATTTTGCAACGCCATGCCATAGCCTGTGGACAGCACTTGATTGGAGCCAATTTCATCCTACAACAGGACAATGACCCAAAGCACACCTCCAAATTATGCAAGAACTATTTAGGGAACAAGCAGGCAGCTGGTATTCTATCTGTAATGGAGTGGCCAGCACAGTCACCAGATTTTAACTCCAGTGAGCTGTTGTGGAAGCAGCTTGACCGTATGGTACGCAAAAAGTGCCCATTAAGCCAAACCAACTTGTGGGAGTGGTTTCTGGAAACATGGGGTGAAATTTCTCCAGATTACCTTTGAAAATTAACTGCTAGAATGCCAAAGGTCTGCAATTCTGTAATTGCTGCAAAGGGAGCATTCTTTGACGAAAGCAAAGTTTGAAGGAGAAAATTATTATTTCAAATAAAAATCTTTTTTTCGAACCTTGTCAATGTCTGGACTAGATTTTCAATTCATTTGGCAACTCATTTGATTAATAAAAGTATGAGTTATCATGGAAAGTGAACAGTAGTGTATGGACCTGCAGAGGAGGAGGAGGAGGAGGACGCTGCACAGGCAAGGCTGCTTTCACACATCAGGTGACATCAGATGCTGGCGACGTGCGTGCTGCGGCTGACGTCAGCTGCCAGCCTCCGATTGGCTGGCGGGAGTTAACTATTGACGTGCGGGCCGGCACCCGCACGTCAATAGTGTTAAACTGCAGCAGCGCCGGTAGGGGCCTGGTGAGCAGATGAGACGGGGCCCAATGCGGACCCCCTCAACCAACCGGGCCCCAAATGCCAGCCAGGGCAGTAATGCCCTGATGGTGACCGAGGTCAATCTGAGCGGTAGCCAAGGGCCCCCCCACACCACTGGGCCCTGGCCTACCGCGCAGATTGACCTCATTATAATCCGCCACTGCTTACATGCATCGCAGAACCACATCATCACAGACATCAAAGTACACACAACACATAAAAACAGATCATTACAGACAACACACAACACATAAGCCTACATCCAAGCACATAATATTTTCTTTTTTGCTTTTTTTAGTCTTTTAATTCTGGGGCTCGATCAAGAGGTCCTTAAAGCGCCTCCTAGGTTCGTCGGCGTGAGCGTCAGGGCGGCCGCCATCGAGTAAGTACCTTTTTTATTTATTTATTTATTTATTTATTTCCACTTCATGTTGAGGATTTCAATGTAATGTTTATGTTTTTTTTACTTTTTAACAGGCTTCACAGTGTGCTCCTGACTCGGATGGTGAGGAGGCCGGTCTAGACATCGACTGTTATGATCCGGTGACCTTGGAGCCGCATGGAACTTTCTCTGAGTTGGTGGAACCTGTACTGACCACAAATCCTGAACTTAACACCGAACTAGAAGTAGCCGTGAGGTGTGCCTAACAAACCCTAGACACCTCGACACAGCCGGAGGACTAAATACCCCTATAGATGGAAATAGGAATTCTACCTTGCCTCAGAGCAGAACCCCAAAGGATAGGCAGCCCCCCACAAATATTGACTGTGAGTAGTAGAGGAAAAGACACATGCAGACAGGAAACAGGATTTAGCAAAAGAGGCAAAGAGGCCACTCTAGCTAAAATAGGAAAGGATGGGACAGAATACTAAGCGGTCAGTATTAAAACCCTTCCAAAAATATCCACAGCAGAAAATACAAAAATTTCCACCATCCAACTAAAGATGTGGAGCGTATATCTGCAACTCCAGAGAATCCAACAAGACTGAGAAAACACTGACACAATCTAAGCTGGACAAGAGAAAACAAATGAATAGCACAGAATTATTAAGCACACAGCATGTGTGCCACAGAAACAAAAACCAGACACTTATCTTTGCTGAATTGGCAGCAAGGCAGGAGGAACCAGACAAAGATCCAAAACCTCCCAGAACCATGGACAACTGGCAAGGACTAATGAATCCTGCACACCTAAATATCCCAGTCAGAACTGCAATCAGCAGATACACCTGGCCAGGACTGCAACTCAGGGACAACTGCATTCCCACCTACAACCACTGGAGGGAACCCAAAAGCAGAATTCACAACAATCGACCTCCTCATCAATCTAATCAGAGAGCGGGAGCCGCTGTGGAATATGGGGGACCGCCGCCACACAGAAAACTTGGTGTGACCCGTCAGCTCTGGGAGGAAGTATGCCACAAAGTTGGGGACCACAGGGAGGACCTTGATGTTCGGGCCCAGAATCAAGTGCGTAAGTATTCACAGTTCATTTATGTTGCTGGATGTAATGTATTGTATACTAACCAATTTGTGCTTTCACTTTACAGGCGAAAGAGTTATTAAGCGGTAGCGGTCACTCAGGGATCGCTTCAAGAAGAAGTTCAACAAAGAGATGCAGGCCCCAAGTGGAACAAAAGGACGCAGGAGCAAGTACAAGTATGCAAGAGTCCTGTCTTTCCTCCGGTCGACGATGGTGAGCAGAAGGTAAATATTCCCCACCCCATTTACTAAGTAAAAAGGTTTACATGTGTAACCTTTTTTTTTGTTACAGCCAAGGTCAAGCAATAACAATATATTAATGACATTTTTTTCCCACAGCACTGTCTGCAGCACTCGGGAGCATGCTGAGTCGAACCCTTCGACAGACCCGACCCATCTACACCTTGCCAGCCTTCCCTCACATCTGGTCTCTCGGTCCCATCCACCAGCTCTGGAGCATCGTGGCAGACTTTGTTACATGAAGCTGCTGGTGAGGATATAGCTTTCCCCTTCCCTCCTCTGACACTGCTGCCACCTCTAGAACACCTGTGGGTTCTGGGCGGCAGCGCCAGAGGGGTCAGGAAAAGAGCTATGCGCCCGAGTTCTTGCATCTGAATGCAGCCTTCCAGAACTGTCTCAAACTGTTGTCGGAGCAAATGACTGCAGGATTTAGCCTCCTGAACAAAAGTATTCTTGAGTTGCACATGCGTCCGGATAGGATGCATTCAGAGGCAAGTAAATCGCCTAATCACTCCATTTTCCAGGCAGTAGTTGAGCCCATAGACAAGCTATCTCCTGACCAGCAGATGCATGTAATGCAAGCCTGCCAGTTTGCCCTAGCGCATGTTAGCTTCCAAGCCCCTCCACATGCCACGGTACTTCCTCCAGCACCTGCCCTCCTCCAGCCACTGTCCCTCCTCCCCCTCCTATACAATACCATCTTCCTGCCCCGTACCAGCTTACTGCCTCGTACCGGCATTCTGCCCCATACCAGTTCCCAACCACATCATCTGTGCCTCCACTCCCTGCCCAACCTGTACTCCCTGCCCAACCTGTAGTCCCATGCCCACTACCACCAGTCTCCTTCCACACCCATCATGCCCCAAACACAACCTTCTTCTCCACCCACCACCTCTTCCGCCTCCCAATTCCTCCACTCCACCCCTCAAACCTTCCAAATTCCCATCACTACTCCCAGTTTTATGTCCACCCGTTTTCTTTCTTTCTCCACCCCTTCACCTTCTGTTTTACCTTCTGATCCGTCACCACGACAATCCTCTCTCCACACTCCTACTGTCGAAGTGGTCCAATCTGACAGCCCCTCCAGTATTATCTCCACCCCACACTAGCTAAATTTATAAAAGTTATAAATAATTTTTTTTTTTCTTTGTAATGTTTACCTTTTATTTATTTAATTATAAGGTTAAATACTTTGGGTAAAACAAGGTACAGTACTTTGGGTAAAACTCAACCAGGTACAATACATTGGGTAAAACAGGTACAATACTTTAGGTAAAACCCAACCAGGTATAATATATTGAGTAAAACAGGTACAATACATTGGGTAAAACCCAACCAGGTACAATACATTGGGTAAAACAGGTACACTACTTTAGGTAAAACTCAACAAGGTCCAATACTTTGAGTAAAACAAGGTCCAATACTTTGGGTAAAACAAGGTCCAATACTTTGGGTAAAACAAGTTCCAATACTTTGGTTAAGGAAAGGTCCAATACTTAGGGTAACAAAGGTCCAATACTTTGGGTTAAACAAGGTCCAAGGTCCAAGACAAAGCTTTCAAACTATATCATCCTGCCAGTGTACTCTTCCTTGAGGTGAAATAAAGTATTCTGCAAATTTGTCCCTCATTCTGGAAACTGACACAGAACTTCTAAAAGTAATGTTATGGTAATCTTTCAAGGTGGTTTCTTCAAAGTGGTCATCAATGGCAATCTGTTCCTTGCATATTACAAAATTTTGCAGGACCATAAAAGCTTTCACAACCTCGTCCACTGTGTCAGTCAGGTTTATAGTGGTCAACGGAACTCGCCATTTGGCTGTTACAATCCCAAAAGAGCACTCCCCCATTCTTCGTGCTTGTGTTTGGCGGTAATTAAAAACTCTTTTACTTGGCATCAATCCACTACTGGAGTATGGCTTCAGCAGGTGTTCCGAGAGTTGGAACGCTTCATCTCCAACACATACAAATGGCATTGGTGGCCCAGAGGTTTCAGGCAGAGGTCTTGGAGCTGGAAATTGGAAGGGGTTTCCATAGAGATGACGCCCCATTGCAGACACTTTAAAAACTTGCAAATCATTGGAGTGGCCATAGACCCCAATATAGACCGCTATAAATTTGTATTCTGCGTCTGCGATGGCCATAAGCACAATGGAGAAATATTTCTTGCAATTGAAATTGAAATATTCTGAGCTAGATGCAGCAGGTTTGACGATGGGGATATGTTTCCCGTCCACTGCACCCAAGCAATTGGGAAACTGACAAATTTGTTGGAATTATTCTGCAATCTCCAGCCAACTCTCCATTGTGGGATGTGGAATAAATTCTTCATGCAAACAGTCCCACAGTGCACGGCAAGTGTGCTTAACAATCCCCGATATGGTGGAAATCCCGAGTCTAAACTGAAAATGTAGTGAGGAAAGTGATTCTCCAGTTGCAAGGAATCTGTGAAAAAAGGCAAGGCAATAATTAGTACAAAATACCAGCAACAACATTACAGTTATAAGTGTGCTTTTACAGTAGGAAATACAATAAAAATAGCTTACTGAAGAGTCACCATCAGACGTTCTGCCGGTGAAATGGAGAAGCAGCAATATGTGTCTCTTCTTCGGATGGGGTGTCCAATCCGGTCCACCAAAAAATCGAAGTTCTCCGTTTGCATACACACGTAGCTGAAAAACTTCTCGGGGTTTCCTCTTAACTCCATGTATAATGTTGAATACACCCCACGTATCATTCTCTGTGCTGTGATTGGGTGGATCCAAAAACGTCGTTGGCGCAGACGCATGATGTGCTGTTTCTTTCGCTCCTTCTCCAGAACAATCGCTTTCAAACGATTCGCCTCAAAAGTGAAATCCACAGAAATCTTCAGAATGTTTGCCATCACGCCTTCCATCTTCGCCACTTGCTCTACAACCTGTCAAAGATGGGCTGTAGAAACACTGTATATATTGGTTTTCAGTAGCCAATCACGTTTGGGAGCCTCCCATAGGAGTTTTTAAAAAATGGATCCATGGATCCATTTTGCCCAATCTACTAGTCGGATCCAGCTGAAAAACAAATCCGTCGCATCAGTTTTTCACAATTTACGACGGATCCGTTGATCCGTCAAGCCGCCAGATTGAGCCTGACGGCAAAAAACTGATGTGTGAAAGCAGCCTAAGAGGAATCTTTTATTTTTCTTGTTCTCTCTCTCTCTATTTCTATCTCTCTCTATCTCTCGCTCTCCAAGGGGCCAGGATGGAGACACATGGGGGGCCCAGGATGGAGACACATGGGGGGTCCCAGGATGGAGACACATGGGGGGATCAGGATGGAGACACATGGGGGGACCAGGATGGAGACACATAGCGGGCCCAGGATGGAGACACATGGGGGTCCCAGGATAGAGACACATGGGGGGACCAGGATGGAGACATATGGGGGCCCAGGATGGAGACACATGAGGTGACCAGGTTAGAGACACTTGGGGGCAGGATGGAGACAAAACAGGGGGACCAGGAAGGAGACACATATGGGGGGACCAGGATGGAGACGCATGAGGGGAGGACCAGGATGGAGACACATGGGGGACCAGGATGGAGACACTTGGGAGGGGCAGGATGGAGACACATTGAGGGCCAGGATGGAGACACATGGGGGCCAGGATGGATACACTGGGGGCCAGGACAAGTGGCCAGGATGGATACATGGGGCCAGGACAAGGGGCCAGGATGGTTATATGGGGGGCAGGACAAGGGGCCATGAGGGATATATGGGGGGTAGGACAAGGGGCCAGGATAGATACATATGGGGGGTCAGGATGTATACATATGAGGGGCCAGGGTGGATACATATAGGGGGCAGGACAAGGGACCAGGATGGATATATGGGGGCCAAGATGGATGTATGGGGGTCCAAGATGCAGACATATGGGGGGCCAGGATGCATATATATATATGGGTGAGCCAGGATGCAAATATATATTGGGGGCCAGGATGGATTTATGGGGAGTGGGGCAGGACAAGGGACCAGGATGCATATATATGGCAGACCAGGATGCATTTATGGGGGGCCAGGATGGATATATCGGGGGCCAAGATGGATATTAATATATACAGAATATATATATATATATATATGGGCACAGGATGGATATATATGAGGGGGCCAGGATGCATATATCGGGACCAAGATGGATATATGGGGGCCAAGATGAATTTGTGGGGAGCCAGGATGCATATATGGGGGATCCAGGATGCATATATGGGGGGCCAGGATAGATATATGGGGGGCAGGATGGATATATATGGGGAGGGGCCAGGATGGATATAATTGGAGGACGAGATTGCATATATGGGTGAGCCAGGACAAGGGACCAGGAAGGATATATGGGGGTCCAGGAAAGATAAATGAGGAGCAGGATAAGGGACATATGAGGGCTATTATGTATAGCTGGGGGGCATGATGGATATCTGGGAGCCAAGCTGGACAAGGGACATAAGGGACCAGGCTGGGGCATATTATAAAATAAAGGGGGCCAGGCTGGGCAAGATTATTAAATAAAGGGGGCCAGGATGAGGGACTAAATTACTGTTTAAGGGCCAGAATGAGAAACATGCTATATTAGTTTATGGTGACAAGTGGGGAACATAATTTCTTTACGGTCCAATTAGGGACATTACTACTGTAATGTAATTAACTTTTTAGGAAACTGTTTTCCATGGAGGGAGCAAAATGGGGGTCCTGTTACTGTGTAGGACGGCACTATATCGCTTTCTTTCTTCATCTGATGTAGTGTAGAAGTCAGGGAAAAAGGGGGGAAAGTGCTCTGAAAGTGAGCAGCTATTGATGACTGTGTTATTTTTTGCAGCGACGAGTCCTGACTGGAAGAAGTGACGGCATTCTGTGCTGGTTGAAGAAGAAAAGTGAAGATGAAGCACTTCAACTACAGATGTCACTGGTGAGTCAGTGTATTACATGTACATGCACATTATACAGTGTATACCATGTACAGAGTTCCTGTGTATAATGTCACTGGTGATCACTGTATTACCCGTACACTGACACTATATACAGAGATCCTGTGTAAAATGTCACTGGTGATCACTGTATTACCTGTACACTGACACTATACACAGAGCTCTTGTGTATAATGTCACTGGTGATCACTGTATTATCTTTACACTAACACTATATACTGAGCTCCTGTGTATAATGTCACTGGTGGTAATAGTGTTAGTATTGTGGTTTGTATTCATGATCAGTATTGTAGTATTCGGTCACTATGTGGTGATAATTTGTGGTCTGTCACAGCATGGCAGTATTTCTCATTTGTCATTGTCATCCCAATGACATTCTTGATAGCCAAGACATGTGTTTCCATGCAGTCAAAAATAGTTTTATTGCCTAACCTAGTGTCTCTTTCCCCATTTTGCTGAAGATTATTCGAATTGGAAATGACCATTTCAGGTCAAAATGTGATCTGTCAGGTTGAGTTTTTTTTCTTATGTCTCTGTTAGCTGAAAATACAGTGGCTTGTGAAAACATTCACCCCCTAAGCTTTTTACCTATTTTGTTACATTACAACCTGTGTTTTAATATTTTTGCAATTTGGGTGGTATACATCAGCACTAAATAGTCTGAGTTGGTGAAGTAAAGTGAGAAAGATATAGGCAAAAATTAAATTTATGTGAAAAAATAAATAAAAATTGGCATGTGCATATGTATTCACCCTTTTGCTATGAAACCCCTAAAAAATTTTGGTGCAAGCAAGTCCTTTCATAAGTCCCAGGCTTAGTGACAGGAAATCTACCTGTGTGCAATCTGAGTGTCACATGTCTATCAATATATACACTTTACCTTTTCTGAAAGGCCACAGAAACTGCAATGCCATTAACAAGATGCACAATTGACCAAACAACACCATGAAGACCAAGAGGATCTCCAAACAACACCATGAAGACCAAGGAGATCTCCAAACAACACCTTAAAGACCTAGGAGATCTCAAGAAAAGTCATGGACAAAGTTTTTGAGAAGTACCAGTCAAGGTATTGAAAAAATTGCAATCTCTGATGATACCCCCAGAGCACAATCAAATCCATTATTATCAAATGGAAAGAACATGGTACCACAACAAACCTGCTATGAGATGGCCACCAACCAAAACCTCAGCCTGGTAAGGAGGGCATTAAGCATAGAGGTAGCACAGAGACCAAAGGTAACTCTGAATGAGCTGCAGAGTTCCCAAGCAAAGACTGGAGTATCTGTCCATACAACCATGATAAGTTGAAAACTCCATTGAGGTGACATTAATGGAAGAGTGTGCAGAAAAAAGCCTTTACTTACACATAAAAATTTTAATGCTCATTTTGAGTTTGACAAAAGACATGTAGGAGACTCCCCAAATGTATGGAAGAAGGTGCTGTGGTAAAATGAGACCAAAATTGAAATTTTTGACTACCAAGGTAAATGCTTTGCCAAACCAACGCAACTCATCACTCAAGGAACACCATCCACACAGTGAAACATGGTGGTGGCAGCATCATGCTATGGGGATGTTTTTCGGCAGCAGGGACTGGGAAAATGGTCCGAGTTGAGGAGTACAAAATACAGGGATATTCTTTAGCAAAACCTGTTTCATTCTGTCAGTGATTTTATACAGGGACAGAGGTTTACGTTCCCACAAGACAATAACTCCAAGCATACTGCTAAACCTCGAGTGGTTTAAGGTGAAGAGAGTAAATGTTTTGGAGTGGTCTAGTCAAAGCCCGGACATTAATCCAATTGAGAATCTGTAGTCAGACTTGAAGATTGCTGTTCACCAGAGGAAACCATCTAACTTGAAGTAGGTGGAGCAGTTTTGACTTGAGGAATGGACAAACATCACAGTGGTAAGATGTGAAAAACTCATAGAGCCTTATCCAAAAAGGCTCTACAAAGTATTCACTTTAGGGGTAGCGAACAGTTCTACACAGTGAAGTTTTCAGTTATTTTGTCCTGTTTATTGTTTGCTTCACAATTAAAAGAAAGCCAAATGTTCATAGTTGTAGGCATGTTCTTTACATGAACTGATTATAAAGTCTAAAAAAAACCTGTGAAATTCCAGGTTGTGAGTTAGCAAAACACGAAAAAATGTCAAGTGGGGTGAAAACATTCATAAGCCACTGTATTTGTAAGGCATGATCAAATGAATGCTGACAAATAATTCCCGCTTTGCACAAGCCCACTGTTTTTTAATATCTCCCTGATCAACTAGTTTTGTCTGGCATGCTATTGATCAGATCAATCGGTCATAGGAATGATCCGATGTTTAATCTATCTCATTCAAGCTAATGATAGTCTTATCTGTTTGGCCCTAGCTTGGAGAGGTCTTAAGTGCCCCATATACCATGGATAGCTCCTTGACAAGCAATGGTTTGAATAATCTTTTGATCAACTGCTATCTATTCAAACTCTTCCATAAGCAGGAGTTTTCGGCTCTCGCACTTCTGTGTATTTGAGAGCCTCTGGAGGAGACTTATCTCACCGAAAACACAAAAGAATAGGCAGTTTGAAATCGGACTCACCAGATCTTTATCTCAATCATCATCATCTGTCAGGGTATTGTCGAGATCCCTCAATATTAACTATATCGTTGGCCACATTCATTGATTTCGACAGGTTCCTACAACGTTAGTCTAATGTGTTTGGTAACCTTTGTTCCTGAATTAGAATTTCATCTACCTATTTTTTTATGTAGAACCTAATTTCCATAGGGAAAATGATGTACTAGTCCATTGATAAAATATACAAAATCTTTATTAAAGACATTTAAAATACATGAAAAAACATAACCAGGTGTATGTAAGTTACAACCTGAAACAATATAACACCAAGGGCCCCACCCCCACCAGTTACCCCACCATTTGTAAGAAACTGAGCTATTACATGCCCTAGCAGAGAATCAGCCTGAATAGTGGTGTATATGCACCTATTACCTGTCACATATGTGACTAGCTGCAATATATCCCACTACGAGACCTTATACAGGAGCCCAATTGATATTATGCCTACTTATACCAGTGCAAAACATACAGCCAGATTGGGATACTGTGGGAATATCCACCTGTTTCAATATTGTCACATGTGTGACTAGTTATAATTCTCTCCTTCTAGCAGGCCCAATTAATTATATGAATCCTCGTGACATTTTGGTTCACAGTCATTATGTCGATAACAAACCAAGAACGTTCTTGGATATAGTGGATGCGAAGGGTGGATGTGTCCCCTGTGGCCGCTGTGTGGCATGCCCGAATATAGACCGATGTAATACCTTTGCTGATGCAGGTAATACTCGAGTATATAATATCAAAAGAAGGATTACCTGCTTGAGTAAAAACATAATTTACTATGCAACGTGCCCCTGCACTAAAATATATGTAGGCCTGACGACCACCAGGCAGTTGAAAGTGCGGGTGAGAGAGCACGTACTGGGCATTGCCGCGGCTGCGACCTGTGAGGACACGTCCACTTTAAAAACGATACCACGCCATTTTAAACAACATCATGGGCGTGATGGTAGTCTCCTAAAGGTGAGAGGAATTGACAGGGTGGAACAGGGAATTCGTAGGGGTGACACTCCTAAGAAATTAGCCCAGTTAGAGTCCAGATTGATCTGGACGCTGGGTACGCTGTATCCAGCTGGATTAAATGAAAATTTGAGTTACGCCCCATTCCTCTGATTGTTTGTCTGAACATCTTACCATATGGATGTTTCCAATTCTGATAACAATATTGTTTTTAATTTTAATGTTTTAATTTTATGTATTAATTTTTATTTTTGTTTCCGGTGTTCCGTGCAGTTTCTCCAGGTGTAATATAATGCGCTATTTTCCTTAGATCTAAGTGATGGACGGACATTCAATATCTGCACCTTCCAAATATCTGCGCCTTCCAAGCAGCAAGAAAAGCAGCACTGACAGCAGACTTTTATCGTTTTTGTATCTGCTATGCTTTTCATTGTATGATATGCGGTGTTGGATATGCCTGTGGTACTATGGGCATTATAAGATTTAATTTTGGACACACTGGGGTGAATAAAATATGTGGCCGTATATCGTGGTGCAGCATTATATAGATAAAAGCTGCTTGCGCCTATACATACGTCTCTGCCCGACGTGCAGTCCCATGGTCTCCGTTGGCTCCCCAGGGCACTCTGTGTCAATACACAGTACCGCGCATGCGCAGTGCCGGGTGACGCCGATGCTCCATGGCGTCGCGGTGACTATGGAGACACGCGTGTCATTTCCGGCAGTGACATCACATCCGGGAGAATGCCACAGCACAGTATTGGTAGCGGTATGGGAAACTGAGGTATTTAAAGCACGGGACCTGGGGAGGTGAATGGCTCCTGATGAAGGACGGACCGAAACGCGCGTTGGGGCAGGCACTCACTCCCCTGGTTCCCCGCATCTGCTGCGCACTTTGCACTTAGAGTAAGTACATAGTAATTGTTCCTAACATGAGGCCTGGTAGAAGGAGAGAACAATAATGTGACAGGATCTAAACCGGTGGATATTCCCCTGGTATCCCAATGTGGCCGTATGTTTTGCACTGGTATAATAGGCATATAATTAATTGGGCCTGCTAGAAGGAGAGAATTATAACTAGTCACACATGTGACAATATTGAAACAGGTGGATATTCCCACGGTATCCCAATCTGGCTGTATGTTTTGCACTGGTATAAGTAGGCATAATATCAATTGGGCTCCTGTATAAGTTCTCCTAGTGGGATATATTGCAGCTAGTCACATATGTGACAGGTAATAGGTACATATGCACCACTATTCAGGCTGATTTTCTGCTAGGGCATGTAATAGCTCAGTTTCTTACAAATGTTGGGGTAACTGGTGGGGGTGGGGCCCTTTGGTGTTATATTGTTTCAGGTTGTAACTTACATACACCTGGTTATGTTTTTTCATGTATTTTAAATGTCTTTAATAAAGATTTTGTATATTTTATCAATGGACTAGTACATCATTTTTCCCTATGGGAATTAGGTTCTATGTATATGGATGTGTCCTTAGTATAAAGTTTCCACATGGGGTGGTGCGAATAATTATTATATACATATCAAATACTTTATTAACCCCCAAATATGTGGTATTGTTGTTTGTTGGCGATCTATTTTTTTATGTGGACAAACACTCTTGGTGTCACAAAAAAACATCACTTTTTGGAATTCCTATCCCAAATGGGCCTTGACCAATGCCTGTTCTACCTCCATTGTGTAGCTCAAGATGAGGAAATGCCAGTTTACACATCCCTATGTAGGTCATAACTATGAGCCTACTATTTACTTCTTGATTTGAACTGTTTAACTAAGCATTTTACTTAACAGAGGGAACCATTCTTCTTGAAACATAAGATTCATTGTCTTCCTGTGACACCAAAGATTTGAGATAGAACTTCTTCTTTACAGATCCCGTTACTTGGAGCTGCCCCTTGTCCTGGTAGGCCCAAGGCAATTGCCCCCTTTGCCCTCTTATTGAAATGGTCCTGACTTGGACCTTGCAATTTGCAGCCTCTATCCTATTTGAGTATTTCAGCTTGGAGCATCAATGTAATCGTCCTGAATAAATGACTTCCTAATATACTATATAATATCACTGCAAAACCAGTATTCAGCACAATGTGAGTACCTCTGGATTACAGATGGAGACAGCCTCTGCTGTAACGTGGCCATTAATCACCGCTGATTCATACTGTTTAAGTCAATGTGAACTCCTTGGCTTAGATCGAGATGTGGGAAGACAACAGTGATGAATCAGACAACTGACAGATGAGAATTGTTAGCCCATTTATCGGAAACTCAGATATTATAAATCTCACATCGCCTGCTGCTGTTAAAAAGTTAATTCCAGACAGTGCATGGACACCTACACACGTGAAGAGGATGGGGTCATTGTATAAGCAGGGACAATATGGAATTGTATAGTTAGTAAATATGTGGCACTCCTCTCTTGGAGAAATACCATTTGCATTTGTATTTTCTCATGGAGCATTGCCAATAAAACTCCACCTACAATTGGTATAACAAAGTATACGAAACAAAGGACATTGAAGGGGTAACTCCAGCTAAAAAGTGATTTGACACAGAGCTACTCAAGTATGGCTCGAAGCCCCGCCAAGGGTAGAAAAAGGTAGAAAAAAGTGCAAACACAGTATCGTGGTTCCAAAATTCAAGACCATGTAAACAGCATTTGTTTTGGCACAGAAAGCACATATTTTCAGTGCCAAAACTCAGGCTGAAAAAAAAACTTTGGGTCAACATGCCCTAAGGCTACCTTCACACACCCCAAACTAGTAGTGTTCTGTTGGTGTTTGTGCAGAATGTTATTATTTTTATTGCTTTAGGAATATTTTATTGTCACACGCTTTTGCTATACATTCTTTTTTGCCATCTATGAAAAAAAAACTTTAAAAAATGCTGAAAATGCACAACCATATAAAAAAACACAAAAATGTAGATGTTTGAATTATGCTTCATCATTCCCTTTTAGCTGCCAACTAACATTTATGTCTTTAATAATTTTTTTCCATAACACAATGTATACATTTATAATTTATTGAGTAAAAAGTAATAATAATTGTAAATTGAGGTCTAATATTCCTAAGAAGACAATTTACATTTTTTCTGTGATATCCTCCCTCTTTCTCAGCATTAGACACTCTTTCCCAAAGACGATGGACCTCATTTGGCAACATGTCAATGAATCAAACGAGTCTTTCTGCACCTGACAGGAGGACTACATCAAGGTCATCTCTGTGCCCGAATGAGACCACTTAGCGCTTCTGTCTCTTAGCAACCAAAGGAGCCCACCCTGGCTCCTCGACTCATATCCCACCCTCTGCACCCTGATCAGAGTTAAAACCGACCCGGTGACACCAACCGCACTGATGCCATCCCCTCTGTATGAATATGGGAACCATTCTCATGGGCTTTTTCCAGCATCTCCCCAATTAAAAGATAGGGTTAGTGCCCCATTGAACTCCACTCAGTCCATTCCACTAATTAGGACCTTTTGCACCTCCCTCCAACTCGTCCTCATCCTACGTCCATTCTGTCACATTTTATTCTCCTTCTGCATATGACAATAAATTCTGACTAAAAGGTATTTTAGAGTATAGGAAGAGGAGAGCAGGGGCCAGAGACATTCCTTAAAAAAGGACCTTTCACCAGGTCGAAAGGGACCAGCTTTTGCTCTTATTTTATTTCCACTGCTCCCTTGAATATTCAGATTTTTTTTACCCCTTCACGCTGCAGCAAATTTCCGTTTTTTCCTCCCCTTCTTGCCAGAACCATAACTCTTTTTTCTTCTGTCCACATTGACATTGAGGACTTGTTCTTTGCAAGGACAAGTTGTACTTTTGAATGACACCATTTATGTTACCACATAGTGTCCTGGAAAATGGGGGGAAAAATCAAAGTGCGGTGAAATTGTGAAAAACACACAATTCTGACATTATTTTTTGGAAATTGTTTTTATGGTGTACATTTTGTGGTAAAAATGACCATGCAATGTGATTCTCCTCATATGGGCTCATACCCATATGTGAGAAAAAAACGGTCCGTAATCTGGACCAAAAAAACGGACGAGTGCCATGAGAGTGTAATGCGAGTACAATGTGATTTTCACACCTAGCAAGTAGCATCCCGTTTACATCCAAGTGCATTGCTATCCGATTGCAATGCGATTTTAACATGTGCTTTTACATACAGCAATTCTCTATGTCATTTACACATTGTTTTCAAAGGAAATATTCATCAAAACACACTCATATTTATATACTAGCTATTGAACCCGTTCTACGCCCGGGTGGCAAGCATTTATATTGGTATATGGTCTCCATCCTGGTATGTGCTGCTCCATCCTGCGTCCCCATCCTGTCATGTGCTGCTCCATCCTGCGTCCCCATCCTGTCATTTGCTGCTCCCATCCTGCGCCCCCATCCTGTCATGTGCTGCACCATCCTGCATCCCCATCCTGACATGTGCTGCTCCATCCTGCGTCCCCATCCTGTCATGTGCTGCTCCATCCTGCGCCCCCATTCTGTCATGTGCTGCTCCATCCTGCATCCCCATCCTGTCATGTGCTGCTCCCATCCTGCGCCCCCGTTCTGTCATGTGCTGCTCCCATCCTGCGCCCCCGTTCTGTCATGTGCTGCTCCCATCCTGCGGCCATTCTGTCATGTGCTGCTGCCATCCTGCACCCGTTCTGTCATGTGCTGCTCCCATCCTGCGCCCGTTCTGTCATGTGCTGCTCCCATCCTGCGCCCGTTCTGTCATGTGCTGCTGCCATCCTGCGCCCGTTCTGTCATGTGCTGCTCCCATCCTGCGCCCGCTCTGTCATGTGCTGCTGCCATCCTGCGCCCGTTCTGTCATGTGCTGCTCCCATCCTGCACCCCTGTTCTGTCATGTGCTGCTCCCATCCTGCGCCCGTTCTGTCATGTGCTGCTGCCATCCTGGGCCCGTTCTGTCATGTGCTGCTCCCATCCTGCTCCCCTATTCTGTCATGTGCTGCTCCATCCTGCGTCCCCATCCTGTCATGTGCTGCTCCATCCTGCGTCCCCATCCTGTCATGTGCTGCTCCCATCCTGCGCCCCATCCTGTCATGTGCTGCTCCATCCTGCATCCCCATCCTGACATGTGCTGCTCCATCCTGCGTCCCCATCCTGTCATGTGCTGCTCCATCCTGCGCCCCCATTCTGTCATGTGCTGCTCCATCCTGCATCCCCATCCTGTCATGTGCTGCTCCCATCCTGCGCCTCCATTCTGTCATGTGCTGCTCCCATCCTGCGCCCCCATTCTGTCATGTGCTGCTCCCATCCTGCACCCCCGTTCTGTCATGTGCTGCTCCCATCCTGCGCCCGTTCTGTCATGTGCTGCTGCCATCCTGCGCCCATTCTGTCATGTGCTGCTCCCATCCTGCGCCCGTTCTGTCATGTGCTGCTGCCATCCTGCGCCCGTTCTGTCATGTGCTGCTCCCATCCTGCGCCCGTTCTGTCGTGTGCTGCTGCCATCCTGCGCCCGTTCTGTCATGTGCTGCTCCCATGCTGCGCCCGTTCTGTCATGTGCTGCTGCCATCCTGCACCCGTTCTGTCATGTGCTGCTGCCATCCTGGGCCCGTTCTGTCATGTGCTGCTGCCATCCTGCGCCCGTTCTGTCATGTGCTGCTGCCATCCTGCGCCCGTTCTGTCATGTGCTGCTGCCATCCTGCCCCCGTTCTGTCATGTGCTGCTCCCATGCTCATGCGCCACCATTGTATTATATGCCCCCCATAAGACGCTCCAGTGTGTATGCCCCCGTATGCTGCTGCCATATAAAAAATAAATAAATACCATACTCACCTATCGTCCGGCTCCACTGCAGGTGTGTCTTCAAGAAAATGGCGCCGGAAAGTGCGGACTGCGCAGGTGCAGATTCCGGCAGCAGTCCGCGCTTTCCGGCGCCATTTTCTTGAAGACACACTCCGGCTCCTCTGCCTGTGACTGGTAAGTCAGAGGGCGGCGCTGGCGCACATTAAGCGCGTCATCGCGCCCTCTGGACTGTCACAGCAAAGGAGCCGGGAGCGCAGCGCTGGAACGGGGAAAGGTGAATATACTTACCCTCCTGGCGGTCCCTGACTCTCCGGTGGAGATCGCGGTATGCGTTCAGTGTTTACGCATACCGCGATCTCCTGGGAGCGTCACTCTGTGGGGGCCAGACTGCGCCGGCGCTTGCGCCTGCGCAGTCTATAAAGGCTTCGGACAGAGTGACGCTCCCAGCGTTATATTATAGATATATATATATACAATATATATATTGTAGCATGGCTAAAGGGTTTGTAGTCGATGGGAGGTATGTGCCACATAAGTGCCTGGTTGCTGTAATGTAGCCCGGAGTATTCCTTTCTTGCACATAATCTTGTATATGTGTTTCAGGACCTGTGGTAATGTCAGACCACATGGCTAATCATGTGATGGGTTACTGGGTGGGGTTAGCTCTTTATAAGACTGGCTAATCCTTTACACAGCAGATATGTGTGGAGGTGAAACCCTCCTGAGTGTGTTACGGCTTCAGGACTGAGCCGGATGAACTGGACACTTGCTTTTCTTTGCCTGAACCAAAGGCCCATTTTGCTTTCTGTTATTTGCCACATGGTTTATGAAGCAATAAACCCAGTGAACTTTAAAGGAACACGTCTCCTGAGTGTCAGCCGTCGCAGCTGAGTGAGTGAAATCCTTACAATTGGTGGAGAATGCGGGCAGCGTTCCCAGCGGAGACGTGAGTTTATTTTTGAATGTCCTGGGTCAAGGCTGTTGCAAGGCAGCAAGCATTGCCGGAGAAAATGGAGGACCTGCTGAAACACTTGGTCCAGATGCAGTCACAGCAGGAGCAAAGGCAGCAAGAGACCAACAGGCTGTTGATGCAGCAGATACAACAGAGCCAGCAGGAGCAACGGCAGAGTCAGCAGGAGCAACGGCAGCAGATGCAGCAGAGCCAGCAGGAGCATCAGCAGCAGATGCAGCTTCTGGCAACCGCCATCCAGGGCAAGGCGAGCGCCCCAACCCCAGGTTTGGCTGATGACACCCACGTCCGGAAGACGGTAAGACGCGCATTGCAGAAAATGACTCCCGGGGATGATGTTGAGGCCTTCCTGACGGTGTTTGAGAGGGTCGCTGAGAGGGAAAAACTTCCGCCAGAGCAGTGGGCAGAGGTACTTGCGCCATACCTGACGGGAGAACCCCAGAAGGCGTACTATGATTTGACCTTGCAGGATGCCAAAGAGTATCACAAATTGAAAGCCGAGATTCTCGCACGTTTGGGGGTGACACTGACTGTCAGGGCACAGCGAGTTCACTCCTGGGGCTATCACCGGGACAAACCACCTCGTTCCCAAATGTTTGATCTGTTGCACCTGGTCCAGAAATGGCTGCAGCCAGAATCCTCTGCGCCTGCACAGATGGTAGAACGGGTGATGATGGATCGGTTTGTCCATTCCCTCCCGAGGCCTATACAGTCTTGGGTTGCCCAGGGTGATCCCCAGAATGCCGACGAGCTGATCGGACTGGTTGAGAGATACCAAGGGTTGGAAGGCTCCTTCGGGAGGCAGCCCATGCCGTACTGGGGGTCCCAGAAGGCAGCTGAGTCCCAAAAAGGGGTGGTGCGTCCAAGGTCACAAAGGGCGGGGGAGGTGGTGCCCAAGGTCCCCACGGGTGATATTATTTGTTGGAGGTGCCACAAGCCAGGACATATAGCTGCCCGTTGTTCCCAAACCACTGAGCAGATGGACTGCAGCATGGGACGCCGTTGTTCATACTATGCGTATCCAGCCTGTAGCGTGAACTCTCCATCCAACGAGGGACCTCAAGCGTGCCCCGTAAAGGTGAACGGTCGAGCAGTAACGGCACTGTTAGACTCGGGGAGCCTAGTGACCCTGGTGAGGGCCACTTTTCCTCTCCACCTGCTCCCAGGAAAGAAGGTCGGAGTGCGGTGCATACATGGTGATGCAAAGGACTACCCTATGGCCAGGGTGGACATTGAAACGGCATGTGGCACTGAGTCCCACATAGTCGGCGTGGTTCAGGACTTGTTGCACCCTATAATTATTGGCCGGGATTTCTGTTTGTTTTGGGATTTGTGGGGAAATGGTTCTGAGCTCCCTGGCAGGGAACCAGTGAACCCTGGAAGGGTATCGCCACACCCAGAGGCAGACAGTTTTCCTTTTTGTGTTCTGGTTGGGGATGAGGAGGAAGTATCCCCTACATCTGACATTCTGGAGTTAGAAGTTACCGGTGAAAATTTTGGGACTGCCCAACATAGGGACCCCATTCTGAGGGAAGCCTTTAATAATGTCACAGTTATTGACGGGGTGGTACAGGAGCCGGGGGCAGACACAAGATTTCCCCATTTTCTGTTGAGGGGGGAGTTGTTGTACCGTGTCACGAAAATACGGGAGGAGTTGGTAGAGCAGTTGATAGTGCCGGGTCCGTATAGACGGAAAGTGTTGGACATGGCCCATTCACACATCTTGGGTGGACACCTGGGGGTGGAAAAAACGCAGGAACGGGTTGTGCAGAGGTTCTATTGGCCTGGGTGTCACCGGGAAATAGTGAACTATTGCAGGTCCTGCCCTACATGTCAGCTAACTGCTCCTACTCCTCATTTCCGGAACCCCCTTGTGCCACTGCCCATTATTGAGGTACCGTTCGAGAGAATTGCCATGGACTTGGTCGGTCCCTTAGTTAAATCAGCTCGGGGCCATCAGTATATATTAGTCATCCTGGACTATGCCACACGCTATCCTGAGGCAATTCCCTTGAGAAATTCTTCCTCAAAAAGCATAGCCCGTGAGTTGGTCCATGTCTTTTCCCGGACAGGACTGCCAAAGGAGATCCTGACTGACCAGGGTACACCTTTCATGAGCAAGGTGATGAGGGAGTTATGCAAAGCCCTGAAGATCTCCCAGTTGAGGACCTCGGTGTACCATCCCCAGTCAGATGACCTTGTTGAGAGGTTTAACAAGACACTAAAGAGCATGCTGAGAAAAGCTATAGAGAAAGACGGTAGAGACTGGGATTGTCTCTTACCCTATCTGATGTTTTCCATTCGTGAAGTTCCACAGGCCTCCACAGGGTTCTCACCGTTTGAGCTTCTATATGGCCGACATCCACGAGGACTCCTGGATATAGCCAACGAAACCTGGGAGGCCGAAGTCACACCCCACAGAAGCGTCATTGAGCATGTGGCCCTGATGCAGCAGAGGATTGCAAAGGTGATGCCTATCGTGAAAGAACACCTTCTCCAAGCACAAGAAGCTCAAGCCAGGGTCTACAACCGGTCTGCAAGAGTGAGGCAGTTCAATCCGGGAGACCGAGTTCTTGTGTTAGTTCCAACGGTGGAAAGCAAGTTCTTGGCCAAATGGCAAGGGCCATATGAGGTTGTCGAGAAACTTGGTGAGGTAAATTATAAAATTCACCAACCAGGAAGACGGAAACCATTCCAAGTTTACCATGTCAACCTCATCAAGCCATGGCAAGATAGAGAGCCGACAACAACTCCATCATTGTTAAGCAACCCAGAAGGTGAGGTTGGAGCGGTTACTATAGCAGAGACGCTATCAAAGACCCAGAAACAGCAGTGCCGGGAGTTACTCCAGAAAAACAGGGACCTGTTTTCAGAATTGCCAGGATACACGAAGGTCATAGAGCACGAGGTCCTAACAGAGCCACATGTGCGGGTGAATGTGAAACCTTATCGCATTCCTGAGGCTCGTCGAGAAGTTATCTCCAAGGAAGTGGAGCGTATGTTGAGGCTTGGGGTCATTGAGGAATCCAAGAGCGGTTGGTCGAGCCCAATTGTCCTGGTCCCAAAACCTGATGGAGAGTGGAGGTTTTGCAACGACTATCGGAAGTTGAATGAAGTCTCCAAGTTCGACGCTTATCCCATGCCCCGTATTGATGAGCTCATCGAAAGGCTTGGGCACGCCAGATATATATCCACCTTGGATTTGACAAAGGGGTATTGGCAGATCCCCATGGCACAGGAAGCCAAGGAGAAGACGGCCTTTTCGACACCTGATGGATGCTTCCAATATGTCCGGATGCCGTTTGGCCTACAGGGAGCTCCGGCGACCTTCCAGAGGGCTATGGATAGAGTCCTTGCACCCCATAAGGCCTACGCTGCTGCGTACCTAGATGATATCGTCATCTTTAGCCCGGACTGGGAGAGTCATCTGGAGAAAGTCCAAGCGGTGTTGGATGCTATAAGAGAGGCCGGATTTACTATAAACCCGAAGAAGTGCGCCTTGGGTAAAGAAGAAGCTAAGTACCTTGGATACATAGTGGGTCATGGAGAAATAAAACCCCAAATCAATAAAGTGGAGGCAATCCAAACATGGCCAAAACCAGTTTCCAAGAAACAAGTTAAAGCCTTCCTGGGAATCGTGGGATATTACAGGAGGTTCATCCCAAACTTCGCCACGATGGCTGCGCCTCTGACTGACCTGCTAAAAGGGACAAAATCAGTAATGGTTAAGTGGTCCGAAGAAACAGAGTCAGCCTTCCAAGAAATGAAAAACGCTTTGTGTAAGCAACCCGTTCTGATGGCCCCAAACTTCAAGAAAGAGTTTATTCTTCAGACAGATGCCTCAGATGTTGGGGTGGGAGCAGTCCTTTCCCAAGAACTACATGGGGAGGAGCATCCTGTTCTCTATCTGAGTAGGAAGCTGTCCTCATCTGAAAAGAACTACTCAGTCGTTGAGAAGGAGTGCTTGGCCATAAAATGGGCAGTGGACACATTGCGGTACTATCTGCTGGGACGTAAATTTAGACTGGTATCTGACCATGCCCCGCTTAGGTGGATGAGAGAAACGAAAGGAAGAAATGCTAGAGTCACCCGTTGGTTCTTAGCCCTGCAGGACTTCAGTTTCCATGTGGAACATAGGGCCGGAAAGCTGCACGGTAATGCGGATGCCCTATCGAGAATCCCTAGTTTAGTGGGGGAAAGTGCCAAGCCCCACGGCTTTAGGCAGAGGGGGGAGGTATGTAGCATGGCTAAAGGGTTTGTAGTCGATGGGAGGTATGTGCCACATAAGTGCCTGGTTGCTGTAATGTAGCCCGGAGTATTCCTTTCTTGCACATAATCTTGTATATGTGCTTCAGGACCTGTGGTAATGTCAGACCACATGGCTAATCATGTGATGGGTTACTGGGTGGGGTTAGCTCTTTATAAGACTGGCTAATCCTTTACACAGCAGATATGTGTGGAGGTGAAACCCTCCTGAGTGTGTTACGGCTTCAGGACTGAGCCGGATGAACTGGACACTTGCTTTTCTTTGCCTGAACCAAAGGCCCATTTTGCTTTCTGTTATTTGCCACATGGTTTATGAAGCAATAAACCCAGTGAACTTTAAAGGAACACGTCTCCTGAGTGTCAGCCGTCGCAGCTGAGTGAGTGAAATCCTTACAATATATATATAATATATAATTGAGATAGATAGATAGATAGACAGATAGATAGATAGATAGAACAAAAGCAGGCAATTCCTGTGCGCCTACAGTAAAATCACACTGACAGGTTAGAATAGAATAGATAGAATAGATATGTACACAGAGAATAGATGTATATACAGTGGGGCAAAAAAGTATTTAGTCAGTCAGCAATAGTGCAAGTTCCACCACTTAAAAAGATGAGAGGCGTCTGTAATTTACATCATAGGTAGACCTCAACTATGGGAGACAAACTGAGAAAAAAAAATCCAGAAAATCACATTGTCTGTTTTTTTAACATTTTATTTGCATATTATGGTGGAAAATAAGTATTTGGTCAGAAACAAACAATCAAGATTTCTGGCTCTCACAGACCTGTAACTTCTTCTTTAAGAGTCTCCTCTTTCCTCCACTCATTACCTGTAGTAATGGCACCTGTTTAAACTTGTTATCAGTATAAAAAGACACCTGTGCACACCCTCAAACAGTCTGACTCCAAACTCCACTATGGTGAAGACCAAAGAGCTGTCAAAGGACACCAGAAACAAAATTGTAGCCCTGCACCAGGCTGGGAAGACTGAATCTGCAATAGCCAACCAGCTTGGAGTGAAGAAATCAACAGTGGGAGCAATAATTAGAAAATGGAAGACATACAAGACCACTGATAATCTCCCTCGATCTGGGGCTCCACGCAAAATCCCACCCCGTGGGGTCAGAATGATCACAAGAACGGTGAGCAAAAATCCCAGAACCACTCGGGGGGACCTAGTGACTGACTAAATACTTTTGTGCCCCACTGTATATATATATATACAGTGGGGCAAAAAAGTATTTAGTCAGTCAGCAATAGTGCAAGTTCCACCACTTAAAAAGATGAGAGGCGCCTGTAATTTACATCATAGGTAGACCTCAACTATGGGAGGCAAACTGACAAAAAAAAATTCTGAAAATCACATTGTCTGTTTTTTTAACTTTTTATTTGCATATTATGGTGGAAAATAAGTATTTGGTCAGAAACAAAATTTCATCTCAATACTTTGTAATATATCCTTTGTTGGCAATGACAGAGGTCAAACGTTTTCTGTAAGTCTTCACAAGGTTGCCACACACTGTTGTTGGTATGTTGGCCCATTCCTCCATGCAGATCTCCTCTAGACCAGTGATGCTTTTGGCTTTTCGCTTGGCAACACGGACTTTCAACTCCCTCCAAAGGTTTTCTATAGGGTTTAGATCTGGAGACTGGCTAGGCCACTCCAGGACCTTGAAATGCTTCTTACGAAGCCACTCCTTCGTTGCCCTGGCGGTGTGCTTTGGATCATTGTTATGTTGAAAGACCCAGCCACGTTTCATCTTCAATGCCCTTGCTGATGGAAGGAGGTTTGCACTCAAAATCTCACGATACATGGCCCCATTCATTCTTTCATGTACCCGGATCAGTCGTCCTGGCCTCTTTGCAGAGAAACAGCCCCAAAGCATGATGTTTCCACCACCATGCTTTACAATAGGTATGGTGTTTGATGGATGCAACTCAGTATTCTTTTTCCTCCAAACACGACAAGTTGTGTTTCTACAAAACAGTTCCAGTTTGGTTTCATCAGACCATAGGACATTCTCCCAAAACTCCTCTGGATCATCCAAATGCTCTCTAGCAAACTTCAGACGGGCCCGGACATGTACTGGCTTAAGCAGTGGGACACGTCTGGCACTGCAGGATCTGAGTCCATGGTGGCGTAGTGTGTTACTTATGGTAGGCCTTGTTACATTGGTCCCAGCTCTCTGCAGTTCATTCACTAGGTCCCCCCGCGTGGTTCTGGGATTTTTGCTCACCGTTCTTGTGATCATTCTGACCCCACGGGGTGGGATTTTGCGTGGAGCCCCAGATCGAGGGAGATTATCAGTGGTCTTGTATGTCTTCCATTTTCTAATTATTGCTCCCACTGTTGATTTCTTCACTCCAAGCTGGTTGGCTATTGCAGATTCAGTCTTCCCAGCCTGGTGCAGGGCTACAATTTTGTTTCTGGTGTCCTTTGACAGCTCTTTGGTCTTCACCATAGTGGAGTTTGGAGTCAGACTGTTTGAAGGTGTGCACAGGTGTCTTTTTATACTGATAACAAGTTTAAACAGGTGCCATTACTACAGGTAATGAGTGGAGGAAAGAGGAGACTCTTAAAGAAGAAGTTACAGGTCTGTGAGAGCCAGAAATCTTGTTTGTTTGTTTCTGACCAAATACTTATTTTCCACCATAATATGCAAATAAAATGTTAAAAAAACAGACAATGTGATTTTCTGGATTTTTTTTCTCAGTTTGTCTCCCATAGTTGAGGTCTACCTATGATGTAAATTACAGATGCCTCTCATCTTTTTAAGTGGTGGAACTTGCACTATTGCTGACTGACTAAATACTTTTTTGCCCCACTGTATATGTATATATGTGTCAGTGACACACATATTATATATGTCTCTATATTTCATAGAGAGATAGAAGAATAGCCGGTAATTAATTTGTCAGCTTCTGTAAAATCTCTGCAGGAGCCGACAGGATAGAAGACATGGTTTACATACAGTAAATAGATGCAAAATAGCTAGATATATAGATGTCAGTGACCAATCCAATTAATAGTGTGTGTGTGTGTAAATTACTGGACATGTATTTAATTAATAAAAGAGTATATATTGGAAAAAAATGGCGTGGGTTGCAGCGCAATTTTCAAAACCAGCAGAGGGAAAGCCAGCGACTGGGGGCAGATGTTTATAGTCTGGGAAGGGGTTAATACCCATGGAGCATCCCAGGCTATTAATATCAGCTCACAGCTGTATACTTAGCCTTTACTGGCTATTAAAATGGGGGAACCCGCCAAAAAAATGACGTGTGGTTCCCCCATAATTAATAACCAGCTAAGGCTATGCAGACAGCTGCGGCTGATATTAATAGCCTAGGAAGGGGGCATGGATTTTGGCCCCCCCTGGCTAAAAACATCAGCACTCAGCCACCCCAGAAAAGGTGCATCTCTAAGATGCGCCAATTCTGGCACTTACTGTAGCCTCGCTCTTCCCACTTGCCCTGTGGGGTTGATTTCACTCTTGTATTGTAAGGTGACATCAAGCTGACCATCTTCCCTGTCCCTGCTGAACTAAAGCAGGCCCAAACCATGTTTGACAGTGGGGATGGTGTGTTTAGGGTGATGAGCTGTGTTGCCTTTATGCCAAACATATCGTTTGACACTGTTGCAAAAAAGTTCAATTTTGAGTTCATCTGACCAGATCACCTTCTTCCACATGTTTGGTGTGTCTCCCAGGTGGCTTGTTGCAAACTTTTAATGACACTTTTTATGGATATCTTTGAGAAATGGCTTTCTTCTTGCCACTCTTCCATAAAGACCAGATTTGTGCAGTGTACGACTGATTGTTGTCCTATGGACAGACTGTCCCACCTCAGCTGTAGATCTCTGCAGTTCATCCAGAGTGATCATGAGCCTCTTGGCTGCATCTCTGATCAGTCTTCTCCTTGTTTGAGATGAAAGTTTAGAGGGACGGCCGGGTCTTGGTAGATTTGCAGTGGTATGTTATTCCTTCCATTTCAATATGATCGCTTGCACAGTGCTCCTTGGGATGTTTAAAGTTTTGGAAATCATTTTGTATCTAAACCCGGCTTTAATCTTCTCCACAACAGTATCATGGACCTGCCTGTTGTGTTCTTTGTGCTTCAAACAGAACCCTGAGACTATCACAGAGCAGGTGCTTTTATACGGAGACTTGATTACACACAGGTGGGATTATATTTATCATCATTAGGCATTTAGGACAACATTGGATCATTCAGAGATCCAAAATGAACTTCTGGAGTGAGTTTGCTGCACTGAAAGTAGAGGGGCCGAATAATATTGCACACCCCACTTTTCAGTTTTTGAATTTCCACAAAAATTTAAAATAACCAATAAATTTCGTTCAACTTCACAATTGTGTTCCACTTGTTGCTGATTCTTCACCAAAAATTAACATTTCGTATCTTTATGTCTGAAGCATGATATGTGGGGATAGGTTGAAAACTTCCAGGGGGCCGAATACTTTTGTAAGCACTCATGTTAAATTAAATTAAAACACAGCCAGAAAAAGTCCTTTAATGAAATAAAACACAACACAGTTTTCCCATTTTATTCTTACTCCTAATCCATGCCCTCGATCTCCTGTAATATAAGTAAAATAATAAACCAACAATATACCCATACCTGTCCGTAGTTGTGTCCCATGCCGTAATCTATATGTGGGGTATATACAATTTTCAACCAGGACGGTGCCAAAATGTTACAGCCCCGGCTGAAATCCACTAGTGAATGAGGAGATGCTGCCAGTCACAGCCTGACCTGCGCTGAACTCTGGAGTGTGGGAAAATGAACTGGCATTTTCCAATGCTTCTTATTGACACCTCTTCATTACTATGTCATGGGCTTGATGTCACTTTACATTACAAAGGTGACACCAACCCCACAACTATTACCCCACTTGCCACCACTACAAGGCAAGTGGTAAGAGTGAGGCTAAGTGCCAGAACTGGCGCATCTTAGAGATGCACTTTTTCTGGGGTGGCTGACTGCTGATGTTTTTAGCCAGGGGGGCCAATATCAATGGCACCTTCCTAGGCTGTTAATATCAGCCCACAGCTGTCTGCATAGCCTTTGCTGGTTGTTAATTATGAGGGGACCCTATGTCATTTTTTGGGGAGGGGTCCCCCATTTTAATAGCCAGTAAAGTATACAGCTATGAGCTGATATTAATGGCCTGGGAAGCTCCATGGGCATTCCCCCCTTCCCTAGTTATAAACATTTGCCCCAGTCACTGCCTTTCCCTCTGCTGGTTTTGAAAATTGAAAACACAAAAGAGCACAGAGAGGTCAAAAAATACTCTGTTGTAAAAAAGTCACAGTAAATAAGCAAGTGCTAGTCAAAAATGAAAAAATACAGGGTATTTAGTTAATATGTTTTTTTGCAAAAAAAAGTATGTTAAGCTGCTCCACCAATCGCCAAGGTATACCCGTAATAGAGCAGTCCTATCTAATGTATATAATCCCTATCTGATGTATTTAAAAACCTGATCATCTGTATAGTACCTGTATGAACAGGGCTCAGAGAGAAAATATCCACGTTGAACATGCGAGATGGAACAGCTACAATGCAAATGACCCACAAAGGAGTGGTGAACTCCTCAGTCTTGTAGAAACAAGAGAACAATTATAAAACCAAAAACACATGGGCCACCTGCATAGCGAACAAGTCTGTAGGAACCTGTTCACACCACCAAAGAACTTGAAAACACAAAAGCACACAGAGAGGTAAAAAAATACTCTGTTGTAAAAAAGTCACAGTAAATAAGCAAGTGCTAGTCAAAAAATGAAAAAATACAGGGTATTTAGTTAATACGTTTTTTGCAAAAAAAAGTATGTTAAGCTGCTCCACCAATCGCCAAGGTATACCCATAATAGAGCAGTCCTGTCTAATGTATATAATCCCTATCTGATGTATTTAAAAACCTGATCATCTGTATAGTACCTGTATGAACAGGGCTCAGAGAGAAAATATCCACGTTGAACATGCGAGATGGAACAGCTACAATGCAAATGACCCACAAAGGAGTGGTGAACTCCCCAGTCTTGTAGAAACAAGAGAACAATTATAAAACCAAAAACACATGGGCCACCTGCATAGCGAACTAGTCTGTAGGAACCTGTTCACACCACCAAAGAACTTGAAAACACAAAAGCACACAGAGAGGTAAAAAAATACTCTGTTGTAAAAAAGTCACATGGTTTTGAAAATTGCACGGGAGCCCACACCACTTGTTTCCAATTAATAATAGTTTATTAATTAAAAACATGTCCAGTAATTTGCACACACACTGTACTAATTGTATTTGTCACTGACATCTGTGGTGCCCCAAGGTCCTGGTCATCACAGTAGCATTGCTTTCCTCACGGGGAGAGTGATGTTACGCTTGAAGGCAAGAAGGGATAACTGCAACAAGGGACCCAAAACATGCAACACATTCACACTCCAGGCCACCAGGGGGAGCTTTGGTCCTACTTGCTAGGTGACTCCCCATATATATATATATATATATATATATATATATATATATATATATATATATAAACTGGTAGTCTGTAGGGAAAGGAGGAAGTTCCAGGCAGGACCAGTCAGGAAAAGGACTGGATCAGTCAGAGGCAGCAGAAGGGTTTACGGAGCTTCTGTCATGTCGGACGCTATTAACACTAGGGCGTCCGACAGACAGCAGTAATTCCACATTTGTCCACTATACGCTCAGTGGCGTCGGCTAGATTTCATCCAGGTTATCCAGGGTTAATCTGGCTGGTAATCTGGTTGGAGGCTGGGTCACGCCCGTGGCCTTTAAATAGTCATTCTGGACTTTGGGCGTCGCCGATTATAGCTTGTGTATTGTGCCTGGGTGATCTCGGTCTGGAGTGGTGGTCTAGGAGTTGAAGTATCGTATCTGGTGGTGTATTATCCTTTGTCATATTTCTCCTTCCTATATTTGTGTTTATTTTTGCCCTGTGCACATTATAGTGTTTTCCTGTGTGTCTGCGGCGTGGTGCGTTTTTAGTTTTCCCTGTCTGTACTTTCTGTGTTGGTTGGTGTGTGGTCTTATCACTGGGTGGCGGGTGGAGGTTTCAGCATAGGGCTGAAACAGGAGTTAGGGTCAGGCCTGACGGCCCAGACAAGCACACCATCAGTGTAAATTCTGGGAGAGGGACAGACAGGGTTTTCCCTAGTCTGAGGGATATCGCAGGGGCCCGGGTAATCACCTTTAGTCTACCCAATACCCCCGTGACATTATAATCGGCCTAAATAACTTTTGGATGCCATGGATCCCATGACTTCCATAACCCGCCAGTTGGAGGCGCTGTCCTTACAGGTCACTGAGTTGAAGGGGGCAGTTCAGCAACAAAGTCTTGTAGTATCTAATGTGCAAGCAGAAACTGCAGGTAGAGTCGCAGAGCCAAAGATCCCTTTACCTGAGAGATTTGCTGGGGAACGCAGTAAATTTGTTGTTTTTCGTGAAGCTTGCAAATTATATTTTCGTATGTGCCCGGTTTCCTCAGGTAATGAGGCTCAGCGTGTGGGCCTGGTATTGTCATTACTGAACGGAGACCCCAAAGCACGGTCGTTTTCATTACCATCTGATTCAGCTGCATTTAACTCAGTGGAGATTTTTTTTTCTGCTCTTGGACTCATATATGATGATCCTGACAGACTGGCTCTAGCAGAGTCTAAAATACGCGCTCTCCGCCAGGGGGAGCGAATGGCGGAGGATTACTGTTCTGAATTTCGCCGCTGGGCAGTGGACACACAATGGAATGATCCTGCGCTGCGGAGTCAATTTGTACATGGGGTTTCGAGAAGGGTTAAACAAGCCCTCCTTATGTATGAGACTCCAGCTTCTCTAGAGTCTGCCATGAGTCTTGTTGTCCGCATTGATCGCCGTTTGTGTCAGGGGGCGCAAGAGACGCCGCCTATGGGGGAGGGCATAGGTGCACGTGTGGTTGCTGCAGGTGAGCCCACGGAGCCTATGCAAATCGCCGGGGTGTCACATCATCTTACCTCCTCACTCAGGAAGCAGGGAGCCTGTTTTTGCTGTGGTAAAAAAGGGCATTATGTAAATGCTTGTCCTCTGTTTTCTAAGAAAAGCGCAACGGCGGAAAACTTCTAAGCTCAGAGGGTGTGAAGGAGGCCAATCTGAGCTTATGCATATCCTCCATGGGGGTCTCTCAATGTATGCTCCCTGCCAGAGTTATTGTCGCTGGCAGAGAGCTGCCAATCACTGTCTTTGTGGATAGTTGGTCGGCCACTAATCTCATTGGTGCGGAGTTTGCGCGCACGGCCGGGTTCATGGTCGATAAACTGCCTCATCCTATCCGGGTGGTCACCATCAATGCTACTCCACTCCCACAGGGGGAGATTACTGAGTTTGTGGCTGAGGTTAAACTCCACATTGGGGTCCTACATTCTGAGCAAGTTACATGTAGGGTGCTCAGTAATCTTCCTGCACAAATGGTTCTGGGTTTTCCATGGTTGTCTATGCACAGCCCGGTGATTGACTGGAAAACTCAGGATATTATTCAGTGGAGCGGATTTTGCCAGGAGAATTGCCTGGCCACATGTGTGTCTGCTGTGACTTCCAGCATTCCTGAGTCACTGCTGGATTTAGCTGATGTGTTCTCTGAGAAGGGTTGCTCTGAATTGCCACCACATCGACCCTATGACTGTACTGTTAGGTTTAAACCAGGGGCCAAGTTGCTGAAAGCTAAGATGTTTAACATCGCTGGTCCTGAGAGGCAAGCCCTAAAGGACTACATTGCTGAGAGTCTGAGCAAAGGGCACATCAGGCTTTCGCCCTCGCCGGTGGCAGCGGGGTTTTTCTTCGTTAAGAAGAAAGATGGCGGACTACGCCCGTGTCTGGATTTTAGGGAGTTAAACCAGATTACGGTTCGTGATCCATACCCTATGCCACTGATACCTGATTTGTTCAACCAGGTGGCTGGTGCTAAGTGGTTTTCCAAGCTTGACCTCAGGGGGGCGTACAACCTCATAAGAGTCCGTCAAGGTGATGAGTAGAAGACGGCTTTTAATACTCCTGAGGGTCATTTTGAAAATTTGGTGATGCCATTTGGGTTGACAAACGCGCCTGCTGTATTCCAACATTTCATAAATGATGTGTTCTCACATGTACTGGGGAAATTCGTTATTGTGTACCTAGATGACATTCTCATTTATTCATGCGACCGTGTGTTATGAATTCCGCTCTTGGGCTCCCTCCGGTGGTTGTAAGTAGCATTTTTGTGAGTTCTGCTCTTGGGCTCCCTCCTGTGGTTTTTAGTGGTATGGCTGCTTCTTGGATTTAGCTTCAGCAGCTGTTTTCACTGATCGTCTTTCTGGCTCGGCTATATTAGTCTGGCCTTATCCCTCATTCAATGCCAGTTGTCAATTGTTCCTGCCTGGAGTCATTGCTCTTAGGACTTTCCTGACACTCTGACCAGTTCATCTAAGCTAAGTCCTTGCTTGTCCTTTTGCGGTTCACTTGTTGTGGACTTTGTTGTTCAGCACTTTCTTTGTTTTTGTTCTTTTGTCCAGCTTTTCAGTATGGATCTATTCAGCTAAGCTGAAAGCTCTGGGCAGCAGAGTTTGCCCTCCACACCTTTAGTCAGGTGTGGAGATTTTTGCATTTCTCTGCGGTGGACTTTTTCTAGTTTTTATTACTGACCGCACAGCGTTCTGTCCTGTACTATTTCTATCTAGCTAGAAGTGGCCTCCTGTGCTAAATCTGGTTTCATACTACGTATGTCATTTCCTTCTCCTCTCACAGTCATTATTTGTGGGGGGCTAATCTATCCTTTGGGGATTTTCTCTGAGGCAAGATAGTTTTCCTGCTTCTATCTTTAGGGGTAGTTAGCTCTTAGGCTGTGATGAGATGCCTAGGCAGAGTTAGGAGGATTCCACGGCTACTTCTAGTGTTGTGTTGAGCTTAGGGACTGCGGTCAGTATAGTTGCCACCTGCTCAGAGCTAGACGCATGTCGCTCCTTAATCACCAGATCATAACTGTACAACTGGCCAAAAATGAGCTGAATGCATTTCAAAAGAAGGAAGAGAAAAAGAGTTCTGAGCCATTTTTTTTTTCTTTAGTTTGTTTTGTCTTTTTCCTTCCTCTTGATCTCTGGGTGATTCGGGATTTGGATGCAGGCATGGATGTTCAGGGTTTGTTTTCTCGTGTGGATCAGCTTGCTGCAAGAGTACAGAGTATTCAAGATTTTGTGGTTCAGACTCCGGCCTTAGAGCCTAGAATTCCTACTCCGGATTTGTTTTACGGGGATAGATCTAAGTTTTTGAACTTTAAAAATAACTGCAAATTGTTTTTTGCTCTGAAACCCTGTTCCTCTGGTGACCCCATTCAGGAAGTAAAGATAGTTATTTCTCTGCTGCGTGGCGACCCTCAGGACTGGGCATTCTCACTTGAGTCAGGGAATCCGGCATTGCTTAATGTAGATGCATTTTTTCAATCGCTCGGATTATTGTATGACGAACCTAACTCTGTAGAGCATGCTGAGAAAACACTGTTGGCCCTGTGTCAGGGTCAGGAAGGGGCAGAATTATACTGCCAGAAATTTAGAAAATGGTCTGTGCTCACTAAATGGAATGAGGACGCTCTGGCAGCAATTTTCAGAAAGGGTCTTTCTGAAGCCCTTAAAGATGTTATGGTGGGGTTTCCCACGCCTGTTGGTTTGAGCAAATCTATGTCTCTGGCCATTCAGATTGATCGGCGCCTGCGCGAACGCAAAGTGGTGCACCATATGGCAGTGTCCTCTGAGCAAAGTCCTGAGCCCATGCAATGTGATAGGATTTTGACTAGAGCGGAACAGAGGGGATACAGACGTCAGAATGGGCTGTGTTTTTACTGTAGTGATTCTGCTCATGCTATTTCTGATTGCCCTTAGCGTATTAAGAGGATCGCTAGATCTGTTACCATTAGTACTGTGCAGCCTAAGTTTCTCCTGTCTGTGACCCTGATTTGCTCATTGTCATCTTATTCTGTCATGGCATTTGTGGATTCAGGCGCTGCTCTGAACTTAATGGACTTAGAATTCGCTAAGCGCTGTGGTTTTTCTTTGCAGCCTTTGCAGAGTCCCATACCCTTGAGGGGTATTGATGCTACACCATTGGCCAAGAATAAACCTCAGTATTGGACTCAGCTGACTATGTGCATGGCTCCTGCACATCAGGAAGATTGCCGTTTTCTGGTGTTGCATAATTTACATGATGTTGTTGTACTGGGTTTTCCATGGTTACAAGTACACAATCCAGTGCTGGATTGGAAATCAATGTCTGTGACTAGTTGGGGTTGTCAAGGGGTACATAGTGACGTTCCTTTGATGTCAATTTCCTCTTCCCCCTCTTCTGATGATCCTGAATTTTTGTTAGATTTCCAGGATGTATTCGATGAGCCCAAGTCCAGTTCCCTTCCTCCACATAGGGACTGTGATTGTGCTATTGACTTGATTCCTGGCTGTAAGTTCCCTAAGGGTCGACTTTGCAACCTGTCTGTGCCAGAGCATGCCGCCATGCGGAGCTATGTTAAGGAGTCTTTAGAGAAGGGGCATATTCAGCCGTCTTCGTCACCATTGGGAGCGGGATTCTTTTTTGTTGCCAAGAAGGATGGCTCCTTAAGACCCTGTATTGATTATCGCCTTCTTAATAAGATCACGGTCAAATTCCAATACCCTTTACCTTTGCTCTCTGATTTGTTTGCTAGGATTAAGGGGGCTAGTTGGTTTACCAAGATTGACCTTCGAGGGGCATATAATCTTGTTCTTATTAAACAGGGTGACGAATGGAAGACTGCATTTAATACGCCCGAAGGCCATTTTGAATACCTGGTGATGCCTTTCGGGCTTTCTAATGCTCCTTCTGTATTTCAGTCCTTTATGCATGATATTTTCCGCAATTATCTTGACAAATTCTTGATTGTGTATTTGGATGATATTTTGTTTTTTTCCGATGATTGGGAGTCTCATGTGAAGCAGGTCAGGATGGTATTCCAGGTCCTTCGTGATAATGCTCTATTTGTGAAGGGGTCTAAGTGCCTATTTGGAGTTCAGAAGTTCTCTTTTTTGGGGTTTATTTTTTCTCCTTCGTCTATAGAAATGGATCCTGTTAAGGTCCAAGCCATTCATGACTGGATTCAACCCACATCTGTGAAGAGCCTTCAGAAATTTTTGGGCTTTGCTAATTTTTTTCGGCGCTGATATGACTAATTGGTCCTCTGAGGCTGTTGAGACCTTTCAGGAGCTTAAACGCCGATTTACTTCTGCCCCTGTCTTGCGTCAGCCGGATGTTTCTCTTCCTTTTCAGGTTGAGGTTGACGCTTCTGAGATTGGGGCAGGGGCCGTTTTGTCACAGAGGAATTCTGATGGTTCCTTGATGAAGCCATGTGCCTTCTTTTCCCGAAAGTTTTCGCCTGCGGAACGCAATTATGATGTCGGCAATCGGGAGTTGTTGGCTATGAAGTGGGCATTTGAGGAGTGGCGACATTGGCTTGAGGGAGCCAAGCACCGCATTGTGGTCTTGACCGATCATAAGAATTTGATTTACCTTGAGTCGGCCAAGCAGCTGAACCCTAGACAGGCTCGGTGGTCCCTGTTTTTCTCCCGTTTTGATTTTGTGGTCTCATATCTTCCAGGATCTAAGAATGTTAAGGCGGATGCCCTCTCTAGGAGTTTTTTGCCGGATTCTCCTGGAGTCCTTGAGCCGGTTGGCAATCTTAGGGAAGGGGTGATTCTGTCTGCCATCTCCCCTGATTTGTGGCAGGCGCTTCAGGAATTTCAGGCTGATAAGCCTGACCGCTGTCCTGTGGGGAAGCTGTTTGTTCCTGATAGATGGACAAGTAAGGTAATTTCTGAGGTCCATTGTTCTGTGTTGGCCGGTCATCCTGGGATTTTTGGTACCAGAGATTTGGTTGCTAGGTCCTTTTGGTGGCCTTCCTTGTCGCGGGATGTGCGTTCTTTTGTGCAGTCCTGTGGGACTTGTGCCCGGGCTAAGCCTTGCTGTTCCCGCGCTAGTGGGTTGCTTTTGCCTTTGCCCGTCCCGGAGAGGCCTTGGACGCATATTTCCATGGATTTTATTTTGGATCTTCCTGTGTCCCAGAGGATGTCTGTTATCTGGGTGGTTTGTGACCGGTTCTCTAAAATGGTCCATTTGGTACCTTTGCCTAAATTGCCTTCCTCCTCTGATTTGGTTCCATTGTTTTTTCAGCATGTGGTTCGTTTGCATGGCATTCCGGAGAATATTGTGTCTGACAGAGGTTCCCAGTTTGTTTCCAGGTTTTGCCGGGCCTTTTGTGCTAGGATGGGTATTGATTTGTCTTTTTCTTCGGCATTCCATCCTCAGGCAAATGGCCAAACTGAGCGAACTAATCAGACCTTGGAAACCTATTTGAGATGCTTTGTGTCTGCTGATCAGGATGATTGGGTGACTTTCTTGCCGTTGGCCGAGTTTGCCCTTAATAATCGGGCCAGTTCGGCTACTTTGGTTTCGCCTTTCTTTTGTAATTTTGGTTTCCCTCCTCGTTTTTCTTCTGGGCAGGTTGAGCCTTCTGATTGTCCTGGTGTAGATTCTGTGATGGACAGGTTACAGCAGATTTGGACTCATGTGGTAGACAATTTGACGTTGTCCCAGGAAAAGGCTCAGCGTTTTGCTAACCGCCGTCGGTGTGTTGGTCCTCGGCTTCGTGTGGGGGATTTGGTTTTGTTGTCCTCTCGTCATGTTCCTATGAAGGTTTCTTCCCCTAAGTTCAAGCCTTGGTTTATTGGTCCTTATAAGATTTCTGAGATTATCAATCCTGTGTCTTTTCGTTTGGCCCTTCCAGCCTCTTTTGCCATCCACAATGTTTTCCATAGATCTTTGTTGCGGAGATATGTGGTGCCCGTTGTTCAATCTGTTGATCCTCCTGCCCCGGTGTTGGTTGAGGGGGAGTTAGTGTCACGATATGGTATGAAATATCATAAGTAGTTCTCTTGCTAGCCTGCGTGGGCTAAGCCCCCCTTCTTGGAGTAACAGTTTGTAGCTGCCAATTCCTGGCTTTCCTTCTCAGAGAGTGTGGGGGAGTTTTATGGCCGAACGGTATTTACGACCAGGTTAGAATCTTCCACTAGCTAGAACTTAAAAGTGGCTCCAAAAATTCATGAAAGATCCTTTGTTTGGTTTTTGTACGATATTATGCACCATGTTTACGTTAAGAACACGAAAATATATATTCGTATTCCCACTCGGTGTACCTACCCATCCCTTGAAACTCGGGCTTCTAACTCCATCTGGTAAAGAAGTAGGGATTTCTCTGTAAATATGTATCCCAGATAGGACATATTTGATCTCATTAGAATGCCCACGTTAATCTGAGATGAATGATGAGTTTTTTAGGACTCTGACATGTTTTGTAGTGAAGTTATAGAAATTAGAGAGAATAGTTTAAAGTTTAGGCAGAATGTAGAGAGAGGAGGGTCTGGATAAGCCAGCCTTTCTGTGATGTCACAGCCTTAATGTTTTAAGTGTCTGGCAGGCACCGAGGAGTCACTTTCTGCTTGATTTCTTGTCTTCTCCCGGAAGAGCCCTGCTCACGTCCAAATGAGCTGGGACGTATGGGAAAAACTCCACTAGCCTGGTTGCCTGCAATGCGTTGAACATGTGAGTGTTACTTTTCTCATTTAAACCCTGTTTATTTCATAATTACCCTTGTACATATTTGCAATTGTCTCATTTGTAACATCTTTATAAAATATTTTTGATAAAGCACTGCCTAATTTTTCAATGGGATATACTATTATATGTTAGTTCATTCTCCTGTTCTAAACCGTACCCTAAGTCTCTTGAAGAGAATTACGCTACTGTGTTGGGTTAGCTTCGGACCCGTTTAATCGAAGCTGGTGGCAGCATACGTTTTGTACCGGGTAGTTGGGTGGCGTTATAGCGACTGCGGCATTGATAATTATTGATCCTGCCTAAGTGGGAGTAGTTATCGCGTCGCTGCAGCGTGCCCAATAGCCAGTACATAGCAGGCAGCCTTTCCGGCGACTAATTACCCAGGGTGCAGTACCTAATCTGACCTGAGAGTAAGGGGGGCGCTAGAGAGCTGCAAGTGTTAAGTGGAACTGTAAGTGGGATATACATAAATCCCTGCAGTTTGTGGTATATTGAAAGCAGTGGGATACCTAGAATAAGCCCCTGCTGTAAACTAAGAGGTCAATAGCCTTGTGTGTGTTTTTTCATCACATTGTAGCAGTGGAGGGATAACTAAGATAAGCCCCCTGCACATGTGATAGCCGTCTGTTGGCCTCAAGTCACCTCAATCTGTGACGTAGGGGTGACGGTCACGGTGGGAATCCTGACCAATTGGTGACAGCGGTCAGGGGAATCGTGACAGTTGGAATATGTGGTTGAGAAAATTTTGGATTCTCGTTTTTCGAGGTGGAAGCTTCAGTATCTTGTCAAGTGGAAGGGTTATGGCCAGGAGGATAATTCTTGGGTTGTTGCCTCCGATGTTCATGCCGCCGATTTGGTTTGTGCTTTTCATTTGGCTCGTCCTGATCGACCTGGGGGCTCTGGTGAGGGTTCGGTGACCCCTCCTTAAGGGGGGGTAGTGTTGTGAATTCCGCTTTTGGGCTCCCTCCGGTGGTTGTAAGTAGCATTTTTGTGAGTTCTGCTCTTGGGCTCCCTCCTGTGGTTTTTAGTGGTATGGCTGCTTCTTGGATTTAGCTTCAGCAGCTGTTTTCACTGATCGTCTTTCTGGCTCGGCTATATTAGTCTGGCCTTATCCCTCATTCAATGACAGTTGTCAATTGTTCCTGCCTGGAGTCATTGCCCTGCTTGTGCTAAATCTGGTTTCATACTACGTATGTCATTTCCTTCTCCTCTCATAGTCATTATTTGTGGGGGGCTAATCTATCCTTTGGGGATTTTCTCTGAGGCAAGATAGTTTTCCTGCTTCTATCTTTAGGGGTAGTTAGCTCTTAGGCTGTGACGAGATTCCTAGGCAGAGTTAGGAGCATTCCACGGCTACTTCTAGTGTTATGTTGAGCTTAGGGACTGCGGTCAGTATAGTTGCCACCTGCTCAGAGCTAGACGCATGTCGCTCCTTAATCACCAGATCATAACAACCGTGATACTCATTTAGAGCATGTGAGGCAGGTGTTACAGCTACTCAGAGAAAATAAGCTCTATGCAAAACTTGAGAAATGTGTTTTTTCGGTTCAGCAGTTGCCTTTCTTGGGTTATATTGTGTCTGCTTCAGGGTTTAAAATGGACGCCGCTAAGGTGCAAGCGGTGCTGCATTGGGAATGGCCTGATAACCTAAAAGCACTCCAGCGGTTCCTTGGTTTTTCTAATTATTATAGAAAATTTATCAAAGATTTTTTTTACCATTGCTAAACCGCTTACTGACATGACAAAAAAGGGTACCAATTTCTCCGCCTGGCCGGAGGCTGCTGTGTGCGCATTCGAATTTCTGAAGAACAGTTTTGCTTCGGCCCCCATTCTGGTGCAACCAGACGTATCAAAACCATTTACCGTGGAGGTCGATGCGTCTGAGGTTGGAGTGGGGGCGGTGCTTTCACAAGGCGAGTTGCATCCATGCGCCTACTTTTCCAAGAAGCTGTCGTCCGCCGAACGTAACTTCGATATCGTCAACAGGGAGTTGTTGGCTATCAAGTTGGCTTTTGAGGAATGGAGACACTTCTTGGAGGGGGTGGTCCACCAGGTTACAGTTATCACCGACCATAAAAATCTGCTCTATTTAGAGTCAGCCAAGCGTCTGTCCCCCAGGCAGGCTCGCCTTGCATTGTTTTTTACGCGTTTCAACTTTTTTGTCACGTACCGTCCGGGGTCTAAGAACACTAAGGCAGATGCTTTATCCAGGTGTTTTCCGGGGGGAGAACCTCGGGAAGATCCGGTACCCATCCTCCAAAAGGGTGTAGTGGTCTCGGCTCTCACGACAGAGGTTGAGGAGGAGATTGCTGAGGCTCAGGAGGAAGTACCACCAGAGTTTCCTGTTAACAAATCATTTGTACCGATCCATTTTCGCCTAAAGGTGTTGGGTGAGCATCATGATGCTGTTCTGGCTGACCATCCAGGAGTTAGGGGTACCTTGGAGTTGGTGTCGCGTCGGTTTTGGTGGCCCAAAATCCAACAGGACGTGGTCTCGTATGTATCAACATGTACCACGTGTGCTAGGGCTAAGACGCCTCGCTCCCGTCCTGCTGGCTCATTACATCCTCTAGGGGTACCCAGTAGGCCATGGATGGAGATCTCCATGGATTTTATTACAGACCTACCTTCCTCTGCTGGGAACACGGTCATCTTGGTGGTTGTTGATCGGTTCTCAAAGATGTCGCACTTTGTGTCCTTGCCATCGTTGCCTAATGCAAAGACTCTGGCTCAGGCTTTTGTGCAGGAGGTGGTCAGACTTCACGGGGTCCTGTCTGACATAGTGTCTGATAGGGGTACTCAGTTTGTGGCGAAGTTTTGGAAAGCTTTTTGCTCACGGCTGGGGATCAAGTTGTCACATTCTTCGGCGTTTCATCCTCAGTCAAATGGTCAGACCGAGCGTATGAACCAAAATTTGGAGCAGTACTTACGCTGCTTTGTTTCTGACAACCAGAAGGAATGGTCGACGTTCCTTCCTTTGGCTGAGTTTGCCATTAACAATCACCGCCAGGAATTGTCTGGGGAGTCCCCGTTCTTTTGTGTTTACGGGTACCATCCTCAATTTTGTACTCTGCGTCAGGGTGGCTCTGCTGGCGTTCCTGAGGAGGACCAGCTAGGAGCACAACTGTCATCTGTTTGGAGGAGAGTGAAACAGTGCTTGCTGAGCGTGGGTGCTAGGTACAAACGAGTGGCTGACAGTAGACATGTGCCAGGTCCGGACCTGAGTGTGGGTGATTGGGTGTGGTTGTCCACAAAAAACATAAAGCTCAAAGTACCATCCCTGAAATTGGGTCCAAGGTTTATTGGTCCATTTAGGGTCGCCGCCATCATTAACCCAGTAGCCTACCGATTGGAGCTTCCTACTGTATATAAAATACACAACGTGTTTCACAGATCTCTGTTAAAGAAGGTGGTGGTTCCATGGACGCGGCACCGATGCCACCTCCTGTCTTGGTGGAAGGCAATTTGGAGTTTGAAGTCTCCAAGGTGGTTGACTCTCGTATAGTGTGCCGCACATTACAGTACCTTGTACACTGGCGTGGTTATGGGCCAGAGGAGAGGTCTTGGGTACCAGCTTCGGACATACATGCGAACTGGCTGGTCAGTATGTTTCACCGCTGCCATCCGGACAAGCCGGGTCCTATAAGTCGTGAGGGCCCAGGGGTCCCTTGTAGAAGGCGGGGTACTGTCTTGTCGGACGCTATTAACACTAGGGCATCTGACAGACAGCGGTAATTCCACATTTGTCCACTATACGCTCAGTGGCGCCGGCTAGATTTCATCCAGGTTATCCAGGGTTAATCTGGCTGGTAATCTGGTTGGAGGCTGGTCACGCCCGTGGCCTTTAAATAGTCATTCTGGACTTTGGGCGTCGCCAATTATAGCTTGTGTCTTGTGCCTGGTGATCTCGGTCTGGAGTGGTGGTCTAGGAGTTGAAGTATCGTATCTGGTGGTGTATTATCCTTTGTCATATTTCTCCTTCCTATATTTGTGTTTATTTTTGCCCTGTGCACATTATAGTGTTTTCCTGTGTGTCTGCGGCGTGGTGCGTTTTTAGTTTTCCCTGTCTGTACTTTCTGTGTAGGTTGGTGTGTGGTCTTATCACTGTGTGGCGGGTGGAGGTTTCAGCATAGGGCTGAAACAGGAGTTAGGGTCAGGCCTGGTGGCCCAGACAAGCACACCATCAGTGTAAATTCTGGGAGAGGGACAGACAGGGTTTTTGCCTAGTCTGAGGGATATCGCAGGGGCCCGGGTAATCACCTTTAGTCTACCCAATACCCCCGTGACAGCTGCGTAGTCGCAGTGCTCCAGCTCCTGGAAAGAGACATTCAGAAAGCTGAATAGATTGCAGTGAACGTGCAGGAGAGCAAAAGCACAGGAGAGGACATCAGGGGGAGACCAGCCCCGAGCAAAGGAGTTCTGTAATGACAGGCACTGATGTCATCAGCTGACCCCTGGCGATCCGCAATCATCTCACGGGCACGCTAATGGGCAAAGAAAATGATACACACACTTTGGTACGTGTTAAATGGACTGCTCCACACGTGATTGTTAGTAGCAGGTCAGTGAGCCCGCTCCATACACCCGCATCCAACATGCGCCATACATGTACGGCGGATGTCGTGAAGGGGTTAAATTAGTCATATACTTCTTGAAATATGGACCGATTTATTTAGTGCTGATTTTATGGTCTTTACAGAGCAGACTAAAGACACGCCCCTGAGGATCCTGTGAGCCATGTCCTAGTAAAGACCATACAAATTTGGACCAAATAAAAAGGCCCATATCTCTAGAACCATATGTTTAATTTGCCCTTTCCCAACTTCCACCTCCCCCCCAAAGACATGGATTGCACAGAGGAGCAGCGGGAATGAAACAACATGGCCTGTTTTGACCTGTTTACAGATCCCCCTTAAAGAAATTCATGGAAATATTAGGCTAGACCTGGGTCTATGTCTTCTTAGAAGCCAATGGAGAAAGGAGAGATCTCTTCGACTCCTGAAAAAGTTGGTGCTGCAGGAGCCTCCTGGTAAGAAGCACAACTTGATGTTTCAAAACAATTGGCAAGTATGGTTGTGAGGTAATGGTTATGTTATTAGGACTATCTATATTGTAGACATGCTTGTATGGGTTTTTTTAATGGTCTAATAGGATATTCTAAAAATTTGAGGTGAATGAGCTTCCAAATCCCTCTATTCAACTAAACGGGCATCTGGACATCAGAGTTCTGTCTCCAGTAAGTACCAGGCTTACAAACATCCTGGGCCCACGTAATGGCATTTAAGAAAGACTGTTTACCAGGAAGCTTCTGCTTCTCCCAGCAGATTGGCCAACTTTTTGAGTCAAGAAGGTCTTCCTTTTCTTCAGGATCCTCCCGACTTTCGGAAGAGTTAAAAAATATGCTTAAAGATCATCCTTACTAAGACATAAAGATCGGTAGAGCCATTGTGGCACCCCAGGAGTCTGGTTGCCACAATGGCATTGCCTTCCTCATGGGGGGGGTGATGTTACGCCTGGAGGTAAGAAGGAATCCACTTAGCAGGTAACACAAACATACAACACCTTCCTAACTCCAGACCCGAAGGGGGAGCTCTAAACCCGGTTTCAGGATAGCTTCCCTATAAGTTATCGTCTGGAGGCGTGGTTAGTGAGTTCAGTGTGAGACGGTGAAAGGAGAGGAAGCGTGTGAGGAGAGAGAATGGGAGTAGAGCTGTGACTGAGCTCTTCCCGGGATTTAGCAAAAAAGAAACTAGACACCGAAGTCCGTGGTTGCACGGGTACTAAAGGCCCAGCAAGTAGAAACGGAGGGCAGGAGATTGCAGGTCTCCTGGCCCATCTAACACCTGGAGGCTCCACAGCAAGTCAGGAGCCTGGGGCTGCCAGTGAGAAGACAGTGCCCATGCAAGGTTCATGCTGTCAACCATACAGATTAGGAGAAACAGACACTAAGAGGAACTTGTGTAAAGCTTCAGGCAGCAAGGGACAGAGAGCACAGTGCAAAAGGAAGGCTTCTGAACCCACCTGGCTAGGTGGATCCCAAGATGCTTCCAGGCTGCCCGGACCCCATCAACACCTGTAACCTGTGCCCTGGACTGCACCTTCAATTTCATCAGTAAAAGGTAAAGGTAACTGCAGTACCTGTGATTGTAGATTGTACACTTGCGAGCAGGGACCTTACTCCTAATGTCACTGTTTAAATTGTCTTAACTTGTATTGAATTTATTGTCTGCACATATCCCCGCTTAATTGTAAAGTGCTGTGGAACATGTTGGCGCTATATAAATAAAAATTATTATTATTATTACCTGTGTCCTCCAATTATTTTCTGCACCCTCAGTCCTGCACCCCACCATCTATCATCCCTTACCAACTGCACCAGTAAACCTGGGGACTAAGCTCTACCTGTGGGGAGCTATACCAACTCTGCTGCAACACCATCCGCCTCAGTGGTCCCCTTTAAGCAGCGTCAGCCATCTCTGGCCGAGTACCACAGGTGGCATCACGAACATTTCTCCATAGACTTTATTTGCCACTACACTTCATCCCCTTTAATTTGACGCCCAGGGCCATGGACCGGGTCACCGTTGCCGTGACTTCCCCTTTTATTGCCACCGGACCCGGCCCGAGTACCCCACAGTCCTAGTGGGTGCTCCACCATAGTCATGCCATTTTTTAAAATGGTCTTGCAGAGATTCCAAAATGTGGGGCGAATACACTGCCTTTTTACAAACACAGTCCACGCCCCCTATTTTTCACCACCCAAAAATGTTCATCTAGAACCTAAACTCCGGGACTGAGTCTGATAGCAAAGAATCTGGGTGACATGCACAGGAAACTTTGCTTAATAGGAGGGTACAGGAGGCTTCTGTAGCAACCAGGAGAATTTTAAACTCTTCAGGAAGGTTTCACCTTACCGACGCGGCCTCTTGGGCTGTCCAGTAGAATTGGCAAGTACTGTATACTCATAGATGCTAATAGATAATTAATTCTTACCTTTCAAAGAATTTCGATAAGGACTCTAATTTTTTACTATGTGGCTGTCATCCATTCTCAGGCAGACACATAAAGCATAATCAACTACTAACTATGTCTTTATAACAATATCTGCATAAACTCATTGATAGTCTTCACCATTGCTATACACTCCCTGACAGAAGTTATGTCGCTTATCCATGTTATGTAAATAAAAGCTTATAACCTGATATTAAATTCATCCATTGGTTGTACAGATTATTCTTTTGAAAGCTGAAACCCTCCGAAATGTGGTTTAGGTTAAGAAAATAAATTGGCATCAATGCAGAAATATTGATCAGTTAATGGACACAGAATGGTCAGATTTTGTCGCCTAGTCATATAATGCACCCAATCCTAGTTTACATCCTCACCTGTGCTCAGTAAATGATCGGTTAATTAGTGTGTGTGTATAAAAAGAAACCCAGCACCCCAGACCTTCATTTGAACTACAACTTGAGCTCTGACAACATGCCAAAAATCCCCTCTGTGACCATAGCCTGGATTATCAAGAGGCTGAAGACCAGATCGACTGCAGAGGTGGCTGGCACCTTTAATGTGTCTCAGCGTCAAGTACAAAGAATTAAAAAAAAATTTGAAGAGACTGGAGATGTGTTTGACAAGCCCAGGTCCGGCAGACCCCGCAAGACAACTGCTCAGGGGGAACGTTTGTTGGTTAGAAAATCCAAAGCAAGCCCCTCTTTCACTGCAGCAGAGCTCCAACAGACCTGGTCACTTCAAGTCCCTGTGTCAACTAGAACAGTTTGTAGGATTCTGTCTTGAAATGGCCTCCATGGTCAAATCAGTGCCCACAAAGCAGCACTAAACAAAAGGCAAAGAAAAAAACGTGTGGCATTTGTAAAGTCCCACAGCCTGCTAAACAGATGGACGCTGGAAAAGTGGCAGAAGGTGGATTTCTCTGGTGAATCTTCAGTAGAATTACACAACAGCCCCCGCAAATACTGCAGGAGACCTACTGGAGCCCGTATGGATCCAAAATCCACCTAGAAAACAGTTACATTTGGTGGTGGAAAGATCATGGTCTGGGGTTACATTCAGTATGGGGTGTGCGAAACATTTGCATGGTGGAAGGCAATATCAATAGCCTAAAATATCAAGAAGTATTAGCTACCTCTTATATTCCAAATCATAAAGGGGTCAAATTCTGCAGCAGGATGGTGCTCCATCTCATACATCCAGCTCTACAACAAAGTTCCTCCAGGCAAGAAAGATCAAGGTGCTCAAGGACTGGCCAGCCCAGCCACCAGACATGAACATCATTGAGCATGTTTGGGGTAGGATGAAAGAGGAAGCTTGGAAGACAAAACCAAAGAATCTAGATGAACTCTGGGAGGCATATGAGACTGCACTCTTTGCTATTCCCGATGACTTCATTAATAAATTGTATAAATCATTGTTGAACCGCATGGATGCAGTCCTTCAAGCTCATGGATGTCACACAAAATATTAAATATGACTCTAATAGCACCACAACTTCATTCACCAATGTTATGCAACATATATTTGTATTTTAAGTCAATTATTTGTTTGAATATCACATTACTTTCTGTGGGCAACAAAACTTTTGTCTTGCCAAAATCTGACCATTCTGTGTCCATTAACTGATCAATATTTCTGCATTGATGCCAATTTATTTTCTTAACCTAAACCACATTTCGGAGGGTTTCAGCTTTCAAAAGAATAATTTATACATAACTTCTGTCAGGGAGTGTATGGATTTTCAACAAATTCAGTATTTTGTTTTCCAGGGGGTTGCTGGGCAGCATCGTATTCTCCCCTCTACACTTGGAATATATGCATGTTTGTGGAGGGTTTGGAATTAATATCTGTTGGGTAATAGGTATTGACTGTGTATGGCCTCTTAAAAGGGTTATTGTCATCTTTAAAAATGCAATTTACTGTTTCTTAAAATTTGCATTATTGTCGGGATATTTACACTTTTTCTTTTTTGTTTAAAGCTTGTTGCCTCAGTGTCCGACCACCACTGCTGTCCAACAGGGGTGGCCAAATGAGCATGGTTCTTAAAAACTCTTTTCTATTAAGCTTGTAAGCATGGCTTTGAAGCTGGCTAGCATTGCTGGAGCACACAGTTTTGTTCTATTCCCGGCCAGATTTAATGCAGTGCCTATAAGGCTACTTTCACACTAGCGTTGTGTGATGTACGTCGCAATGCGTCGTTTTGGAGAAAAAATGCATCCTGCAAAGTTGCCCGCATTAGCCGACGCATTGCGACCTATGGCCACACATCGCATCCGTCGTGCGACAGATGCGTCATGTTTTGGCGGACCATCGGCACAAAAAAAGTTGCATGTAACTTTTTTTATGCATCGTGTCCGCCATTTCCGACTGCACATGCGCGGCCGGAACTCCGTCCCCTCCTCCCCGGACCTTACAATGGGGCAGCAGATGCGTTGTAAAACTGCATCCGCTGCCCTCGTTGTTTGCGTCGGTACGTCGGGCCGACACATGGCGACGGCCCCTTACTGACACTAGTGTGAAAGTAGCCTAAGTTAGACAGCAGCGGTGGTCGGTCTCCTAGGTAAGGAGTTGTAAACAACAAAAAAGTGTCGATATCTCAAGAACAGCTGCAAATTAGAATAAGCATTAAAATGTAAAAGTGCTTATTTTTGCAAGCTCTAACCAACATCAGTCACATATAAATATGTGAATAATAACCCTTTAAGAAATACTACACTTTTATTCAATGTCTCCGGTATATGAGATTGAGAACTTGTTTAGACACTTTTCTACCCAAAGTACATGGCTCCCTCATGATGTTCCTATTGAGAGTGTTTCAATGGTGAAACACTCTTGAAGCTCTATATTGTTCTAAGGATTGGGAATTTTTCCTTGGTCTTGATTTAATACATTATTTTGTTGTTTACATTGACTTTTTGGACAATTGTCTGTAATTCATGGTTAATTCTACAGTTGTATAGGATCTCTTTGAGACGCCTTCAGGTCTTGCAAGTCCTTCTTTGCCACAATTTTGCTAGAGGCCATAGTTCATGTCTTTGTCTACTTGAAATTCCAGTAGAAATGGTTTAAAAAATCTCATCAGTGGAAGATGGGGTCAAAACTGCTGCAAAAATGTCCAATGTCATAACAGCACCCCATTTCTTAGTGAAGAAAGTTCAATGAGAAGACACTAAGGAAGAAATGAGGAGAAGAGAACAGTTTTGACTTTATATCTATCTTTTCTAACTGTTCCAAATTTGCCAGAACCATCTTGAAATTTCAGATACAGTCCTGGCAGATATGAGGCAAATGTAAGAAGATTTTACGTAGAATATGCCCAAAATGGGCATTTTTCAGCAGCCATTCCAAGGCGGGATGAAAACATTACAATTCCCACAGCAATGTTGGTATCATAAGAAAAATTCCAAAAATAACACAAATACTCCAGTTTAATAACTGATACTGTATTGAATAGTTAGCCAGATCAACCAACAAAATAAACAAGATTTTGCTGCCAAGTTACCAAAAAATACCACAATTCACACACCAAAAATATCTTAGAAACATACTCATATAAGGAAAAAAACAAAAGGGGAAGGAGTATGAAGAGTTGAATATACACATAAATTTATTGAAAAAAAGCAGGCAGTCCCCAACTTTCCTTATAAATAGTCTCTTGTAAGACCCATCCTAGAGGGGGTGAAGTGGGCAAGGCTTCTTCAGTGCTTTACGTTGTGGATTGCAGTGCTAGCCGGTCTTTGACTTCATGTAGCCAACCTACACGTGTCGACTCATTATTGTCTTTTTTCTTTCAATAAAGTCTATACACAGATTCATTCTCGTCTTGTCGAACATTGAATGTTTTCAAAAATTCGTCAAGCTTTTGTAAAAAAAAAGTGCACATCCTCTTGGCAGAACTCTTGCTGGACCAGCTCGAGTTATGGATGCAAATATTTACCACGGATGACATGGTCTGAATGGAATAATTGTGTTTCCAACAAGTCTCAAGGATCACTCGGACCAAGATTTGATAATCTTCAGGAACATGACTTGTTTCTTGTTTTTTGTTAATATAATGAAACCCATCAATTGGGTCTTAAAATTTTGATCAATGTTTGATTTGCGATTTGTTGCAGAAACCATAATTCTTCAGAAATAGCAGTGTTTGTCCAACTTTTCTACCAATTTTGATCATCCAGTTTTTGGCTCCGAGGTCTTCTGGAATTCTTGGCCAAAGTGGATGGTGGAAAGCAAACTGGTTTATTAGACATTTGAAGTCCAAGGATTTCAGAAGAACCTTGTTACTGCATAGGCATGTAAGGCCAATTAAAGCTGGACCCAGACAAGAGCATGTCTCGGATTAAAGTCTCAATGGGCGTCTTTCCAACAAGACGCACAAAGAAGAGTTGTTCTATCACTGGTGCCGATACAATGCGCAATGATGGTAGGCGCAGTAGAAGACGACCAAACCGGGTTGGCTGAGTAGGGTACTGGTTTCGGACATACTCTTCTAGGGCACACTGGGACTTCTCCTGAATGTTTTCCACGTGTCCAATATCGGACAATCCCACCGCATCTACAAAACAATAGGACATGAATTAGATATCACGAAGACTTCCAACATAGATATCTAAGAACACAACAGTCTTTCAAGATAAAAGCTAAAAAGCATTCAATCACTAAGTGTACCAGTTTGGCAACTGGGAGCACCAGTAATAAGGTTCAATGATAATGTAACAATTTTATTTCAATGTCCCACCACTAAATTTGCGGATCGCTTTGCATGAATTGCCTAAACTGGTGTAGAAAGTTGCATCAAACAGAGAAGGATCACACTATATGAGGCTTTACCATAATGCTATCCAGATATCATATTACATGGTATAGCACAGTAAATCTTGAGAGAATATCAGAGCCTGCATAAAAGCTGAGGCAGGGAATACAGCAGCCAATTTGTGGTCTACCTGGATAGTGTGAGGATGTCACAGTTCACAGCTTAACCATAGATAGGGAGGAGAGGCATAAAACACTGAAGAAACAGTATAGATAGTGTTTGGAAGCAGTGAAGATTAGTGCGTGAGCAAAGAGAATATTGTCATATACACAGTTTTGAGGGCAATTGGAAGGTTTGGAGTATTATCAATTCCCAGCAAATCATTTTGCTGCAAATCAAATTTCCTATGAAAATTCAACGTATGTCAAAAGCTTTGCTCATCTCTATTCACCACTCCTCTCAAAATATGATCTCTGTCACCAGGACCCATTCTTGACACTTCTGATTAACAGCTGAATTTGCCAGGAAAACCGACTTTAGTGGGGGTAACTGTATTATATGATGACCAATCAGATGATTGGTCATCCATGTAATGGAATGATGGTCAAGTCTTGGGACCTACATCGATAACATTTTTATCCCCTGGCTTTTGTATATGAGGTGTTGTCATGAGACACCCCCTTTCATTCTGCAAGGCATATACTAATTGGCACCAAATTATATAATACATTCAGCTCAGTGCAGTATAAGCCTCCTAAAAAGCTTCCTTGACCTTAGCCTGGTCTAGTTTCGATAACTCATCAATTTGTACTTGCTAGACATAAAGTACCCCCTTGATCACCAGTGATCAGCTGTAATCTTTGACAGTGTTAAATTTCCCGATAGCACCGCCACTGGATAAATGAATTATTACACTGCGTTCATTCAAACAAATGGAAATTCTGTGTAATGTAGGACAGGACAGGTCTACTGGTGCTCGAGCCACCCTTTGTTACCATCTTCTACAATGGTAAAAGAACGAGGATCCTAGAAATCAACATTCGAAATTTAGCTATTGATTGATGTGGACGTCTGAGCTTTGCCTTCGGTGAACAGCATACAATGTGGTTAATGATTTGCTGGTGGTGGGATCACAGACTAATCTACGAGTGTTAAACTGCCTCATTTTCATCCATGTTAGTAACAGCTTCACTCCAAAGTCAATGTCCTATGTGGTATTTTACAGCTTGGCACTGCTCAGTTCACACAGTCCGCACAGAGGGAGCAATGTCCTTGGGATAAAGATTACTGCATTAGTCAGCTTTCGTGGGAAGGAATGCATTACACCCTTGCATGTGTTAAAAATGGCCTATGGTATAGCAGGCATAATTATTAACACACTCGGGTGATACCGTGCATCACGTGTCCATTAACTGACTGCTGACCCCATTAATGGCTTCAGAAACTGCACACGGAACTGGCTGCGTTGACAGATGTCGGGGCCGTCGCTCGCAAATAAGAGCTTCCCCATTATTGGTGTTGATTGAGAGATAGAAATTACCAGGGGTTCAAGCGCTCCCTGTCTATAAGATGACAGGGTGCCTTATATATCGTGGAGAGCGCCTCAGGACTAACACCTTAACTCACCACAGATGATTGGGCCTACCAGACGACCTTCATCTAAAGCCAGGAGAAGAAAACTTTTATGATTTCCCTTTCGGACCTAATGGTTTCCATTGAATCGACCCAGCTGGTATATCGATGTTACATTCCTTTACATGATGTTACAACCTTTAAGAAAAGTCAATATGTAAATTAACTCTTCTTAGAGTGAATGTAGCATATAAAGATGACCTATTTTTAAAATAGTTTTTTGTGTTTATTGGTTTTTTTTTAAAGTTCTTGGCATTTTTTTTTATTTTCACGATCTATATAAATAAACTCAATTAAAAGTTTTGTAATTTTCATATTGGTCACTAGAGGACTCATACATTCTGTCCTTTAAGGAAGAGTTTTCAGCAGCCTCCTTATCATCAAAGGCAGGATAACAATGACTGATAACAGCTCTAGTAGATACCATACAGTAGATAACGCTGGATCCATAATACGTGATGTCACAGCTCACTTCCTCCTCCTCTACAATGTCTGATAACACCTCTATATACAGCTGATAGCACAGTATGCACCATTAGGTAATAGGTAATATCACAGCTCACCGCCTTCGTATACTGTACAATGACTGATAACATCTCTATATACAGGAGATAACAAAGGATCCGTCATTCACAATAGGTGATGTCACAGCTCACATCCTCCTTCTGTACAATGACTGATAACACCTCTATCCAGCTGATAACACAAGAGCCACCAATCATGTGATACATGATACATGATGTCACAGCTCATCTTCTCCTCCTGTACAATGACAAGTCACACCTCTACATACAGTAGATAACAAAGGATCCATCATTCACAATATGTGATGTCACAGCTCTCCTGCTCCCCCTACCTTCACAATGACTTTTGCACATGCTCATTAGATGCTTCCATATATAAGATGGGAGCGGAGTCTGTTCATTGTTGCTAATGAACATGTGAATTTAAAAAAAAACAAACAAACAGATAGTTAAGTCTAAAAGAGCCACTGATTCAATACAGATAATGAAAGCTAATTCACATTTTTATATATCCGTGAAAGTTTATGTAGATACGCAGTTGGTCGGTTGATGGAGAGTTTCACAATCTCAAAACAGGTTTTTTAGGGTCAACCCATTCCCCCCAAATAGATCCAATTCTGGAAGTGTCTAGGAACACCTACTACACTTGTCCATCTTTTGATTATAGCTAAGAGGACAGCAGGTTTTTGTACTGAAGCTGGGGATATAGATTACAGAAAATGTAAAAATATATCAATTTCGAAGGGTCCGGACATCTTTTCCTAAGAGCAAATGTCAGGGAAAGAAGAATCAGACTATTGGATTTCAACTGCCCTAACTTTTGGTTTTCGGGTAGACAGGCCAAGATCAAAAAGTGATAAGCATTTGGCCAACAGTTACCTTTTGTCTATGGCCAGCCTATAACCAGTCAATGGGATCATGCAACACAAGGGTGAAGATTCAGGGTTATCTTCAATTCAGCCAACCAAAAATATATACTTTTACATGTAGTTGTTTAGATGTTTCCTCTTGTAAAATAAAAATGCATTAACCTCCTACAGACTGCAAGGTCACTTTTCAAAAATATCTTTTAGATAGGTCTCATCTAAAAAATTTTAAATAGGTCAACCACTTTTTTTTATTGTTGGTTCAGTTTGGCTGGCTGAATTGTCCCAAAAATTGTGAAGTCTCGGGATTGCAACATATCCAATTTTTATGTTCCATGGGAGATGAGCCAAGGATTTACTCTACTTCTCACGTGTATGACAGAGTAGAAGTGTTTGGAGGATTGAAGGACATTCAACCAAGCAAGCATATGAATGTGGCCACTCTTCTGATAGAAGAAGCATAGAAAGCTCTCGACCCTGCATCTTTTCTGACTGACGCTATCTACTACTTTTTGTAAAATGGTAATTTTTTAGGCGACGCACAAGAATTGAATCGAATTGCAAATTCTGTGAATTTCTTAAAATTTCACACAAATTTAAATTTTGATTTCATTTATTGGCTCTTCTGTAAAGTCCTGAGCTAGTATCTACAGGAATTTATCTAAAAGTCATAATCAGGTGAAGTAAATGCACCCCTTATTTTTTTGGAAACCTAGCATACGTAAGGTCCCATAGGGAAGTTCAACCTAATTCATCTATGGGTGTAACTATGGACTAATCTTTCCCTTAAGATAAGAATTCCTGTAGAAACCGAAGTGCGGGGTCAGAAGAAATATCAATTTGACTACTTATGTAAATGGAAGCTTCAAAAACATAAAAAAATAATTTTTTGCAAAGAATTGTGAGGTTTATTTGGTTGAGGAAGGGTTAACAAAAATGGTGTACGGCTGAGTTATGCCTGCAATGGGCAGCATTTAGACCAGTCTCTGGCACTTGTGTCAGGGTAGCAGGTGGGCACGGCTGATTTAGCAGGGACACCCATCAAGTGTCTCAGTTAAGATCATTGGGATCTCTGAAGGTCAACTTGAAATGTCACTGGATGGCCTCTGTATGGCTGCCTGACATTATCCATCTGACCTGGCAGGCACCCCTCCTGCATACAATAAATCATTCACACTGATTGTTACCCATGCGGTACAGCATCAGTAACCGAGATTGGTGACAACATAACACAGGAGACTTGCGCTCACACTGACATCAACCTTCATGGCTTTGAAAATGTCTGTTCCCGAGATCTCCCGTATGTATTACAGGCCCCACATTCCATAGAGGCAGCCTTTATATACAGTGCTGGGTAATTTACTGCAACCCATAAGTGTTGAGAACAATATTTGCTCTAGGCTTTGAAAGGTTACAAACAGGACAAACATCTTACGAGCCTTCTTCACCATCACAGTTGTCACCAACTGTTCTCTTGCCTCCTACAATGCATTGAGTGCGGCCTCCAAGAAATACCAGGGTCAGTTCAGCTTTAAGAACCTTTTAACCCATATAGTCAAAGAATCACACATGACCTTAAACAGCCAATCAGATACTTGAAACTGTCAATGATGAAAGGTGGCAGCTGATTGGTTGAGCAATGACAAAAATCCCAACAGTATGGTCCAACAACAAAGGGGGCCCATGTGCACTCAGACACAAGGTGCAGTAATAATAATAATTTTATTTATATAGCGCCAACATATTCCGCAGCACTTTACATTTTAGAGGGGACTTGTAAGCAATTAAAGAAGCACTCCTCCCATCAAAAGTTTTATTCCTTTCTAGCCAGTTAGTTGAAGTGGGATATGATTTCAGCAGGGAAAAGAGACTTCCTGTTTCTACATAGATCAGAGAAAAGAGAATAATTAAAGTGGTTTTCCACTATTAGGAAAACCCCTTCTTCATTTAGATGCTTGGCACTGATAAAGTAATAAAGCTTATATTCACTTCCAGTGCTGGCACCATTCCAGCGGTGTCGGCTCTCGCGTCCCTAGGGATCTCGTGCAGTTGTTATGACACGTGGTGCCCGGCGCCCAATCAGCGCTGGCGTCACAGTCCCTGCATTCGGATGTGTTGAACATTAAGAGGAAGTCACAGATCCTCTTGATGTTCAATACGTCTGAAGGCGAGGACAGTGACACCAGCGCTGATTGGGCGCCGGGCACCACGTGTCACAACACCGCAGGAAAGCCCTGGGACCGCGAGTGCTGACACCACTGAGATGCTGCCGGCACGAGAAGTGACTATAAGCTTTATTACTTTATCACTACCAAGCATGTAAATGAAGAAGAGGTTGTCCTAGTACTGAAAAACCCCTTTAACTGGGTAGAAAGGCAAAAAGAGCAATTGTAAGTACACAGTGCTATATAATATGATGATTGGAATATACTAAGAGGATAAAAATTTTGATGGGAAAAGGAGAAGGAGGAGAGGAGGAGGAGGGCTTCATTAATATGGCTATTGCAACCAGGCATTAGTTGTCACATTTCTGTGGCATGACATCACTGTGTGCATTATTCTTTTATGGTGACATCGCTTTTTGTATACTTTCTGTTCTGAAAGCTGTAATGACACTGATAAGATCACGCCTGAACTGTGGGACTACTGTTATATCACTGTGTGCATTATTCCTGTACTGTAACATCACTGTGTGCATCAGTGGCGTATCCAGGGGGAGGCAGCCGGGGCATTTGCCCCAAGCGCAGCCGACAAGGAGGCGCCAGCGGGCCACCTGATGTGGCGGTTCAAGGAGGAGGCTCCCCGTCAACGGAATTCTGCCGCCCCCACACTGAGATTCTTCCATTCTCTGAGCCGGCTGTCAAAGATGTACTAGCGTCTTCAGGCGCTAGTACCCTTGATCTATGCCCTGACCGCCGCTGGCACTTCCGCATCAGTGAAGCACCAGCAGCGTGATCAGGTCACATGATCACGCTGCTGACGTCACTCGCCAGCTCTTCACAGTCAGCCTTGCGGTTTGTGGTAAGTGCTCCAGCTCCAGATGGCTGGTAATGGAGGCTGGAGCTAAAGACACTGAAGGCTTAATGTTGGAAATTTAAGGGGCCTAGTAAGTACCCGGCTAGGAAGGGATGGTTGTGCTCAGCGGGGACGCTATTTGGCAGCAGACATCACACAAGGATAGGGAGAGAGCAGGGCAGGGAGAGTAAATTGACTGTGTGAGGACTGAAGCAAGGCCAGGGGGCTGGATGGGTGCAATGTCCTGATTTCTGCCCCCATAATGTGCTCAGATTTCTTCTGCCCCCCCTAATGTCCTGATTTCTGCCCCCATCCCCCCCCCCCCCATATGTTCCTCAGATTTCTCCACCACATGCAACTGCAGCGGGGAAGGGGGGAGGGGGCTGGGGGCAGAAATCAGGACATTATGGGGGCAGAAATCTGAGCACATTATGGGGGCAGAAATCAGGACATTATGGGGGCAGAAATCTGAGCACATTATGGGGGCAGAAATCAGGACATTATGGAGGCAGAAATCTGAGGACATTATAGGGGGCAGAAATCTGAGGACTGTACCTTGGCTTGGTCAAATAGAGTTTCAATAGAGTGAAGATTCAAATGGAAGGGGGGGAGGGGGAGGCGCCAAATTGATCCTTTGCCCCTGGTGCAGGAAAAGCTAGATACACATCTGGTGTGCATTATCCTTGTACTGCCTTCTCACTCTGTGTACTATCACTTTACTATGACATCATTGTGCACATTATTATTGTATTGAGACATCACTTTGTACAGTATCCCAATATTTTGACATCACTGTGTGCATTACGGTACATCTGTACTGTAACATAATTGGGTACATCATCCCTGTACTGTGACATCAGTGTGTACATCATCCCTGTACTGTGTAGTAGATTGTAAGCTTTTATGAGCACGGTCGTAATTATTATGCATTAATTATTGTATTATCTTTAACGTTGTTACTTATGACTTGTATATGAATTGTTGAATTGTAAATGTTGGCGCTATATAAATAAAGATTATTATTACTGTGACATCACTGTATATTTTATCCCTGTACTGTGACATCACTGTGTTTATTATCCCCGTATTGTGACATCATTTTGTGCATTATCCCTTCACTGTGACATCACTGTGTACATTATCTCCTTACTGTGACAACCCTCTGTACATCATCACTGTACTGTGACATCACTGGATATATCATCCCTCTATCATGACATCACTGTTTATTATTTTAATGCTGTGACATCACTATGTCCATTATCCCTCTACTATGACATGATTGTGCTTATTACCCTTGTACTGTGACATCACTGTTTACACCATCCCTGCAATGTGACATCATTGGGTACATCATCCCTGTACTATGACATCACTGGGTACATCATCCCGCTATCATGACATCACTGATATGAATGCTATGTCCATTATCCCTCTACTATGACATTATTATACTTATTAACCCTGTACTGTGACATCACTGTGTACATGTTCTCTGTACGGTGACACCACTGTCTACACTATCCCTGTATTGTTAAATCACTGTGTGCATTATCCATGTTCTGAGACATGGCCGTATACCTACTAGCTGCACTGTTACATCACTGTGCGCATTATTTCTGTACTGTAACATGACTGTGTACATCATCCCTGTACTGTGACATCACTTGTACATTTTCTCTGTGTTCTCTAACATCACTGTGCTTGTTGTGCCTGTACCGTGACAACACTGTTTTTGCCAGTACCTTTGTGCATTATCCCAGGTTTTGTGAGATTACTGTGCATAAGGCAAAGCAAAATAATCATAAACTTATTGTTCTGAACTTGTTGATGGACGTCATGCGATGTAGATCCCTATTTCAAGTTTGCTATGGGGTCCTACGGTAACTTTTTGACTGCTAATTGATTATATCCATGATGGGTAGATATATTGTTTAATAAATAATGTAAATTTAGGTATTCACTCTGAATTTTTATTTATAGTTCCACAGTCAGTGGTTTCATTCACATGCGCAGTTTTGTGCCTAAAAAAAGAAAAAACAAAAGAAAAAATAAACATAATAGAATATCAGTTGGATGGGGATCGAGCCCCCTGGGACTTGCATTAGTCCCCAAACCCAAAATGTAACCCCTAACAATAAATTAACCCCTTCCCGACCTTTGACGCCACGTAGGCGTCATGAAAGTCGGTGCCATTCCGACCCATGACGCCTATGCGGCGTCATGGAAAGATCGCGTCCCTGCAGATCGGGTGAAAGGGTTAACTCCCATTTCACCCGATCTGCAGGGACAGGGGGAGTGGTAGTTTAGCCCAGGGGGGGTGGCTTCACCCCTTCGTGGCTACGATCGCTCTGATTGGCTGTTGAAAGTGAAACTGCCAATCAGAGCGATTTGTAATATTTCACCCATTATAACGGGTGAAATATTACAATCCAGCCATGGCCGATGCTGAAATATCATCGGCCATGGCTGGAAATACTAGTGTGCCCCCACCCCACCCCTCCGATCGCCCCCCCAGCCCTCCGATCTGGCCGGTACACTGCTCCGGCTCCCCTCCGTCCAGTGCTCCGCTCCCCCCCGTGCTCTTGTCCGCTCCCCCCGTGCTCCAATCACCCCCCCATGCTCCAATCACCCCCCCTGCACTCCGATCCACCCCCCCCGGTGCTCCGTTCCACCCCCCCGTGCTCCATTCCAGCCCCCCCGTGCTCCGTTCCACCCCCCCGTGCTCCATTCCAGCCCCCCCGTGCTCCGTTCCACGCCCCCCGTGCTCCGTTCCACCCCTCCCGCACTCCGATTCCCCCCCCCGTGCTCCGATCCCCCCCCCCGTGGTCCCCCCCCACCCCATCATACTTACCGATCCAGCCGGGGTCCCGTCCGTCTTCTCCCTGGGCGCCGCCATCTTCCAAAATGGCGGGCGCATGCGCAGTGCGCCCGCCGAATCTGCCGGCCGGCAGATTCGTTCCAAAGTGCATTTTGATCACTGAGATATAATCTATCTCAGTGATCAAAATAAAAAAAATAATAAATGACCCCCCCCCTTTGTCACCCCCATAGGTAGGGACAATAAAAAAATAAAGAAATTTTTTTTTTCCACTAATGTTAGAATAGGGTTAGGGTTAGGGTTAGGGGTAGGGTTAGGGGTAGGGTTAGGGGTAGGGCTAGGGGTAGGGTTAGGGCTAGGGGTAGGGGTAGGGGTAGGGTTAGGGTTAGGGCTAGGGGTAGGGGTAGGGTTAGGGCTAGGGTTAGGGTTTCGGTATGTGCACACGTATTCTGGTCCTCTGCGGATTTTTCCGCTGCGGATTTGATAAATCCGCAGTGCTAAACCGCTGCGGATTTATGGCGGATTTACCGCGGTTTTTCTGCGCATTTCACTGCGGTTTTACAACTGCGATTTTCTATTTGAGCAGTTGTAAAACCGCTGTGGAATCCGCACAAAGAAGTGACATGCTGCGGAATGTAAACCGCTGCGTTTCCGTGCAGTTTTTCCGCAGCATGGGCACAGCGATTTTTGTTTCCCGTAGGTTTACAGTGAACTGTAAACTCATGGGAAACTGCTGCGGATCCGCAGCGTTTTCCGCAGCGTGTGCACATACCTTTAGAATTAGGCTATGTGCACACGGTGCGGATTTGGCTGCGGATTCGCAGCAGTGTTCCATCAGGTTTACAGTACCATGTAAACATATGGAAACCAAATCCGCTGTGCCCATGGTGCAGAAAATACCACGCGGAAACGCTGCGTTGTATTTTCCGCAGCATGTCAATTCTTTGTGCGGATTCCGCAGCGTTTTACACCTGTTCCTCAATAGGAATCCGCAGGTGAAATCCGCACAAAAAACACTGGAAATCCGCGGAAAATCCGCAGGTAAAACGCAGTGCCTTTTACCCGCGGATTTTTCAAAAATGGTGCGAAAATATCTCACACGAATCCGCAACGTGGGCACATAGCCTTAGGGTTAGGGTTGGAATTAGGGTTGTGGTTATGGTTAGGGGTGTGTTGGGGTTAGGGTTGTGGTTAGGGGTGTGTTGCGGTTAGGGTTGTGTTTAGGGTTATGGCTACAGTTGGGATTAGGGTTAGGGGTGTGTTGGGGTTAGTGTTGGAGGTAGAATTGAGGGGTTACCACTGTTTAGGCACATCAGGGGTCTCCAAACGCAACATGGCGCCACCATTGATTCCAGCCAATCTCGTATTCAAAAAGTCAAATGGTGCTCCCTCACTTCCGAGCCCTGACGTGTGCCCAAACAGTGGTTTACCCCCACATATGGGGTACCAGCATACTCAGGACAAACTGCGCAACAATTACTGGGGTCCAATTTCTCCTGTTACCCTTGTGAATCAAAAAAAATGCTTGCTAAAACATAATTTTTGAGGAAAGAAAAATGATTTTTTATTTTCACGGCTCTGCGTTGTAAACGTCTGTGAAGCACTTGGGGGTTCAAAGTGCTCACCACATATCTAGATAAGTTCCTTGGGGGGTCTAATTTCTAAAATGGGGTCACTTGTGGGGGTTTCTACTGTTTAGGCACACCAGGGGCTCTGCAAACGCAACGTGACACCCGCAGACCATTCCATCAAAGTCTGCATTTCAAAAGTCACTACTTCCCTTCTGAGCCCCGACGTGTGCCCAAACAGTGGTTTACCCCCACTCATGGGGTATCAGCGTACTCAGGAGAAACTGGACAACAACTTTTGGGGTCCAATTTCTCCTGTAACCCTTGGGAAAATAAAAAATTCTGGGCTAAATAATTATTTTTGAGGAAAGAAAACGTATTTATTATTTTCACGGCTCTGCATTATAAACTTCTATGAAGCACTTGGGGGTTCAAAGTGCTCACCACACATCTAGATAAGTTCCTTTCGGGGTCTAGTTTCCAAAATGGGGTCACTTGTGGGGGGTTTCTACTGTTTAGGCACATCAGGGGCTCTGCAAACGCAACGTGACGCCCGCAGAGCATTCCATCAAAGTCTGCATTTCAAAACGTCACTACTTCAATTCCAAGCCCCGGCATGTGCCCAAACAGTAGTTTACCCCCACATATGGGGTATCACCATACTCAGGAGAAACTGGACAACAAATATTGGGGTCAAACTTCTCCTGTTACCCTTGGGAAAATTAAAAAATTCTGGGCTAAATAATTATTTTTGAGGAAAGAAAACGTATTTATTATTTTCACGGCTCTGCATTATAAACTTCTATGAAGCGCTTGGGGGTTCAAAGTGCTCACCACACATCTAGATAAGTTCCTTTCGGGGTCTAGTTTCCAAAATGTGGTCACTTGTGGGGGGTTTCTACTGGTAAGCCACATCAGGGGCTCTGCAAACGCAACGTGATGCCCACAGAGCATTCCATCAAAGTCTGCATTTCAAAACGTCACTACTTCACTTCCGAGCCTCGGCATGTGCCCAAACAGTGGTTTACCCCCACATATGGGGTATCAGCGTACTCAAGAGAAACTGGACAACAACTTTTGGGGTCCAGTTTCTTCTGTAACCCTTGGGAAAATAAAAAATTGCAGGCTAAAAGATCATTTTTGAGAAAATAATTTTTTTTTTTTTTTCATGGCTCTGCGTTATAAACTTCTGTGAAGCACTTGGGGGTTCAAAGTCCTCACCACACATCTAGATTAGTTCCTTTGGGGGTCTAGTTTCCAAAATGGTGTCATTTCTGGGGGATCTCCAATGTTTAGGCACACAGGGGCTCTCCAAACGTGACATGGTGTCCGCTAATGATTGGAGCTAATTTTCCATTTAAAAAGCCAAATGGCGTGCCATCCCCTCCGAGCCCTGCCGTGCACCCAAACAGTGGTTTACCCCCACATATTGGGTATCTGCGTACTCAGGACAAACAGGACAACAATATTTGGGGTCCAATTTCTCCTATTATCCTTGGCAAAATAGGAAATTCCAGGCTAAAAAATCATTTTTGAGGAAAGAAAAATTATTTTTTATTTTCATGGCTCTGCGTTATAAACTTCTGTGAAGCACCTGGGGGTTTAAAGTGCTCAATATGCATCTAGATAAGTTACTTGGGGGGTCTAGTTTCCAAAATGGGGTCACTTGTGGGGGAGCTCCAATGTTTAGGCACACAGGGGCTCTCCAAACGCGACATGGTGTCCGCTAACAATTGGAGCTAATTTTCCATTCAAAAAGTCAAATGGCGCGCCTTCCCTTCCGAGCCCTGCCGAGTGCCCAAACAGTGGTTTACCCCCACATATGAGGTATCGACGTACTCGGGAGAAATTGCCCAACAAATTTTATGATCCATTTTACCCTACTGCCCATGTGAAAATGAAAAAATTGAGGCGAAAAGAATTTTTTTGTGAAAAAAAAGTACTTTTTCATTTTTACAGATCAATTTGTGAAGCACCTGAGGGTTTAAAGTGCTCACTAGGCATCTAAATAAGTTCCTTGGGGGGTCTAGTTTCCAAAATGGGGTCACTTGTGGGGGAGCGCCAATGTTTAGGCACACAGGAGCTCTTCAAACGCGACATGGTGTCCGCTAACGATGGAAATAATTTTTCATTCAAAAAGTCAAATGGCGCTCCTTCCCTTCCGAGCCTTACCATGTGCCCAAACAGTGGTTTACCCCCACATGTGAGGTATTGGTGTACTCAGGAGAAATGGCCCAACACATTTTAGGATCCATTTTATCCTGTTGCCCATGTGAAAATGAAAAAATTGAGGCTAAAAGAATTTTTTTGTGAAAAAAAAGTACTTTTTCATTTTTACGGATTAATTTGTGAAGCACCTGGGGGTTCAAAGTGCTCACTATGCATCTAGATAAGTTCCTTGGGGCGTCTAGTTTCCAAAATGGGGTCACGTGTGGGGGAGCTCCAATTTTTAGGCACACGGGGGCTCTCCAAACGTGACATGGTGTCCGCTAAAGAGTGGAGCCAATTTTTGATTCAAAAAGTCAAATGGCGCTCCTTCCCTTCCAAGCCCTGCCGTGCGCCCAAACAGTGGTTTACCCCCACATATGAGGTATCAGCGTACTCAGGACAAATTGGACAACAACTTTCGTGGTTCAGTTTCTCCTTTTACCATTGGGAAAATAAAAAAATTGTTGCTAAAAGATAATTTTTGTGACTAAAAAGTTAAATGTTCATTTTTTCTTTCCATGTTGCTTCTGCTGCTGTGAAGCACCTGAAGGGTTAATAAACTTCTTGAATGTGGTTTTGAGTACCTTGAGGGGTGCAGTTTTTAGAATGGTGTCACTTTTGGGTATTTTCAGCCATATAGACCCCTCAAACTGACTTCAAATGTGAGGTGGTCCCTAAAAAAAATGGTTTTGTAAATTTCGTTGTAAAAATGACAAATCGCTGGTCAAATTTTAACCCTTATAACTTCCTAACAAAAAAAAATTTTGTTTCCAAAATTGTGCTGATGTAAAGTAAACATGTGGGAAATGTTATTTATTAACTATTTTGTGTCACATATCTCTCTGGTTTAACAGAATAAAAATTCAAAATGTGAAAATTGCGAAATTTTCAAAATTTTCGCCAAATTTCCGTTTTTATCACAAATAAACGCAGAATTTATTTACCTAAATTTACCACTAACATGAAGCCCAATATGTCATGAAAAAACAATCTCAGAACCGCTAGGATCCGTTGAAGCGTTCCTGAGTTATTACCTCATAAAGGGACACTGGTCAGAATTGCAAAAAACGGCAAGGTCTTTAAGGTCAAAATAGGCTGGGTCATGAAGGGGTTAACAACCTACAGGTTGATAAAATAGATGCCTATAATATATTTTGTGTCGAATAATACTTTTACCTGGCAGGGTTAAAAAATGTTATTAAAAAAATGTCTTTGACTCTGTAGAACTGCTGTTAGAATAAAGATATAACGATGGGCTACTGGATGTGCCAGTAGTCTAAGCACATACTGTAGACAACTAAAGCCCATTAGACTAATGTCGACTGAACCCACCAATGAAGACGGTTTTCACCAACAGTCTAATGTGTATGGAGGCCAGGACAACTGATCGTCTGATCGAAGATGTCCATCGTGTATGTCTAATTTTGCACTGCCAAACGTATTCCTCTTCCAGAGATGAGGTGCTGCCAGACAAGTCTGACAACAGCTTTCTCAAACGGAGGAGAACTTGGATAAACGAGCAGTTCTGTCTATGTACAACCATCTTTTGAGGAGTTTGCAAAGAGCAACATAGATCTCAGCTTCTCAAAGATCAACATGCATGATTTGGAGAAAAAAATTACACAATTTGTTAAAAAATCGTACTCACCAGGTGTAAACAAGGCAACGGCTTTCAAGCAGG